>NC_049255.1:25386151-25708408 GCF_011100685.1 Canis lupus familiaris
AAAAGCTCACAGCAAATATCATTCTCAACGGGGAAAAACTGAGAGCCTTTCCTCTAAGATCAGGAACACGACAAGGATGTCCACTCTCACGACTGTTATTCAACATAGTACTGGAAGTCCTATCCTCAGCAATCAGACAACAAAAAGAAATAAAAGGCATTCAAATTGGCAAAGAAGAAGTCCAACTCTCCTTCTTCACAGATGACATGATACAGTATATAGAAACCCAAGAAAACTCCACCCCAGGATTGCTAGAACTCCTATAGCAATTCAGCAATGTGGCAGGATATAAATTCAATGCACAGAAATCATGACATTTCTGTACACTAACCATTAGTATGAAGAAAGAGAAATTAAGGAATCAATCCCATTTACAATTGCACCCAAAACAATAAGGTACCTAAGAATAAAGCTAACCAAAGAGGTAAAGGATCTATACTCTAAAACTACAGAACACTTCTGAAAGAAATTGAGGAAGACACAAAGAGATGGAAAAATATTCCATGCTCATGGATTGGAAGAATAAATATTGTGAAAACATCTATGCTACCCAGGGCAATTTATACATTCACTGAAATCCCTATCAAAATATCATGGACTTTCTTCACAGAGCTGGAACAAATAAGATTTGAATGGAATCAGAAAAGACCCCAAATAGAAGACTATTGAAAAAGAAGACCAATGCTGGGAGCATCACAATGCCTGAATTCAATCTGTATTACAAAGCTGTGATTGCCACATAAATATTTTAATCCATTCTAAACTGCTTCATTTTCCTGAATATCCAGCTCCCTTATCCCAGGTCTTTTCTGTGGCTTTCCCTGACTCTTCCCAACCTACAATGCCCCTAAACCTAACACCTACTTAGTGTTCAATTTTTTATCTTAGCTTAAATTTTCACTCCTCTGAGAAGACTTCCTTGATTTGTGCTCTTTCTGTATTCTTCCGTCATGCTTTTCACTTCTCTCTATGGTAGGAGTTAACCCAGTCTTACTTACCCATCTCTCCGTGGACTGTGAGTTCCCTAAAGTCAGGAGCTATGCTATGCCTTCCTTTAAACACAGCATGTGGGATATATTGAACAGGAGCCATAATGCTCCTATTTATCTGTGAGTGACATTCTGCTCTAATGCTTTATCCTATTTTGTTTATTTTGCATAATCTGGTCTTGTTCCCCCTATTGTTAAGTAAATCTTAGATAATTCTTTAAAAAAAAAAAGATTTATCTATTTATTTGAGGGAGATAAGCAGAGAGGTAGAGGGAGAGAGAATCTTAAGCAGATTCTGCACAGAGCACAGAGCCCAACTCAGGGTTTGATCTCATGACTCTGAGATCACAATCCTGAGATTGGACCTGAGCCAAAACCAAGAATCAGATGCTTAATTGACCATGTCACCCAGGCACCCTTTGACCTGGATAATTCTTAAGAGCTAATGAAGTTTTTTAGACAAAAAAATAATAGAATATTGAGTGTTGGGTATGGCACGGAGAGTTCAGCTATTGAAATCCCATTTTATTTATTTATTTATTTATTTATTTATTTATTTATTTATTTATTTAGGCAAGAACCAGGGCTTTAGGCCAGATCATGAAAGCCCTGGATGGTCATATTCAGAAATTTAGATTCTAATCTGAGGGCAGTTATGAGTCACTGTGGTTTTAAGAGGAGATCAGCATGATCAAATGAGTGTTCTAGGTAGATCTAAATGGCTGTGCAAGAGTGAATGAGGGATATCTATGAGAAGCTGTTGTTCTCCTGTGAGGGCCTATTGACTTTGACCACAGTAATGGTGATAGGAGATGAGAGATGATGGTTTCTAGAGATAATGGACTCTAGAACTTGTTGACTTTTGGATGGGGATGTGAAGTCCCTATTTGCTTGAGACATTTTGGGTTCTATTTAAAAATAAAGGCAACCCTGGTGGCTCAGTGGTTTAGCGCCATCTTCAGCCCAGGGCAGGATCCTGGAGACCTGAGATTCAGTTCCATATCAGGCTCCCTGCATGGTCCCTGCTTCTCCCTCTTCCTGTGTCTCTGCCTCTGTGTGTGTGTGTGTGTGTGTGTGTGTGTGTGTGTCTCATGTAAATAAATAAAATCTCTAAAAAAAAGTTTAACTTCCAAAAATCTTAAAAATAAATAAATATAAAATAAATAAATAAAAATAAGAAGCCCAGTCCAGAAATCTGTGACCTAAAGAGAACAACTCTTATGTGTAAACAGAATGGCCTTTGGGGTCAGAGATGTTACTTAACCTCTGAACTTCAGAACATACAATAAGGAAATAAATATGTCCCTCAGGGATCGCTGGGTGGCGCAGCGGTTTGGCGCCTGCCTTTGGCCCAGGGCGCGATCCTGGAGACCCAGGATCGAATCCCACATCAGGCTCTCGGTGCATGGAGCCTGCTTATCCCTCTGCCTGTGTTTTTGCCTCTCTCTCTCTCTCTGTGACTATCATAAATTAAAAAAAAAAAAATGTCCCTCAAAATTGAATGAGACAGTTATGTAAATGTGATCAGTGGGTGGTGACTGCTATTGAACATTCTGAAATACCACCCCCCCAAAAAACACACGCATACTTGTTTGTATCTATTAAGTCTACGCATCCTTCATGACTCAGCTGAAATTGCCACTTATTCCCTGACCTCTCCTACCTAAAGCGGTTCCTACCTCAATCCCTGGAGTATTACCTGTATCTGATTCATGATGCCTGTTTCATTTGGCTTTGCTTTGTCTTCAAAGAGTTTATCTTATTCATCACATCTGATATTATTAGTCTAAATAAGGCATTTTCTTGCTTTATGCCTTTTAATACTCTTCCTCTTCATGCCCCTACCCCTTCAGCAACCATTCCCTAAGTGTTTCAATGTATATCTTTTTGTTCAAACATATTCTTGTAAAATGTCTATTGTTCTATGAACATATATGAGTATTTTTAATTTGTACAAGTGATACTGTGTTCTGTGTCTCATTTTCTTTCCTTGTCCTCAGAACTGAAATTTAAAGCTCTAGTCATGTTACTATGGTGTGCATCTAATTAATTCTATCTGATAGCTGCCTACTCTTCCATGCTAGGCATCCCTCACATTTTATTTATGCATTTTCCCGATGACAGACACCATGGTGCCTCCAACTCCCCCTTTCATCCTCAAGAATGTCACCTTATGGCAGTGGTTCTCAACTAGGAATGATTTTGCATCTCTAGGGATGTTTGGCAAGGTCTAGAAACGTGTTTGGTTGTTTCTACTGGGGGAAGATGCTATTAGCATCTGGTGAGTGCAGGCTAGAGGTCTGAACATCTTGAAATGCACAGGACAGTCCCCCAAACAAGGAATTATTCAGCCCTAAATGTCAGTAGTTTTGAGATTGAAAAAATCTGCCTTGTGGACTAATGGGAGGACTTCTTAGGACAGATTCCCAGGAGGAGGCTTGCTGGCTCACAGTATATATGTATTCTTTATTTCAGCAAGTAGCAGCAGGCTGCTGTCCAGTGTGGCTATACCACGGTGCACTTCCACTGCAGTTTATAAGCCTTCAATGCCCCACATCCCTGACTATGCTTGGATTACCCAGCTTTTAAATTTTTGCCCTCTAATATGTGTAAAATGAGATTTTTATTGTTTGAATTTACATTTTTCTGATTATTGAGGAGTTTGCCATCTTTTCTTCATGGTATGATACCTTCTTGGAAGACTAACACACAGTTGTAAAGCTTGGAGCCTTTTCAACTGTCATTTTGTCTTTTATAAAATTTTCACCAATTACCTGTCTTTCTGAGTATCAGTTTTCTTATCTGTAAAATCTGGAATAAAAATAATAACCTTCTTATAGAATGATTGTTATCTCATGATCAGAATGAGATAATAAAAATAAGGCTTTGCCTGGTACATAGTAAAAAAGTGCTATTATTTTAACGATGATATATCTTTCTTACTTAATTATATACCTTTCGGTACTTAGCACATGAAAGTACTTCATACAGTGTTACTGAGTAAAGAGCCAAAGGCTGAAGGGAGAAGAGAATGAGGGAGAAGGGATAGGTACTCTTATAACCTGGCCATTTTAGAGCTGGTGGTTTATTTCTTCCACAGATGTTATAAATCTCAGGGCAGCCCAATTCCAGGATACAAAAGACAACTCCTTTCCTCTCACTTTCTGATAATTAACAGTCACATAGATAGCAGAGTTTGCATCATAAGGGCAATTTTTATTTATTAAATGCCTACCAAGTCCTATGATAGGACATACAAATATGTCATTCGTGACTGCTCTGAAAGGTAGATATTTTTATTCCCATTTCCCTGGCAGTTTATGTAACCTGCCCAAGGCACCTCTTTTCATAAGTAGTGAAGGATTTGAACTTGGGACTTTCTGGTTCCACTTGCGATATTCCCTCTGGTCCTGAACTTAGGGAGGCTCTCAGAGAGTATGTGCTTTAGATGTGCAAGGGATCACACCACAGAGAATATAGCTGGGGAGTCCCATATCTCAAGTTCTTCATTTATTTGCAAATTTGTCAGATGTGTCTGAATGTGTGCAAAGGGAAGAACTCAAAAAAAGGGGAAAGGGGAAAGAACTCATGGGAAACTTGTACCCCAAAGTAGTTATATAAGAATCTCTGTGCTGTGATATGAACTCCTCTAATGGCTCCAGGCAAACACAATACAAGAACAACAACTTGGTGTATATTGGAGGCAATGTTTTAATCCTGCTGCACAAAATGTTGTGCAGCTATGCAAAAGATCTCTGTAGTCTTGAGTCATCTCAGATTCAAAGCAAATTCCATGAACAATTTAGAAATAGAGATGAATACTGTATATGGTTTGTACTTCTGATCTTTGAGTTTCCTTCACAATTGGATTTTAAAAATGCCTTCATAATTCTGGTGATCTGATGGAAATACTGTTTGCCTAATCTCCATAAAAATTGACTTCAAGAAAGGTTAATTCTGGGCTATAAAATGACTAAATCTTTTCTTTAACAAGCTTATTTCCTGTGTAACAAATATAATGAGCTAATTAATAAACATGAACTCAATTTGGCCACTCTTATGAAGCCAGGCAGTCAGAGTTTTACTTCTGAGAGTTACAAAAGGACAAGGCTTTATTATTAAGTGCTAAGTGGAGTCACCTTCCTTTGTGCCTGGTTCCTTGTAACTATTTCTCTTATTTAAAGGGCAGAAGCTCAGATCTGACACCTGGGAAGTTGAAAACTTCAAGACAATACCAAAAGGAAAAAGGGATACTTAATTACTTTTTTGCACCTATCAGTTCCACAAGGAAGGCAGGCCCCAGGATAATGACTTCGGCACCCTGAAAATGGTGTCTTTGTGCTTTTCTTTGATAGCCATAAAATCCACTGACATGTTTCACTGCAAATTACTTCTTAAGCCATTAACCATAACCTAATAAAGAGACATTTTGACAGAATAAAATGAGAGAGGTTATTTTTGTATAATGAAAAAACATTTATGATTTGATATAAAAATACAGTTTAAGTGACATATTTTGTCTGCCTCAGCATCCAGCATATATATAAAGAAGGCTCCTCCTTAGAATGGATTCAGCATTTTCGAATCTTTTGTAACCTGACCTAGGATGAATCACAAATTTGTTTTAGCATAGGAGGTTTTTCAAAGACCCAAGTTGTAGGATGGCTCCAGATCTAGGTAATTAGGTGATAACAGAAACTTTTCCCACTTTAGAGCTGCCAAGGACAGTAGGCCTTAAAAATTTGAGCTTTGGATGAGTATGTGACGAAGTAAAGCTGTTAGTGGGTAGATTTCATTTCATATTGTTTGGGCCTGCTGGCCTCCCAAAGGCAGAAACATCAGATCTACCACTTAAAAAAAAAAAAAAAAAAAAAAAATATATATATATATATATATATATATATATATATATATATGCTTGTTTATTTATTTATTTATTTATTTATTTATTTATTTATTTATTTATTTATTTTAGAGACAGAGAGTGTGCAGTGGGGAGGGGCAGTGGAAGAGTGAGAGAGTCTTGAGCAGACTCCACACTGAGTGCAGAGTCCAATCTGGGGCTCTATCATCATGACCTGAGATCATGACCTGAGCTAAAACCAAGACCATGCTTAACCAGCTGTGCCAACCAGGTGCCCCCATGATAGCCATTCTGCAGAGGATAGGGCCAGGGGTATATGGAACCAAATATATTTTGCAGGGCCCTTAATATATAAACAAGTCTAGTTAAAATGTCTTACAAAATTCATGGGCCCATGTGAACTAAGTGCCTTATCAATGAAGATTTAGAATAATGGGTAGAGAGGGCTTATTGACTTAGGTATTAGTTTACTGTCTAGTCTGTGCCAGTGAAGACTCTTTGTGGTGTCTAGGCACCATGTCTTCCTGTTCACACCCAGAAACCATCTCTCTGTGTTCTTTATTGATAAATTTACTCTTCTGGCTAATTTCCTATTTCCCACAGTCTGGAAAATGTGCAGTGCAATTCTTGTTCACACTGCCTAGCTCCTCATAATCTATATGGAAGGCACCATCAGTGGAGAGGATAAGGGAAAATCCTATGGGAAGATTGAGAAGAGGGGCCCATGTGAGCAAGGACTATCCATTCCTCTTCTGGCACAGCTTAGCATCAAGTCACTATGTCAGTGGGGCCAAGCGAGGACATGGATCAGAAAGGCCTGTTAGCCTTGCAGAGTAGTTGTCTTGAAAGCTCTTGGAGATAGAGGCAGAGCAGAACCTGTGGAACTGGGATGAGGGAATGGGGTCGTTACTCTACTTGTCAGTAATGGGGGTTGTACAGGACAGAAGACCCCTGCTGCTCTGTCACTCTTGGGTGCCATGGATATGAGGTGGAACCCTGGTCAGAACACAGACAAGAATTTTAGCAGAGGCCCACACAGCTCAGGTTCACAGGATTGCTGTGACCCATCATAGGTGATGTGTCCAACATAAGTGAGAATCTCTCCAAATCAGTATGTTTGCACTTTTCATGGGTCAATCTTATCCCATGAAGAAACCCTCTTCTGGCCAGATGACTCACTTGGAACTGAAAGCTTCTCTAATAAACTGGAACTCTGGAGCTCCTTGAAGCATGGGGAAGTTTCCACATGCAAGGACTTAGAATAAGTGATCTGAGAGTTCCTTGAAGGAGAGGAATGGGAACTAAAACCATATGGCCCTGGTTCAAGTACGGAGAATGGCACTGTTGTTCCTGGCATGTCCCAGGTAGCAGAGGGATGCTTCTCTTGACTGGTATCCATGCAGGACCTGATCAAGACCTAGGGTGCTTCTCCAGAACAGTACTCCCCCCAAAATGGGGAAACCCTGAAGCCCAGGCCTAAGGTGTAGTTGTGGAGGAAGCAAAGGGTACAAATGAACACAACTGCAAAGAGACTGAGCACTGGGTCTGTTGGTGAACACCAGGAAGGACAGAGCCAGGAATGGATGACCTTTCAATGTGGATCCTCTTTGACTCACAGGCTGCCTTGTCAAGCCCCAGGCCACTTTGATGCTTGCGTTGTGGCCCTCCAGGGTATCTTTGATTCTGTGCTCTGTTTCTATATATTTGCTTTTGGCTTTCTTCTTCAATGGTAACTAAAGAAATTTGTTTTTGCTTCCCCTATTCGTGTATTCTTATTCTCATAATTGCACTTCCATTTTCCTCTAAGTAACCGATTATTTTCTTCAATACTTGGTCCGCATTGCTGGAGCAGGGTTCAGCAAACTTGTTCTATAAAGGGCCAGATGATACTTTTGGCTTTGTGGATTGTATGGTTTCTGTTGCAACACTCAACTCTGTCATCATGTGGTAGAAGCAACCATAGACAACACATAAATGAGTGGGTATGGCTGTCTTCCAATAACATTTACTTACAAAGAAAAGCTAGATCTGTTCTTTGGACAATAGTTTGCTGGCCCTTACCCTAGAAACTAGGGTCTAATGCAACTTTCAAATTATTTTGAACGTGACTTACAGAAAATACATATTTTACCTCACTTGTATATATGCATATGTGTTGGAAATAAAAGTTTATAAAACTCTACTTATCGGGATCCCTGGGTGGCGCAGCGGTTTGGCGCCTGCCTTTGGCCCAGGGCGCCATCCTGGAGACCCGGGATCGAATCCCACATCAGGCTCCCGGTGCATGGAGCCTGCTTCTCCCTCTGCCTGTGTCTCTGCCTCTCTCTCTCTCTCTCTCTCTATCATAAATAAAAAAAAAAAAAAATTAAAAAAATAAAATCTTTAAAAAAAAAAAAAAACTCATCTTTCTACTTTTGATAAACTCTGATCTTTTCTGTTACTTTCCCACTAATTCCATTCCATTTCATTCTCTCTCATATTTAAAACATGTTAGTCCTGACTTCCTAATTTGATTTCATGACTTACTAATGGTTGCAACCCACCCATTTGAAAGACACTGCCCTAAATGGGGTTGACTCAGCTGTATAGTCCAGGAATAGGTACATGCTAGTCAACACATTTTATTTCTTTCTACTCCTGGGTCCCTTTATCATCCAATCAGCTAGGTATTCTATAGTTCATTTCTTTAAGGAAGGGATGGTCTACTGAACTGCCATGAGAAAAGGATCAATTCTTGGCTTTTGATACATCATCTAACTTAATGTAGATTTTGGAGACACAATCTGACCTGGAAAATGGTTTGTAGGGTCCAGTACAAAATGAAACTGTGAGATCCCTTGTTCAAAAACTAAGAATTTCAAATGGCAACAGTTGAGCATTAAACCTGGGGGCCCTTCCAAGCACTAGGCCCTGGGTGACTGCACAGGTCTCATACATATTAAGCCATCCCTGTTTGGAGACATAATGAGTTATATAAAAGGTTGCCAAGCTGTGAGAAGGAAGTAATAGGAGAGGATGTGAGGTGAGAGAGGAGGGAATGAAGGGTCTGGACATGGAACAGTGTGTAAATCAGATTGATCCAAGTTCTCTAGTCTCTCCCAGACTCCTCTTGGGCTGTCCATGAGTGGAGCCTGGGAACCAGCCTCCACTTGAGTGTATACACCACATTTTGCCTGCATGGCTGAGCTGTGCGAGTTGCTGTTCCTGTTTGTATCACATGTAGACTTCCCTTATGTAGTAACCAGCATGTTGCTATTGGCCTTGGCTATGCCGGAAGATGCCCACCTGTGGTGAAGGACTGTCTTTGTGCTTTCACTTACCACTTATTGGCAACGGCCTCTTTAGCATTCCTGAATGCTAGTGAGCCCTGTGATGTAGGAGGTGCCCTGCGGTCACTTACAGGGGTGGTGCCTATGTCTGGAAGAGTGGGGCTTATATTAGTTTGCCAGGGTGGTCGTAGCAAGGTATCATAGACTGGATAGCCTGAATAACATCAACTTATTGTCTCTTAGATCTGGAGGCTAGAAGCCCAAGATCAAGGTATTAGAAAGGTTGGCTTCTTCTGAGGGCTGTGAGGAAGAATCTGTTCCATGCTTTTCACGTAGCTTCTGGTATTTTGCTGGCAGTTTGGGCATTCCTTGATTTCTGCTGCATTACCCCCATCTCTGTCTTCACCTTCAAATAATGTTTTCCCTGTGTGCATGGCTGTATAAATCTCCCCCTTTTATCAAGACATCAGTCATATTGGAATAGGGGCTTATCCTATTCCAGTAGGACCTCATCTTAACTAATTACATCTTCAGTGACCTTATTTCCAAATATAATCATGTTCCAGGGTGTTATGTGCTAGGGCTTTAACATATGAATTTTGGGGAAACATAATTCAACCCATAAAATAAATTAAATAAACCAGCTTGTTTTTCTCCTGACCTGCCAAAATGGTCCATAACACTTAGAACAGTAACCCTAAGAAGGGCTGTGGCTCTTGGTTGCATGTCCAACAGTTACTTCTAATTCTCCTTTTGTTGCCCATTTCCCACTAGAGGCTAGGAAAATCAGATATTATCTGAATTCTCAGCTTCCCTTGCAGTTAAGGGTATCTGTGTGATCTGGTTCTGGCTAATGACATGTAAGGGGATGTGAGCTGATGATCTCTGGGAAAGATTCTCTTCCCAGGCAAAAGGAGAGAGAGGCCAGTAGGTGAGATTTTTTTTTTCTCTCTTGGAATGTTGCTCTGTGAAACTGATGCTTGATGTTGCTCTAGTTTTCTACCACCATGAGGGAAGGGCCTACAGAATCACAAAGCTTTACACTCAGCACTGTGACCTCCCTGAGCCCTTGGACCAAATAAGAAAAATGTTCTGCACAGTGATATGTGAGCTTTTTAAATTTTTGTATTATTTAAGACATTATTGGCTAATATTGCCATTCATAGCCAATAGCATGCCAACTTTTACAGAAGTTATGTAAAAAGTGGTTAAATTAGGGAAATGTTCAATATTACCATTTCTCTTAAAGCATTATAGTTCATAAAAGCAACTCAAAGACTTTAAAGAAGTTCTGTTAACTCCAGTGTTTCCTAAATTTTTAAAGGGGAAGAGGCAGAGAGAGAGGGAGAGAGAGAATCTTAAGCAGGCTCCACACTCAGTGTGGAACCTGATGTGGGGTTTGATCTCCCAACCCTGAGATCATGACCAGAGCCAGAACCAAGAGTCAGAGGCCAAACCGACTAGCCACTCAGCATCTCTCAAATATTTTTAATGAAAGATTTTCTCTCTCTTCCTCTCCTTCCTCCCCTTCCCCCCTCCTATCTGTGTCTGTGTCTTTTTAAGTATAACATCTCTTGATGAAACTCATTTTGGAAAACATTAAAAGTATGGTATCAGATATGCTCAAGCTCTTTGCTGCAGCCAGTTTCTGACTTTTTACTGCCACCTAAAATACCCCTGTAAATTACCACCTCCAGCACATTCTTCTTCCAAAAACAAGCACCTTGCTACCTTGCATGACACTGTGCCTGCACACATTGCCCCCTAACTTTGGGAAGATAACTGACTCGACTTATGTCCCTGGAGTGATGAAGCAGCGACCTATTAACAACTCCTTTACCACATCACTGTGCTTCTCTCAGAAACAAGTAGAAAAATGTTGGATCCAGAGGCTGTCCTTAAAGTGTCATCTCCAGAAGAGCCATTGTCTCCCTGGAGCTAGCAGAGACTAAATTCAGGAAGAATGTATGTGTTCCCTCTCTGGGAGACAGAATGGAGCAGATGGCCTATTAGCCAGAAAGGAGTTTCATTAGCATCAGCTAAACCAGCTATAAAGAAGCAGCTTTCCTGAAAACCACTTGCAGCTTCTGCGGGAACTTAGTTGCTTGTGCACAAAACCCTCTAATTTCCTATTTTATGTTTTATTATTTCTGACATGGCAAGATGGAGAGTGAAGCTAGCTTATGCTGCTTTATATTTTGCATTCCGTGTATATGATGTTATTTTCATCTCCCCATGAGGAGTTCTGTCTGCTATCCCTTCATCACGCAGAGGAAAGTTTACCCTTTTTCACCCCTTAAGCCCACCAAAATTAGAATTTGTATCTTGTTAGCTGTTAACTTCATTGAAGGGGATACCTTTATAAAGCCATTTATCTCAACAACCTCAGAATGAAGTTCTTGTTGAACACAATGAAATTACACTGAGTAATGGATATCGATTCTCAATTTTGAATTAGACCAATCAGGCATGAATGGTGGACCTCTAATATATAGTTTTTAAATGTTATTTTAATTCCAGTATAGTAAACAAAGTGTTATATTAGTTTCAGGTGTACAATATAGTGATTCAACAATTCTGTACACTACTCAGTGCTCATGATGATACTTGTACTTTTAATCCGCATCACCTATCCCACCCCCCCTACCCACCTCCCTTCTTTAACCATCAATTTGTTCTTTATAGTAAGAGTCTGTTTTTTGGTTTGTCTCATTTTTCTTTGTTCATTTGTTTTGTTTTTCAAATTCCACATATGAGTGAAATCATATGGTATTTGTCTTCCTCTGAATTATTTTGCTTAGCATTACACTCTCTGTAATGTTGCAAATAGCAAGATTTCATTCATTTTTATGACTGATATTCCGATGTGTGTGTGTGTGTGTATCTTTATCCATTCATTATCAATGGACACTTGGGCTGTTCCATAATTAGGCTATTGTAAATAATGCTGCAATAACCACAGGGGTGCATGCATCTTTTCAAATTAGTGTTTTTGTATTCTTTGGGTAAGTACCCAATAGCAGAATTACTAAATCATGTTTTTCTATTTTTAACTTTTTGAGCAGTCTCCATACTGCTTTCCATAGTGGCTGCAGCAGTTTGCCTTCCCAACAACAGCACATGAAGATTTGGTTTTCTCCACATGCTCAACACTTATTGTTTCCTGTATTTTTGATTTTAGGTGTTCTGACAGGTGTGAGGTGTTATCTCATTGTGGATTTGATTTGCATTTCCCTGATGATGAGTGATGTTGAGCCTCTTTTTATGTGACTATTGGTCAGCTATATAACATCTTTTGAGAAATGTCTGTTCACATCTGTTGCCCATGTTTCAATTGGATTATTTGTTTTTTGGTGTTGAGTTGTATACATTCTTTGCATATTTTGGGTAATAACCCTGTATCATATATGTCATTTGCAAATATCTTCTCTTATTCAGTAGGATGTCTTTTAGTTTTGTTGATTGTTTCCTTTTCTATGCAGAAGATTTTCATTTTGGTGTAGTCCCAGTAGTTTATTTTTGCTTTTGTTTCCCTTGCCTCAGGAGACATATCAAGAAAGTTTTGCTATGGTCAATATCAGAGAAATTATAGCCTATGCTCTCTTCTAGGATTTTTATGGTTTCAGGTCTCACATTTAGATTGTTATCCATTTTGAATTTATTTTTGTATATAGCATAAGGAAGTGGGCCATTTTCACTCCTCTGCATGTAGCTATCTGGTTTCCCCAACACCATTTTTTGAACAGACTTTTTCTCATTGCAGTCTTTCCTCCTTTGTTGATGATTAATTGACCATAGAATTGTGGGTTTATTTCTAGGTTTTGTATTCTGTTCTTTTGATATATGTGTCCATTTTTGTGCCAGTACCACACTGTTTTGATAATCATAGGTTTGTAGTAGATCTTGGAATCTGGGATTGTGAGAGTTTTGCTCTTCTTTTTGGATTGTTAGGGTTTTTGTTTTTTTGTTTGTTTTGGCTATTCAGGTTCTTTTGTGGTTCCACACAAATTTTAGGATTGTTTATTCTAGTTCTGTAAAAAATGATGTTGGTATTTTGATAGGGATTGCATTAAATCTATAGATTGCTTTGGGTAATATGGACATTTTAACAATGCTATTTTTTCCAGTCCATGAACATGGACTATCTTTCCATTTGTTTGTGTTATCTTCAATTTCTTTCATAAGTGTTTTATAGTTTTCAGAATACAGGTCTTCCACCTCCTTGATTAAGTTTATTCCTAGGTACTTTATTATTTTTGATGCAATTATAAATGGGATTGTTTTCTTAATTTCTCTGCTGTATCTTTATTAGTGCGTAGAAATGTAATAGATTTCTGTATATTGCTTTTGTATCCAGTGGCCTTATTGAATTCATTTATTAGTTCTAGTAGTTTTTTTGGTAGAGTCTTTAGCATTTTATATGTATAGATTATGTCATCTCCAAACACTGAAAGTTTTACTTTTTCCTTCCCAATTCAGATGATTTTTATTTCTTTTTATTGTCTAATTGCTGTGGCTAGGATTTCTAGTATTAAGTTAAATAAAAGTAGTGAGAGTGGACATCCTGTCTTGTTCCTGATCTTAGAGGAAATGCTTCCAGTTTTTCCCATTAAGTGTGATGTTATCTGTGGGTTTTTCATAGATGGCCTTTATTATGTTTAGGCATAATATGTTTCCTCTAAACCTACTTTGTTGAGGTTTTTTTTTTTTTTTCCATGAATGGATATTATACTTTGTCAAATGCTTTTTCTGCATCTATTGAAATGATCATATGGTTTTTATCCTTTCTCTTGTTGATATGATGTATCGTATTGATTAATTTGCAAATATTGAACCACTCTTGCATCCTAGGAATAGATCCCAAGTGATTGTGGTGAATGATTTTTTTTAATGTATTTTTGGATTTAGTTTGCTTATATTTTGTTAAAGATTTTTATATTGATGTTCATTAGAGATATTGGCCTATAGGGCTGTTTTTTTAGTGGTGTCTTTATCTGGTTTTGGTATCAGGGTAGCATTGGCCTCATAGAGTGAATTTGGAAGTTTTCTTTCCTTTTCTATTTTTTGGAAGTGTTTAAAAGAGTAGTTATTAACTCTTCTTTAAATGTTTGGTAGAATTCATCTGTGAAGCCATCTGGTCCTGGACTTCTCTGTGTTGGGAGTTTTTGATTACTGATTTAATATCATTTCTGGTACTCAGTCTGTTCAAATTTTCTAATTCTTCCTGATTCAGTTTTAGGATGTTACATGGTTCTAGGAATGTATCTATCTCTTCTAATTTGTCCAGCTTGTTGGCATGTAATTTTTCATAATATTCTCTTACAGTCCTTTGTATTTCTGTGGTGTCAGTTGTTATTTCTCCTCATCCATTTCTCATCTTTTTTGTGTTCTCTTTCTCTCTTTTAATGAGTCTGGCTTAAAGCTTATCCACTTTGTTAATCTTAAAAAAAAAAATCCAGATCCTGCTTCCATTGATCTGTTGTTTTTGTTTGTTTTTACTTCATTTAGTTTTGCTCTAATCTTTATTATTTCCTTCCATCTCCTGGTTTGGGGTTTTGTTTGTTCTTTTTCTAGTTTCTTGAGGTATAAAGTGAGATTGTTTGAGATTTTTTTCTTGCTTCTTGAGGTAGGCCTGTAATGCCATAAACTTCCCTTTAGAGTAGTTTTTGCTACATCCCAAGGATTTTGGACTGTTGTGTTTTCATTTGTTTCCATATATTTCTTCATTACTTGTTTGATTTCTTGGTTGTCACGTTTATTGTTTAGTAGCATGTTATTTACCCTCCATGAATTTGTGTTCTTTCCAGATTTTTTCTTGTGGTTGATTTCTAGTTTCATAGTGCTGTGGTCAGAAATGACACATCGTATGGTTTAGATCTTTGTGAATTTGTTGAGACTTATTTTGTGTCATAATATGTGATCTATTCTGAAGAATGTTGCATATGCTCCTGAAAACAATGTGTATTCTGCTGTTTTAGGACAGAATATTCTGAATACATCTGCTCCAATGTGTCTTTCAAAGCCATTGTTACCATGTTGATTTACTGTTTGGATTATCTATCTATTGATGTAAGTGGGGTGTTGAAGTCTTCTCTTATTTTGTATTATTATTGCTCCCTTTATGTTTGTTATTAGCTGCTTTATGTATTTGGGTCCCATGCTGGGTGCCTAAATATTTACAATTGTTATGTCTTCTTGTTGGATTATTCCCTCTATAATTATATAGTTCCCTTCTTTGTCTCTTGTTATAGTCTTTGTTTTAAAGTCTATTTTGTATGATGTAAGTATTGCCACCCTGGCTTTCTTTTCACTTTTAGTTACATGATAAATGCTTTTCCCTACCTTTACTTGCAGTCTGCATGTGTCTCTAGTTCTGAAATGAGTCTCTTGCAGGCAGCATATATGGGTCTTGCTTTTTTATCCATTTTATCACCCTATGTCTTTTGTTTGGAGTATTTAGTCCACTTACATACAAATTAATTATTGATAGATATATACTGATTGCCATTTTTTGATTTATGGTTGTTTTTGTAGTTCTTCTGTTACACTTTGTTGGGTTTCTTTAGTTATATACTTGGTTTTATTTCTCTTCATTTTTTTTCGTCTCCATTACTGGTTTTTTGTTTTGTTTTGTTTTTAAAGTTTATTTATTTATTTATTTATTTATTTATTTATTTATTCATTCATTCATTCATTCATTCATTCATTCATTCATGAGAGACACAGAGAGACAGGCTGAGACACAGGCAAAGGAAGAAGCAGACTCCATGCAGGGAGCCTGATGTGGGACTCCATCCCAGGACTCCAGGATCACACCCTGGGCCTAAGTTAGGCACTCAACCACTGAGCCACCCACGCATCCCTATTACTGGTTTTTGATTTCTAGTATTAGATTCATATATAACATCATGCTTATAGAAGTCTATATTAAGTTGATGGTTGCTTAAGTTTGAACCCATTCTTTACTTTTCTTCCCCCCTCACCCCACCATGTATTAGGTAAATGGTGTCATATATTACATCCTTTAATTTTGTGAGTCTCTTGGTTGATTTTTGTAGACAGACTTAATTTTACTGCTTTTGTCCTTCCTACTTTTCTTTTTTTTTTTTTTTTTAATTTTTATTTATTCATGATAGGCACACAGTGAGAGAGAGAGGCAGAGACACAGGCAGAGGGAGAAGCAGGCTCCATGCAGGGAGCCCGACGTGGGACTTGATCCCTGGTCTCCAGGATCACACCCTGGGCTGAAAGCGGCGCTCAACCGCTGAGCCACCTGGGCTGCCCTCCTTACTGTTTTCCATGGTGACTGCACCAATTTACATTCCCATCAACAGTGCTCAAGGGGGCCTTTTCTCCATATGCTCACCAACACTTGTTATCTGTTGTCTTTTTGGTAATAGCCACTCTAATGGGTGTAAGGTGATAGTTTATTGTGAGTTTACTTTAACTGCAATTGAGAAGCTATTGAGCAGCTTTTAATAGGGAGTAAAATTTACATTTTTCAAAGAATGTGTTGACTGATGTGTGGATAATGAATTGGGGTCAAGTAGGAGTAACCAATTAAGAGACCATTGCTATAAATTACACAAGGAGTGATAGTGTTTTGGATGAGATAGGTGAGGGTAGAGAAAAATGAAAAAAATTCAAAATGTATTTTGGAGGAAGTCTCTCTAAGACTGGTTGAGCTATTGGGCATTTGGGGATTGGAGGAGAAGGTGGATCATGGAAGAATGTAGAATTTAGGCCTGAGAAATCGGTTGGATCAAGGAGCTATTTACTGAAATGGAGACCATGGAAAGAGAAGCAATTTGATGGGAAGATTTAGAAATATGAACTCAGAATTTTTTTCTTTCTTTTGTTTTTTAAATTAAGACTTCATTATTATTTTTTAAGAGAAATTTTAGATTTTAAGTAAAATTGAGGGAAGATACAGAGATTCTCAAATCACCCCACCATCACACATACATAACTTCCTCCATTCTCAACATTGCTTACCAGTGAGATACGTTTTTTTTGCAGCTGATGGACCTACATTGACACATCATAATCACACAGTGCATACTTTACATTAGCATTCACTCCTAGTGTTATACATGCTGTGGGCTTGGACAAATGTATAATGACATGTATCCATCATTAGCATACAGAGTATTTTTACTGCCCTAAAAATCCCCTATATTCTATATATTCATTCTTGTCCCTCATCTCCCATCAAACCTTGACAACCAGTAATCTTTTTGTCTCCATAGTTTTGCCTTAGTAATGTCATATAGTTGGAATCATACAGTATATAGCTTTTCAGATTTTTTTTTCACTTAATAATGTGTATTTAAGATTCCTTTGTGTTTCTTCATGAATTGATGGTTCATTTCTTTTTATTTTATTTATTTTAATTTTTTTAAAAAATTGTTTGAGAGAGAGAGAGAGAGAGAGAGAATGCAGGGAGGAGGGGCAGAGGGACAGTCTTAAGCAGAATCCACGCTGAGCATGGAGCCCATCAGGGGGCTCAATCTCACGATCCTGAGATCATGACCTGAGCCAAAACTAAGAGCTGGACACTTATCCGACTATGTCACCCATGCACCCCATATTTCTTTTTAGCACTGAATAATATTCCATTGTCTGGATGTATCACAGTTTGTTTATGCATTCATCTACTGAGGGATATCTTGGTTACCTCCAAGCTTTGACAATTATGACTAAAGCTGCTATAAGCATTTGTGTGCAGTTTTTTTCTACAGACATGTTTTCAACTTCAAGTAGTATTAGTCTTCCTTATTTGTTCTTCAATATTATGTTGGTTATTTTGGGTCTTTTGCCTCACTATAAAACTTTAGAGTCATTTTATTAATATTCACAAAATAACTTTCTGGGAGTTTGATTGGATTTCTATTAAATCTATATATTAAGTTGGGAAGAAATGACATCTTGACAATATTGAGTCTTCCTACTCTTGAGCATAGAAGGATGTCCTTTCTTTAATATTTGGAAATATGTCTGGATTTTTTTTTGGTTCAAATTTCCATATTTTTGAAGCAGCTACAGAATATATTTATTGAGAAGGGAAATGAAATTTATGTTTATAATTCTCACATTTTGATTTTTAAAAACAAATTTATCATTGGTTGTGTTATATTTCTTAGTAACTTTGATGCAGATCTTTAGGCAGATAGGAATATATTAATTGCTGTACATTGATTCTGTTGAGCTGTGTCAAGAGACGTGAGAAATCAGTTATTCTTCATAATGAAAGAAAGTCTACTTGTATTATATGACAAGGATGTTGGTTAGATTTCTCAGATTATAGGATATAAGGGTCAATTAAAGTGAAAATTTTTATTTACCTCTTCAGAATATAAGGAAGATTATTAAGAGTCAGTCATATTGGAATATATTTCATAGTCAAAGGAAAGGTTAAAGGTAGTTTAAGTGTTAAAATTTGCCAGTTTTTTTTTTTAAGGTCTCTCTTGAGATTTCACCAAAATTTTTCCATATTTTACAGCATTAGGCAAAAGACAATGGGTTCCATTCATATAAGGAACTATTCTTTAGCCTTGAAAAGGGCTATCAGCTGCTTTCACCTCCCACTAAAATGTTTACTTTCATGAAGAATGGTTTATTTTAATTATTAGGCTTATAGATCAGTGCTTATTTACTTGGTAGTGATAAAATACATCTTCTTACATTTCACAGAGAATTTTAAAACATTTTTCTTGAACAAAACCCATATTTATAGTTGCAGGCAAAGTGGTAGATTCAAAGAATATCTTTTTAAAAAAAATTTATTTATTTATGAGAGACACACACAAAGAGAGGCAGAGACATAGGCAGAGGGAGAAGCAGACTCCATGCAGGTAGCCCGACTTGGGACTCCATCCTAGGACTCCAGGACCACACCCTGAGCCAAAGGCAGTACTAAACCGCTGAGCCACCCAGGCTGCCCAGATATCTTAGTAAGAATCATATAACTTCATTTATTTGCTAATTGATAATCTGTATCAAATGAGATTGAAACACATTGCTAGTCACACTCTGAAATGTCAGAATTGGAAACCAATCACCAGAAATTCTAGTGTCAACATATTTTGGAACATTTAATATAGTCCAAGTTTCTTGTTTATGGATTATACATCAAAACATGTAGTTCAAAAATAGCAAGCTTAAGATCTGCTCTTTACCTGTTATTTATGTAATGTAAAAGTTAGGTCATTGTTAAAAAGACATTAAGTTGATATCCAGTTGAGAATGCCACGTACATTTAAAATGCCTTAAAATGGGACACCTGGGTGGCTCAGTGGTTTAGTGTCTGCCTTCAGCTCAGGTTGTGATCCTGGAGTCCTGGGATCCAGTCTTGCATCAGGCTCCCTGCAGGGATTCTCCTTCCCCCTCTGCCTGTCTCTGCCTTCCTCTGTGTTTTTCATGAATAAATAAATAAAATCTTTTAAAAATGTTTTTTAAAGTATTTAACATATGAAAATCCATCTGTGTCACTGTTTATGTAAAAAAAGCTTTTTCTAGTTCCTTGGCAATGTTAAGCTTTATTTTCTATGTCAAAACTTAATAACCACAAAATTTGGTGCATATATTCAATAAATTTACTTATGAAGAATACCGAGTCCTCCTTGATCAATTAATTATCTTTGAAAACCTCCTTTGGAAATTTTAGATTTTTGAAAGACCATTTAAGAAATAATAAATTTAGAATGGAATGGAAGAGAGTGTAGTTGTAGGTCATAAGCCAAGGTAAAAAATAATTTTGCAATTAACCAGTTCCTTATTGAGAGTAAGCAGTGGTGATTGTACTCAGAAATGATATACCATATTTTTTTTATTTACTGTTGTTGCCTGTATGTGTTAGTTTCTTGGAGTTACTATAACAAAGCACCAGAAACGGAAGTGTCTTAAAACTACAGAAATTTATTCTTTCATAGTTTTGGAGGCCAAAAGTCCTAAATCAAGGTTTTGACAGGATTGGTTCCTTCCTAAACACTGTAGGGGAGGATCCTTCCTGGCCTCTGCCAGCTTTTGGTTGATCCAAGTGTTCCTTGGCTTGTGGCAATGAAACTCAAATCTCTGCCTCTGTATATGGTTTCTCCCTTATCTCTTTTCTTCTGACTGTGTCATCTTTTCTTAGAGCACTTGTCAATGAATTTAGGGTCCACCTTGCTAATCTAAGATGATCTTGAGATCCTTAATTATAGCTGGAAAGACCACTTAAAAAAATAAGGTTACATTCACATATGCTGAGACTTTAGACTTAGAGATATCTTTTTGGGGGCACAACTCAACCCACTACAATTAATAAAGAACATTGTGTAAATGTTAATTTTCTGATTTTGATAGTTGAACTATATTGTCTAAGATGCTAATATTAGGAAATCTGGGTGTATGATTTTTACAACTTTTCAGTAAGTCTAAAATTATTTAAGAATGAAAAGTAAAAAAGAGGGAGAAAGGAAGAAAGCAAGCTAGTTCTTTCTTTCTTTATTTTTTTTAAGATTTAATTTATTTATTCATGAGAGACAGAGAGAGAAAGAGGCAGGCAGAGGGAGTAGTAGGCTCCATGCACAGAGCCTGATGTGGGACTCAATCCCAGGACTCCAGAATCACGCCCTGGGCCGAAGGCAGCTGCTAAACTGCAGAGCCACCCAGGCAGCAAGCTAGTTCTTTAAACCCCATTTCAAACTTGTTGAATCCAAATCTCCAAGGGAGGGGACAGGAAAATTTAATATTTATCAGTGCTCCAAAATACCCTTTGTAGATTCACAAATTTTAATTCCCCATTTAGAGAAAAGAAATATGACATAAAAGAAGTGTCTTTTTTTTTTTTTTTTTTTTTTTGTCCAGCATCGGTAATAGAATTGTAGATCACAATTAAGTATATAGCTTTTACAGATAAAAATGAATGATGCCTCCACCAGAGTTGGTGTGGTAGTCCTGGATTTCAAGAAGCTATTTAAGACTAAAATGTCAATGCTGCAACATATAGGAGTTTAACTCCTTATAAGTTTTCATTATCTTGGCAGTGCTGGAATTTACTTCATATTCCCTTATACAATGACTTATGTTTCCTTTGTTTTATGTCATGACCATGGACTGATTGCTTTTGAGGTAGAGTTTCAACCATTACAGAGAGAAGAGTAATTCTACTTTACTGTAGTTCCCAAATGATACATTTTTCAGCTTAGACTGCAATGCAAAGTGTTTATCTGCTTAGTTCTTTCAATAACCTGATAAACTATTACTGCAATGACTGCCCTGCAAAGTTACTAACTGGAAAGTGAAAGAGTTTAAAACTCAACCAGCTGTTTTGTGGACTTGACATCAACACAATAGCTTAACTAAAGTTTTCATTTGAATAACTGAATTTCTTCATTTTTTCTTCTTTGTGATAACTGCCTGGCAGTTCTGATATCTACAATCTAAGCTTTAGCCTACTCCATAGGTGTGTACCATTTCAGTCCATTGCTTCTTTACAATTATTTAGGAAGACCTTGTCTAGGAGAACATGTAGCACAAGAGATATGTTCATGAAGCCCTTCTCAAATCCAGAAGGAGCTTCTGCATCTGTATGCACTGATGTGGGAAAACTGACCAGAGAAAGTATGTGTATATATATATATATATATATATATATATATATATATATATCCATCCAGTACCACATCAAGGGATAAAGTGAAAGGAAAGAATAAAGGAATTTTGCCTGTGTGATTGCATTTTCTTCTTGGAGCATGAATTTAGTTCACAGCTCATCTTATAAGTGAGGAGAGTATGAAGTTAGAAGAGTAAAGATGAAAGGGGGTTTGGTATAAAGGAGATGGAGGAGAGCATTGAGAGTGAAAGAAACCAGGGAGAAGATGAACCTTTTGAGTTGTCCTGAGTAGTCTTACTGTGAGGTAAACTCAAGACCTCCACCTGTATATAAATCTTTGAACCCTGATTTTATTTTATTTATTTTATTTTATTTTATTTTATTTTTGATGTTTGGTTTTTTTTTTTTTTTTTAAGATTTTATTTTATTTATTCATGAGAGAGAGAGAGAGAGGCAGAAACACAGGCAGAGGGAGAAGCAGGCTCCATGCAGGGAGCCCGACATGGTACTCGATCCCCGGTCTCCCGCCCTGGGCAGAAAGCGGCACTAAACCGCTGAGCCATTGGGGCTGCCCGAACCCTGCTTTTAAATTTCAGCCATAGACTCATTACTTACCTATATATTTGACTTGTTCCATCACTCCTAATATCACAGCTTGACATGCTAGTTGTTTTGAATTGCCAGATAACAGAGTTCAATCCTGTGCTTGTATAAAATCAGCAGAAGGTTTTAGAATTCTCCTTTTGGAATTTAAATTCTAATCATGAATTCTGCAATCCGACAAAGATTATAAGTAACAGAGTATTTTACTCATACATGATATGCTGATGTTGAGCACTTCTTCCTCAGTGTTTATGAGCCCAGAGTTAGTGGTTGTCAAAGTCTTTTTCTACAAAACACAGCCTAGGATACTACTAGGAGGATGTATGGGGACATCTGGTAAGTGGTTAATTTTTTTAGTGCCCATTATAAGATGATGATGTGTATTAATGATTGAAATTAAATTATGTTAACCTGTTAACATATTGGTTATAAATGTGGGTTTCTATAAAAATGATAACTTTCAGATTTTGAATCACCTCACATTAAGGATTATTTTTAAATTTATCCATTCCTATAGCACCTCTCCCTTCTTCTGTACCTGTCTCAGTAACTTGCACATAGTAGGTCTCAAAGAAATGTTTATAAAAAAGTGATAATGGAATAGTTTTCAAAACTTTAGCTACTACAAATATACAAGGCATATTTTTAGGGGAAAAGCAGGTGTGGAGGCGGAGAAAAAGCAAGGCCATTCCACCTCAAGTTTAGCCTTAGCACAAGTACAGCCATCCCAGGCCCCTGTGAATAAGAGCTGAACTTTACATTACTTCAGTTACAGGAAGAAAACAGTTTACAGCTTAATGTCCTAGAAAGCCCCATATTAGAATAAGAACAGAGCCCAAGCCAAGGGCAGGAAGCCACTATTAGAATAAGAACAGAGCTCAATGCCCTTGAAAGCCCCATATCAAAATGTAAACAGAACTTGAGAAATTCCTCCACCCCTTCTGGAGGTCCCCTAGACCAGCCTATAAAAAACTAAGCTGAAACCCACCTCGGGGTCCAAGTCCCTGCTCCGCTGTGTCGTGTATACTTGGACCCAAGCTCGAGCTTGCAAATAAACCCTCGTGCGCTTGCATCGGTGTCTGCTCCTCGGTGGTTTCTCGGATTCGCAATCTTGGGCACAACACAAGCAGGTTTCTTTTAGGTATTCATTGAGCTAAAATTAGTATAAATTTGTTACATTCCAGATATTCCTGGGAAATCAGTGATGAATGGGACAAGGGCCTTGAGCTTACAGTCAAGTTAGGGAGATAGACATAAATGCAGGGCTATCACCAACTATATGATCCTGTTTATAGGTTTCTAGTTTGCTCAATAAGTGTACTTTCCCCACTCCTTAAGATAAATGGAGGTTTCCCCAATCACTGAGTGCTCAGAATCTCGTGCCCAGATGTCCTTACAGATTTCCTAGAGTGTGGGGAGGTTTGATGGAATGAGAACCAAGTAATATCTGCTGGCATGGGGTGTGTTGGCAGCTGAGAATGAGTACACTCAGAGGAGAGGTGAGGGAAGGGAAATGGGGCATCCTCTTTGGTACAGAAGAGGATCAGATGCATAGACCGTGGATGCAGAGGGTGGGAAGCTCTCCTTGAAGATGAAAGCTGAGCTGCCCTTGGGTTTGGACTCAGTTTCAACATGGCTTCCATTGGTTCTCAGGCCTCAGGGACCCCATCATTTTCTATCTCCTTTCCTTTCACCTGCTTCCCTTTCTCCCTAGTCCTCTTGAGTCCCATGTTTCCCCCTGTATTCTGCATATATTTTCTTCCATTCTCTTCTCTCATAATAGAACTTACTGAAAAGATATACCCTAAAGTTTCTGGAGGCCAGGAATTAAATCTTCTAATGCCCCCACATAGTGAGGGGATATATTTCCTTTCATTCTACAATTGTAGCAAAAGAGGGGAAGAAAACATAACATTTCTATTTACATATTAAAACAGGTTAGCATATTAATATTTACACCCACATAACAGCCTCGTGAGCTTCAATAGAGGCATACAGAAAAACCTATAAGAACAAAGAGGACAGAGAAGTAGACTAGTGCAGCTTTCTCTCAAGAAATTATGTTGAAACTGGGCCTTGGAAGATGTGTGGTTTATCTGAGGGAGAATTTCAGGTAGAAAAAAGGAGTGCATGGAGCCATAGAGGTAAGAATTTGGGGCAGATTCGAGTTGATTTGGTAGGAGAAAGGTAGGCACTAAGGCAGGGAAGCTAGGAAGAAGCCAGCTTGTGATCAGCTGTGTAAGATATGCTAAAGATTTAAGTCTTGACCTTCCAGGCAATGGGAAACTATTACCTGAAACTCACAAAGGCACCTCTTCCTACCCTCCCTCTAAATCAGTCTTGATGTTAATAGCATTCCCCAGCCTCACAATAAATATGGGGTCGTCCTGCCAACTTGGTCTCACCCTGAGAAGCTAGTGAGCAGCTGTCATCTAGTAAATGAACCACATGTTTAGCAGGAAAAGCTCTGCCTCCTCCCATTCCTCCCATCCTGTCTAGTTAATCAATACTTGTATATCAACAGAGAGCTGAAAAAAAAGAAAGGAAGATAAATTATAGTTGTTGAATAAGACGGAGACTTCAGATTCATGGAGGCCTTCTAGGGAAAAGGAAGGTCTAATCGGCATTTCTTATCTTCCTGGCTTAGACTCGGGTGATAAATGAAAATGGATTGATGGACACAAGTGACAAAGCCTAATGCTCCCAGAGTGATGAACCCCTTCCATGTTTGTCCGCTCACTTTCCTGGAAAATGAGGAGTTGTCTTCACTTTTTCTTTGCTTTCTTTCCTCTTACTGTCTGTCAAATCATTAAAATAATTTTTAAAAAATGAAGTAAATAGTTATCACTTGTCATGCTGTGGTGGTCAAAAGAGTAAGTTTAAATTTAAAAGTAGTGTTAAGATTAAAATAATCCATTTAGAAGTAAAGCCAAAAAGATGAAAATTTATCAGGAAAGACAGAAAAACATTCAAGTTTTACCCTTTTTGGATATCACCTGAGGGCATATTTATCCTTTCAGGTCTCCACTTTATCTACACAATTTTTGTCCTGAAACTATTCTGGAAACTTGCAGTGCTGACCTGGTATATTTACTGTGGTGAAGCTTCTGTAAATCTCTTCGGATGATAGGTACAGCCAGCAATGGCCTGGGTGAATTATGTATGTGAGAGTGAAAATTAACTGCTCACTTGAAGGGCACAAATGTTGGAAGTTACCTGAGGGCATTTTGAAAATGGCAAGTGTCTGTAACTGATTTCAAAAAGGACATCTCATCTAATTAAAAGCAGTAGGCATCACATTAAATTTGCAAATCATATGCTTGGAGTTGCATTTAGAATTCTATTTGAAATTTCATTTACTTGGACATTTGAATCTGAGTGAGGTGAGAGTTGCCTCTGGACTCTATTTTTAAGGGCAGAAATCCATCCACTCCCATTGTATTAACTTCTAAACTTCTCCCCAGCCTATCCTCTCCTGCTGCTGATTTCTTTTCTCAATGATTAGAGGACTGGTGGTATCACCATTAGGATGCAGATAGGCAGGTAATTGACTAATTACCATCACTGATGGTTGTGGGTGTGGAGTCTAGGAGTAAAGAAAGAGGTATTGCGGTTTCTTTTTTCTTTTCCCTTTCTTTTCTTTTCTTTTCTTTTCTTTTCTTTTCTTTTCTTTTCTTTTCTTTTCTTTCTTTTCTTTTTTTCTTTTTCTTTTCTTTTCTTTTCCTTTTTCTTTCTTTTTTTCTTTCTTTCTTTCTTTCTTTCTTTCTTTCTTTCTTTCTTTCTTTTCTTTTGTCCTTCTCCACTTCAGGAATAACATTCATCAAACTGAGGAAACAGAGGCCTGATTCATAATTCATGTAAATAAATGATAGTTTTTTGGGCTTGGGAAGCCAAGGTTCATAGACTGCATGGATTTCTTCCTAAATAGGGTAGGAAGTTGCCCATGGGTGATTGCAGACACTGTATCTTGAGTCCTAGCATCTTAAAATCTCACATGCCGACTCATGCTTGAGATTTGGATTCAGTAATTTTGAGTTGGGGAGCCCAAAAATCTGATTTTTAAATATTCCAGGTGATTTTTAAAAATGAAATGTTATTTATTTAAGAGAATTTTAAGTAGCCACAAAAATGGATATAATTGAGGAATGAATCTTTATGCACCCATCATCTAGTTCCATTAATTATCAATATATTTCAATTCATCCATGTCTCCATAAAAATTTTTTTCCTAGATATTTTATTTTATTCTAATTTTTAATTTAATTTAATTTAATTTTTCCTAGATATTTTAAAGTAAATTCAGCCATCAGGTTATTTCATGAGTAAACATTTAAGTATACATCTCCAATAACTTTTTTGTTTCTGCATACCACTATGGCATGTCACACCCAACAAAATTAATAATTCTACGTATCAATTAATATTCATTTTCAGATTTCCCTGGTTATTTCAAAAATGCCTTTCAATAATTTCTTTGTTTAAATTTATCCAAACAAGAATCTTACATTGTAGCTGTCATAAATCTCTGTGTCATAATTCTCTTTATATTGGTCCCAATTTTCTTTTTTTTTTTAAAGATTTTATTTATCTATTCATGAGAGGCACATAGAGAGAGAGGTAGAGACATAGGCAGAGAGAGAAGCAGGCTCCATGCAGGGAGCCCGATGTGGGACTGGATCCAGGGACTCCAGGATCACACCCTGGGCCAAAGGCAGCCGCTCAACCACTGAGCCACCCAGGCGTCCCCCGCCCCCTTTTTTAAAGACCCATTTTCTTTTTTAAAGATTTTATTTATTTGAGAGAAAAAAGGGTGAAAGAGAGCACAAGCAGGGGGAGTGGTAGAGGGAGAGGGAGAAGCTGGTTCTCAGGTAGCTCAATGCCGGGCTTGATCCCAGGACCCTGGGATCATGACCTAAGCCAAAGACAGATGCTTAACTGACTAAGCCACTCAGATGCCCATTGTTTTTAAGACATAGATTTGTAGCGAGACCAGACCTTCTCTAACTTTAATGTATGTATGAATCACATCATATGAATTAGATTTGGAATATCTTCATCACCTCAAACAGAAACCCCATATACGTTAGTTGTCATCCCCTTATCTGCCTATCTTTTCCCCAGACCCAAGCAACCACTAATCTACTTTCTGTCTCTGTAGATTTCCTTGTTTTAGATATTACATATGACCGGAATTATGTAATCTTTTGTGTTGGCGTCTTTCACGTGGCATACTGTTTTCAAGGTTTATCTGTGTTGTAGCATGTATTAATACTTTATTCATTTTTATGGCTACCTCCTATTCCAATATGGCACATTTGTATAGTGCATTTTGTTTTTATATTCATCATCAATTGATGGATATTTGGGTTTTCATTTTCTGGCTATTATGAGTAACACTGCTAAAAAATTCTTGTGCAAGTTTTTGTGTCGACATATGTTTTCATTTATCTTAGAGTGGAATTACTGGTAACTCATATAGTAACTCTATATTTAATCATTTGAGGAATTGCCACACTATTTTCCAGAATGGCTGCACTATTTTTCATTCCAACTAGCAGTGTATGAGGATTCTGATTTCTCTACATCCTTGCCAAAATTTAATTTCCAGTAAAATTTTTTATTCTAGCCATCTAAGTGCATGAGAAATGGTCTCTCATTGTGCTTTTTTTTTTTGTTTTTCAAAACATTGTTATTTATTATTGAAGTGTCATTGACATAGTGTTACATTAGTTTCATGTGTACAACATAATGATTTGACAATTCTGTATATTACTTAGTGCTCACCATAAGTATAGTCCTCATCTGTTACCATGTAACATTATTACAATATTATTGATTTTATTCCCTATGCTTTACTTTTCATCTCCTTGATTTATTTACTTTATGACTGGAAGTTCATACTTCTTAATCTCCATTATCTAGTTCACCTATCTTCCCACCCATCTTCCTATCCACCTCTTCTCTGGCAACCATCAGTTTGTTCTCTATATTTAATAGTTTTTGTTGTTGTTGTTGTTTAGATTCTACATATAAGTGAAACCATATGGTATTTTTCTTTCTCTGTCATATTTCACATAGTATAATACCCACTAGGTCCATTTATAATACCTGTTGGGTCCATTCATGTCCATTCATGTTATCTCTGTATGTCTCTTTAAGGATGAGTTGAGTCTCTTGTAGGGAGCATACCCCCTAGGCAAGATCTTCTTTTTATGACTGGCTAAGTAATATTATGATGCGTATATATGCCATTTTTTTAATCCATATATTTATCAATATACACTTGGGCTGCTTCCATATTATAGCTATTGTAAATAATGCTGCAGTAAACATAGGGGTAGATATATCTTTTTGAATTAGTGTTCTCTTTTTCTTTGGGTAAATGTAGTAGAATTACTGGATCATATGATAGTTCTATTTATAACTTTTTGAGGAATCTCTGCTATTTTCCACAGTGGCTGCACCAATTTACATTCCCACTAACTGCACAAGGGCTCTCTTTTCTTTCCATCTTTATTAACACTTGTTTTTGATTTTAGTCTTTGATTTTCCTTCCTCTTCTATTTTTTGGAATAGTTGGAGAACTCTGCTTTAAATGTTTGGTAAAATATACTTGTGAAGCCATCTGGTCCTGGACTTTGGTTTTTTGGGAGTTTTGATTATTCAAATTTGATTATTCAATTTTGTTACTAGTAATCGTTCAGATTTTCTATATCTTCCTGATTCAGTTTTAGAATATTATATTTTTCTAGGAATTTATCTATTTTTTATAGGTACTCCAATAATTTTTCATAATATAATCTTATAAGGTTTTTATTTCTATGGTGTCAGTTCTTGTTTCTCCTCCTCCATTTCTGATTTTATTTATTTGAATGCTCTTCTTTTTTCTTGATGAATCTGGCTAAAGGTTTAGATTTTTTTTTTTTTAAAGATTTTATTTATTTATTCATGACAGACAGAGAGAGAGAGAGAGAGAGAGGCAAGACACAGGCAGAGGGAGAAGCAGGCTCCATGCAGGGAGCCTGATGTGGGACTAGATCCAGGGACTCCAGGATCACACCCTGGGCCAAAGGCAGCACTAAACCCCTTTGCCAATGGGGCTGCCCATGGCTTAGAAATTTTGTTTATCTTTTCAAAGAACTTTATCTTGGTTTCATTGATCTTTTCTATTTTGGGGGGGTCTCTTTCATTTATTTTCACCGTAATCTTTATTATTTCCTTCCTTCTACTGGTTTTGGGTTTCATTTGTTCTTTTTCTAGCTCCTTTAGGTATAAGGTCAGGTTGCTTATTTGAGATTTCTCTTATTTCTTCAGACAGACCTCTATCACTATAAACTTGTCTCTTAGAACTCCTTTTGCTGTGTCCTAAAGATTTTGGACCACTGTGTTTTCATTTTCATTAGTCTCTGTGTATTTTTGATCATTTCCTTTTGATTTCTTAACTAACCCATTGGTTTTTTAGTAACATATTTTTTAGCCTCCCTGTGTTTATTTTTTTTCAACTTTTCCCTTTTAATTGATTCAATTGATTTCTAATTTCATAACATTTTGGTTAGAAAAGATAATTTTTCAGTCTTAAATTTATTGACACTTGTTTTGTGGCCTAACATGTGTTCTGACCTTGAGAATGTTCTGCATTCACTAGAAAAGAATGTGTGTTCTGCTCTTTTAGGATGGAATGTTCTGTATATATCTGTTAGGTCCATCTGGTCCAATGTGTCATTCAAAGCCACTGTTTTCTTGTTGACTTTCTGTCAAGATAATCTACCACTGATGTAAGTAGAGGTGCTAAATTTCCCTATTATTGTCTTAATATTGATTTCTTTCTTCATGTCTGTTAATATTTGCTTTATGCATGTAGGTATTTTTGTGTTGGGTACTGAGATACTTAAAATTGTTACCTCCTCTTGTTGGATTGATTCCTTTCTCATTAATGCCATTCTTTGTCTTGCTATGGGCTTTGTATTTTGTCTGAAAGAAGTATTGCTACCTTGGCTTTTTTTTTCCTGGTTCCATTTGAATTCTATATCTTTTTCCATCCCTTAACTTTCAGTCTATATGTTTCTTTAGGGATGAATTGAGTCTCTTGTAGACAGCAGCATATATACATGGGTCTTTTTTTTTTTTTTTTTTTAAGCCATTCATTCATCCTTTTGTCTTTTGCCTGCAGCATTTAGTTCATTTACATTTAATTATTGATAGGTGTGTACTTCTTGTTTTATGTTCATTGTTTTCAGGTTGTTTTTTTGTTTGTTTGTTTGTTTGTTTTAGTATATGTGCTGCCAAAGCGAGCACTTCGGGTTGTTTTTTAATTCTATTTTGTTCCTTTCTTTTCTTGCTCTCTTTCTTTGTGATTTGATGGCTTTCTTTAGTGTTTGCTTGGATTCCTCTCTCTCTCTCTCTTTTGTATCTTATAGGTTTTTGATTTTTGGTTACTGTTGTGTTCATATAGGACATCCTCTATGTATAGCAGTCTATTAAGTTGATGGTCACTTAATTTATTACCATTACTATATATTTAACGTGTGAAATTTTTTCCTTTCAGAATTTTCTTACTTCTAGTTATGGCCTTTTCTTTACACTTAAAGAATTCCTTTTAACACTTTTTGTAAGGCTGGTTTAGTGGTGATGGACTTCTTTAACTTTTGTTTGTCTGGGAGAGCCTTTATCTCTTTTCTCTTCTGAATGATAACCTTTCTGGGTAGATAGAGTATTCTTGGTAGGCTTTTTTTCCCCTTTCAGTCGTTTGAATATATCATACCACTGCCTTCTGGCTTGCAAAGTTCCTGCTGAAACATCATATGATAGCTTTATGAGATTTCCCTTGTATATAACTGTTTTTTTTTTTTTTTTCTTCCTGATACTTTTAAAATTCTCCTTTTAGCATTCCTTTTTTTTTTTTTTTTTTTTTTTTTTTTACCATTTTAATTATTATGTCTTGGTGCAGACCTCTTTGGGTTCATCTTGTTAGGGCTCTCTGTACTTTCTGACCTGGACATCTGTTTCCTTCCCCAGATTAGGGAAGTTTCAGCTACTATTTCTTTTTTAAAATATTTTATTTATGAGAGAGAGAGAGAGAGAGAGAGAGAGAGACGTGCGGAGACACAGACAGAGAGAGAAGCAGCCTCCCTTCAGGAAGCCCAATGTGGGACTCGATCCCGGGACTCTGGGATCATGCCCTGAGTCAAAGGCAGATGCTCAACTGCCAAGCCACCCAGGCATTCCTCAGCTATCTTTTCTTTTCTTTTCTTTTCTTTTCTTTTCTTTTCTTTTCTTTTCTTTTCTTTTCTTTTCTTTTCTCTTTTCTTTTCTTTTTTCTTTTCTTTTTTCTTTTCTTTTCTTTTCTTTTCTCTTTTCTTTTCTTTTTTCTTTTCTTTTTTCTTTTCTTTTCTTTTCTTTTCTTTTCTTTCTTCTTTTTTTTTTTTTTTTCTATTATTTCTTCATAAAGCTTTTTGCCCTTTCTCTCTCTTTTCTCCTTCTGGGATCCCTGTAATGCAAATAATGTAGCTTAGTTCCCTTAACCTATTTTCATTTTTTATTATTCTTTATTCTTTTTTGCTATTCAGCTTGGCTTCTTTCCATTACTCTGTTTTCCAGATTGCCGATCCATTCATCTATATTCTTTAATCTACTGTTGATCACTTCTAGCATATTTTTCATTTCAGTTATTGAATTGTTGAGCTCTATTTATTTTTTCTATTTTCCATGTTTGTTGTATTTCTCACTGAGTTCATCCACTCTTTTCTCAGGTCTAATAAGTATTTTCACAGCCATTACTTTGAATTCTTTATCAGGCATATAGCTTACCTGTTTTATTTAGCTCTTTTACTGTGATTTTGTCTTGTTTCTTCATTTTGGTCATATTCCTCTGTCTCCTCACTTTATCTAACTTTTTCTGTTTGTTTCTATGTATTAGATAGGTCAAGTATGTCTCCTGGTCTTGAAAGTGGCCTTGTGTAGAAGAAATCCTTTGATGCCTTATAGTACCATTCCCCCCAGGTTACCAGAACCAGATGCTTTGGGGATATCACTTCTGTGGTCTCTGTTTCATGCTGTTGTGGCTTAGCTGTTATTCCATGGGCACACTGGTGGATTGGGTGGCTTTCAATCTAGCTGGTGGCAATGATCCACTTTGCCTTGTGTACTATACTGGGCAGGGTTTGCTTTCATGCTATTGAGAGGCCTAGTTGTAGTTCATGGGCTTGCTGGTGGATGGGGCTGGTACTCAACCTCCTTGTGTCTGCAAGTAGCCTCTTTGCCTCAGCCGCAGGCACGCTAAAGGTCAGGACTTGCTCCCTATGCAGTCAGCTGAGAGGCTAAGCTGCAGGAACTGTGACCCACTGGTATGGGGGTTTATTTCCCCTACTCCCCAGAGCAGGAGTCACTTTGGAATGGTGCTGGTTCTGGCTAGAGTTGCCTGCCAGGTGTGATAGGGTGAGGCTACTTTAGTAGGATGCCTCCTGAGGCCTCAGATTCAGTGAGGAAAGTCCAAAGGGGATCGTCTGGATGTAGTGTGTAGTGCTAGAAAAGTGAATGGAGGATATTAGAACTGGCTCCCTCAAGTGTCAGGCTTTTAGGCTGGGGAAAGGAAAGAAAAATGGCATCTGTCAGCACTTTGTTCCTGGAGAAGTCTCCTGCAGATCACTGTCCCCTCAGTACATGTTCTAAGATTAATCAATAAATCTCCTTTACATATACTCCAGGTACTTTTCAAACTGCTGCTTCTGTCCCATATCTTGGGCCAAGTATTTAATATGCTGGCTCTTTCATCACAGGGCCTTACTTTTTCTTTTTTTTTTTTTCTTTTTTTTAATATAAATTTATTTTTTATTGGTGTTCAATTTGCCAACATATAGCATAACATCCAGTGCTCATCCCATCAAGTGCCCCCCTCAGTGCCCGTCATCCAGTCACCCCCACCCCCCACCTACCTCCCCTTTCACCACCCCTAGTTCATTTCCCAGAGTTAGGAGTCTCTCATGTTCTATCTCCTTTTCTGATATTTTCCACTCATTTTTTCTCCTTTCCCCTTTATTCCCTTTCACTATTTTTTATATTCCCCAAATGAATGAGACCATATAATGTTTGTCCTTCTCCAATTGACTTATTTCACTCAGCATAATACCCTCCAGTTCCATCCACGTCAAAGCAAATGGTGGGTATTTGTCATTTCTAATGGCTGAGTAATATTCCATTGTATACATAAACCACATCTTCTTTATCCATTCATCTTTCGTTGGACACCGAGGCTCCTTCCACAGTTTGGCTATTGTGGACATTGCTGCTAGAAACATCGGGGTGCAGGTGTCCCAGCATTTCATTGCATCTGTATCTTTGGGGTAAATCCTCAGCAGTGGGCCTTGCTTTTTCATGGCCATCCAACTCTCTTGGAATTAAACCCTGCTGGTTTTCAAAGCCAGACACTATGGAGATTCATCTTCCCAGCATGGGTTCCCAGTGCTGGGGTACCAGGTATGGGGTCTCATTCCCTTGCTTCTTTGTGCTTGTGATGTCTTTCCCATTTATAGTTAGCCATGCCACGTGTTTGGTTCCCAACTATATCTCTGGCCCTCCCATCCTTTTATATGTGGCCTCTATGACTAGCTGTGGATGATCTGTTTTGCTAGTCTTCAGATCAGTTTTCAGAATTTGTTGCATAGATGTAGCTGTTGTCTTATGTGTTCATGGGATGAGGTGAGCTTAGGATCCTCTTATTCTTCATTTTCCAGACTGTCATTGTGGTTTTAATTTGAATTTCTCTAACTACTAATGAGATCAGGTATCTTTTCATATGTCTGTTATTCATTAGCATACCTTTCTTGTGGGTCTTTATTTTTAATATTTGGTTCTTAAGCTTCATTTATAATAGGAGGTAATAATGACTAGTTATTAATAGGATTAAATGGAATGGTACATATAAACATTTAGCTTGTATCCAGCTCTCAGTTGATGATTATAATTATTGTCATCACTTACAACATCTCTGAACCTGTTTCTTTATTTCTATTGTACTTAAGCTCTGAGATTTTTCCCTACTATACCACAGTTATAAAAGCAATTACTAGTACTTAATATTAAATCATGTTCTGTGCTATATCCTGATGAATAGAATTATTTGACTTCTGCCAACTATGTTTTTGGTATCTGAGATTGACCCTCCCCAACCTGAAGCATTAGTGAATGAAATGGAGGATATCCTGTGAATTCATTTGGAGGCACAGTGTGTAAACGTCACATTCCATTGGGTATAAGGATGGTGTTAAAGGCCTGTGACTGGAATATCACACCAAAAAGCTCAAGAGTTAAGGAAGAACAAAATCTATAGTCATAGGTATGGATGAAAAAGTAGTGCCTAGCTCAGCTAACTCTAGTAATAATAACTGTCACTTGCATAGTACTTACTATCTGTCATGCCTTGTTATAAGCTCTCTCTACATATACTTATTTAATCTCCACACAAAATTTTTGTGGAATAAATGAAATGAACAAGTACTTATTGAGTGCCTACCATGTTCCAGGTCCTGTGCTACATGCTGATGAGTCAAGTGGTGAGCCAAAAGGATAAAATTTCTACCTTCAGGGACTACAATGTAGAGAGGGAATAATTCCATCAATGAATGTAAATTACAATGAGATAGAATCCACTGGGGGACAGACAGGTGCCATTCAAATGTACCCTGGAGGGGAATTACTTTTCTGGGGAAAATAATACTTGAACTGAAAGGTGAAAGGAGTGCCTTGGTTGAGGTAGAGGAGTGAGATGCCAGAAGGATGAGCATAAGCCAATGTTATATGATAGGAGGAAGCAAGATGGTTTTGAGAAAGTAAAAGAGGGTGGCTGGAAGATAGAGAGCAAGGGAGGCATGCAGTGAAATGTTCAAGAGCCCTGGAAGTCTCGAGAAGGATTTTGGTCTTAATTTTGAGAGCAATAGGAAATGATTAAACAATTGTAATTAGGATGATAACATGACTAGATTTCTGTTACTGTGATTGCAGTGTGGAAAACAAAAGGGAAGGGGCCTGAGGGGATTTGGGGCACCAGTGTAAACAAAGACTTAAGTGTGCAAGTTGGAGAGATCCAAGTTAATAAAGCGGTTGACTCTGCTGGCATGAATCACTTTTGTAAGGCTTGGTTATTTGTCTTCCCAGCCATGCTGCAGACTGTCTTCCAGGTGCCAGCTAGCATCTGACAGGAAAACTCAATTTCCCAAACACATATACTTATGACCCACAGATAAAACCTGGAAATACTGAGCCTATTCTGAATACCATTCTATTATAAATCGTAGAATACCTGAAATACAGGTCCTCTCTCAGTACCATGTTAGTTGTAGGCATCCTGTACGACCTAACATTAAGTCCATCCAAGTCCTTTCTTGATTTCTTTTCCTATCACTTCTCTGAGCTTCTCTTGGCTTTTGTAATCTCTTTCTAGTTTGGGCTTTGCAAGGTCAGAGTTTAGTGTCTTTACTGTGGTTGGACCTCCTGCTGTCCCCAGGTAAATATACCTTCTTATGATTTTATGTTTCCAAAAGCTGGGTTCTCCACCAGGAAAGTTAACAACAAAGGATAGTAGCATCCATTTCCCCTAAATGATACCCAAGAACAATAGGCATTAGATTGACTTTTATTAGACTCCCTGAACATAGATATTAGCTTCTATGAATAATAATTGAATTTAAATAAGCAATTGCCACTACCATTGAGGTAGACACTTTTTTTTGGTGGGGGGGCTGTTCTTAATACTTTAATCCAAATACCTAGAAAAGTACTTAGCATATAGTAGTTGTTCAGTAGGTTTGTTGAATGAATGACTAGATGAATGGATGGATGAGTGGATGAATGGATGAATGAGTGAGTAGATGATTGAATAGAAAACTTTCTACATGTCAAACACTGTTCTAATTGTTTAACTTGGATAATTTCATTTAATCCTTATAGCAATCCTAAAAGTTACTATCTCTGTAAAGCATTGTAAAGCAGGCATTGTCCAACAGAAATATGATGTGAACCATGTATGGAATTTCAAATTTTATGGTAGCTACATTTTAAAAAGTAAAAAAAAAAAAAAGTGAAATTAATTTTATAGTATATTTTACTTAACTTTATACATTTAAAATAAAATTTTAACGTGTAATCAATATAAAAATATTAGTAAGATATATAACATTTTTTGGTATTAAATTTTTGAATCCCAGTATGTATTTGATATTTACAGAACATTGTTACTCAGAATAACCACATTTCTAGTGATCAATAGCCACATGTAGCTGCTGGTACCATATTGGCCAACAGAGCTCTAGAAAGTAGGATGGTTATTATGCCCAAAGTCCTGAGTTATCAAGTGGCATACCTGGAATTTGAATCTGGGCCACTGGGTTCTAGAACTATGGTCTTAATCACGTGCATATTGTCTTTAATAAGTTACATTTTAAGGCATACTTAAAAAAACACCTAGATGTAATTAGGCAGTGTATTATCCTTAATTATTATCACATTTCGGTCAATATAACCCTGTGATTCTCTGAGGCATGAATAGAAGATATTTTCTGTCAAATTTCTTCTTAAAGACAGTTTCTTTGGGGATTGCTGCCTGATCCAGACTTCAGGCCAGGTTGTTATTAAAATCCTTCCAAGGGGATGCCACAGGCATTGTTTCTTTCTGTGATAGGTACAAATGGTACAAACTGTCTGTTCACCTTGCTTAGACTGTTATAAGAAAAGGAAAACATGGCCTTCAGCTTGCCTGGTCCTGACCACTGGATCCCTCCTAGGTTCTTCTCGGCTCCCTATTTCCTATATATTATGATCAAATTAGAAAGGAAGAAAACTACATAGTTTCCCTATGAGTGCCTTTTCCACCAGAAAGAAGTCTTTTCCTATAACTTTGAATATAGAGTTGTATCATTTCTATATTTAAACTGAATAATTCTGGGACACCTGGGTGGCTCAGTTGGTTAAGAGGCTGCCTTTGAGCCCCATATTGGACTCCCAGCTCAGTGGGAAGTTTGCTTCTCCCTCTCCACCGCTTGTGCTGTCTCTCATGTGTGCTGTGTCTTAAATTAAATAAATAAATAAATAAATAAATAAATAAATAAATAAATAGATAAATAAATAAATAAATAAATAAATAAAATCTTTAAAACATAAACTTAATAATTCCTTGTGAACTATTACAACCATGGTTATAATATTTTTTTAATATAAAGGCTGCTTTTGAAAAGGGAGAATCTTTTTTTTTGTCTGTTACAAATTAGTGATTATATTTTAAGATAGATAGATAGATAGTAGATAGATTAGATATAGGAAGTAATTTATTGTTTCTACCATTTATCACTTGGTCATTGTTTGGCTTTCTGTTGCTGTGAAACCACACCAAACTTTAGAGGCTTAAAACATTGATTTTATTTAGTTCATGATTTTGTGGGAATCATGGAATTTTGGAATGGCTTAACTGGGCATTTCATCTCATGACTGGGGAAAGATCTGCTTCCTGGACAGCTTCTTCACCCACATGTCTGGTACTTCTTAGCTTCTTTTTCTTCCTACATGGCATCTCACTTCCAAGGTCTCTCCAATATAGTTTGGGCTTCATGGAAGAGTGGTTTCATGGTGATTGCTATTCTTACATGGTGACTGGCTTCTAAGAGGTAGGAAGCAGAAGATGTCAGGAAGCTAAGGGTTATGGTTGGAACTGGCATAGTATCATTTCTGTCATATTCTGTTGTTAAGCTAGTCAACAGGCCCAGCCAGATTTAAGAGTGTAGAGAAATAGATTCCACCTCTTGATGAGGATACGTTAAGGTCATGTTGATAAGTATAAGAGCATGTGGGATGGGATATATTGTAGTAATTTTAGAAAATACAGTCCACCAGGTATATGCCATTTTTTATAATATCCATTTATCTCATATCTTTTCTGTCATTGAGAGTTATAAGCATCTTCTTATACCCTCTTCTCTCCTTTTCTATAGAGGCCAACAACCCCATAATAAACACTTACTAATTAATGTTGATTTGCTGAGAGAGCATCCCAAAATAAATCAATAATTGAAATTTTAGGGAAGAAAATGAATACCTATTTATACATTAAATGGAAACTAGTTGTAGCCAAATGGTTTAGTTGTCCAAATATGTTTTGTGATTTTCCTTCCTGTGCCTGTTCTCATTACTTCCCACCTTTCTCATTTCAAGGCTCATATTATAGCCATCTCCTCCATGAGATCTTTTTCAGTTAATTCAGCCTGTTGTATTCTATCCATTATCTCTACTCTAGCCATTTGTGTTGATTATGAAGATATTTTTCTCAGCTCCACACCAACCTTTCTGTATCCTGCTTTGTGATACTGAGGCTGGCATCCTACAAACTAGATTTCTTTTATAGCTGATCTTCTTTCAGATTCCACCAATAGGACACAATACAGGGAGACTGGAAGATAAGAGTGGGATGGTATGGACTTGCTTCTTTCTGTTTGCTTACTCTAAACTTGCCTGGTCCTCAGCAATGGTTGTTATTCTGAAAGCAGTAGCTAGTTCTAGTTTCCAGCTCAGCTACCTATACTGTGGCCCCTCAGAGGACCAGTTCCATTTGGACAGTATCTTTCCTTGGGAATCTCTATCATAGCTCCACCAGGCCATCCCTCTGAGTTCCTATTTACCAGCACTGGCAGATAGTGCCCCACCCCCCTCATCTAGAGGTCTGGGTCTCCAGTTGATTGGTCCTCTCCTCCAAGTTCCTAGGTCTTATATCTGATATCCCAACTGCTTCCTTTTATTCCTCAGTCCTAGGAATGGTAGCTGTCCTGTAGTTACTAGCTCTGTATTTCATCAGCATTCCCTTTTTGTTTTAACCATCCTCTAACACAAATCTCTTATATTAACTTCTCACTGTTGAAATACCTAGAGTGTTCTCTGTGTGCCTGACTGGACCCTGACTGGTATACCATACATAATCCTGATTTGATAATTGTTTGCTGCTTCGTGGCATGTTCTATGCCTGCCCTAAGCTACTGATTTCATTTTTTAAAGATTTATTTATTTGAGAGAGAGAGAGAGAAAGAGAAAGAGAGAGAGAGAGATCATGGGAAGAGGGGCAGAGAGAGAGAGGGAGAAGCAGACCCTATTGAGTGCAGAGCCTGATGGCAGGGTCCATCCCAGGGACCCTGAGATCATGACCTGAGCTGCAATCAAGAGTCAGATGCTTAACTGACTGAGCTGTCCAGGCACCTTTGTTGCTTACATATTTAATTATTATTTTTCCCATATTCTGCTTCTCTACTTTAAATTTTAAACCAACTTGAGACAAGATACCTTGCTTCTTTGTGTTTTATGTGACATTTTATATGATGTTTTGTATTTATTGTTCCTGGATCATAGTGTGTAATAAATGTTTATCAATTTTTTGAATGGATTTGGCACTCAAAGAAAGCTGATGTTTATAGCAGCAATGGCCACGATAGCCAAACTGTGGAAGGAACCTCGGTGTCCAACGAAAGATGAATGGATAAAGAAGATGTGGTTTATGTATACAATGGAATATTACTCAGCTATTAGAAATGACAAATACCCACCATTTGCTTCAACGTGGATGGAACTGGAGGGTATTATGCTGAGTGAAGTAAGTCAGTCGGAGAAGGAAAAACATTATATGTTCTCATTCATTTGGGGAATATAAATAATAGTGAAAGGGAATATAAGGGAAGGGGGAAGAAATGTGTGGGAAATATCAGAAAGGGAGACAGAACGTAAAGACTGCTAACTCTGGGAAACGAACTAGGGGTGTTGGAAGGGGAGGAGGTTGGGGGGTGGGAGTGAATGGGTGACGGGCACTGGGGGTTATTCTGTATGTTAGTAAATTGAACACCAATAAAAAATAAATAAATAAATAAATAAAAAAGAAAGAAAGCTGATGTGGAATTAAAATCTTTCCTGATCAGGAAAAGATTTTAGGTCAGGGCAACACTTGATTGCTCATGGGGATGGAGATGTTTTCCTCCTTAACTGTCATTAATTATGAGCTGATGGTGAATGGGACAGTTACAGGATGCTTATCCCAGGGATAGTTTGGGAGGTCACAATCTGTGTCAGCTGAAATCCTTTAAACCAATATTTGAAAATTTGAAGTAATTTTCTTTTCAAGTTGAAGCAATCCTGGTTGATGATGGACTCCTTGGTCCTGGAGTCCCATGTTTTATTTGTTCAGGTTAGTTTTAAAAGTAGTTTGTCTTGAGTACACATTATACTCAGGTTGTGAAATGTGAAATTATTTAAGTAAATTAATTTATTTAAATCTGGACTACTAAAGTGGATGTGGGGTGTGGGATGATTTTTATTTTGACATTTGTGACATTGTCCTTATTTGACCTTACCAATTTTTTTTAAATTTATTTTTTATTGGTGTTCAATTTACTAACATACAGAATAACCCCCAGTGCCCGTCACCCATTCACTCCCACCCCCCGCCCTTCTCCCCTTCCACCACCCTAGTTCGTTTCCCAGAGTTAGCAGTCTTTACGTTCTGTCTCCCTTTTTGATATTTCCCACACATTTCTTCTCCCTTCCCTTATATTCCCTTTCACTATTATTTATATTCCCCAAATGAATGAGAACATATAATGTTTTTCCTTCTCCGACTGACTTACTTCACTCAGCATAATACCCTCCAGTTCCATCCACGTTGAAGCAAATGGTGGGTATTTGTCATTTCTAATAGCTGAGTAATATTCCATTGTATACATAAACCACAGCTTCTTTATCCATTCATCTTTCGTTGGACACCGAGGCTCCTTCCACAGTTTGGCTATTGTGGCCATTGCTGCTATAAACATCGGGGTGCAGGTGTCCCGGCGTTTCATTGCATTTGTATCTTTGGGGTAAATCCCCAAAAGTGCAATTGCTGGGTCGTAGGGCAGGTCTATTTTTAACTGTTTGAGGAACCTCCACACAGTTTTCCAGAGTGGCTGCACCAGTTCACATTCCCACCAACAGTGTAAGAGGGTTCCCTTTTCTCCACATCCTCTCCAACATTTGTTGTTTCCTGCCTTGTTAATTTTCCCCATTCTCACTGGTGTGAGGTGGTATCTCATTGTGGTTTTGATTTGTATTTCCCTGATGGCAAGTGATGCGGAGCATTTTCTCATGTGCATGTTGGCCATGTCTATGTCTTCCTCTGTGAGATTTCTGTTCATGTCTTTTGCCCATTTCATGATTGGATTGTTTGTTTCTTTGCTGTTGAGTTTAATAAGTTCTTTATTGATCTTGGAAACTAGCCCTTTATCTGATATGTCATTTGCAAATATCTTCTCCCATTCTATAGGTTGTCTTTGAGTTTTGTTGACTGTATCCTTTGCTGTGCAAAAGCTTCTTATCTTGATGAAGTCCCAATAGTTCATTTTTGCTTTTGTTTCTTTTGCCTTCGTGGATGTATCTTGCAAGAAGTTACTATGGCCGAGTTCAAAAAGGGTGTTGCCTGTGTTCTTCTCTAGGATTTTGATAGAATCTTGTCTCACATTTAAATCTTTCATCCATTTTGAGTTTATCTTTGTGTCTGGTGCAAGAGAGTGGTCTAGTTTCATTCTTCTGCATGTGGATGTCCAATTTTCCCAGCACCATTTATTGAAGAGACTGTCTTTCTTCCAATGGATAGTCTTTCCTCCTTTATCGAATATTAGTTGACCATAAAGTTCAGGGTCCACTTCTGGATTCTCTATTCTGTTCCACTGATCTATGCGTCTGTTTTTGTGCCAGTACCACACTGTCTTGATGACCACAGCTTTGTAGTACAACCTGAAATCTGGCATTGTGATGCCCCCAGATATGGTTTTCTTTTTTAAAATTCCCCTGGCTATTCGGGGTCTTTTCTGATTCCACACAAATCTTAAAATAATTTGTTCTAACTCTCTGAAGAAAGTCCATGGTATTTTGATAGGGATTGCATTAAACGTGTAAATTGCCCTGGGTAACATTGACATTTTCACAATATTAATTCTGCCAATCCATGAGCATGGAATATTTTTCCATCTCTTTGTGTCTTCCTCAATTTCTTTCAGAAGTGTTCTATAGTTTTGAGGGTATAGATCCTTTACATCTTTGGTTAGGTTTATTCCTAGGTATCTTATGCTTTTGGGTGCAATTGTAAATGGGATTGACTCCTTAATTTCTCTTTCTTTAGTCTCATTGTTAGTGTATAGAAATGCCACTGATTTCTGGGCATTGATTTTGTATCCTGTCACGCTACCGAATTGCTGTATGAGTTCTAGCAATCTTGGGGTGGAGACTTTTGGGTTTTCTATGTAGAGTATCATGTCATCGGCGAAGAGGGAGAGTTTGACTTCTTCTTTGCCAATGTGAATGCCTTTAATGTCTTTTTGTTGTCTGATTGCTGAGGCTAGGACTTCCAGTACTATGTTGAATAGCAGTGGTGAGAGTGGACATCCCTGTCTTGTTCCTGATCTTAGGGGAAAGGCTCCCAGTGCTTCCCCATTGAGAATGATATTTGCTGTGGGCTTTTCATAGATGGCTTTTAAGATGTCGAGGAATGTTCCCTCTATCCCTACACTCTGAAGAGTTTTTATCAGGAATGGATGCTGTATTTTGTCAAATGCTTTCTCTGCATCTAATGAGAGGATCATATGGTTCTTGGTTTTTCTCTTGCTGATATGATGAATCACATTGATTGTTTTACGGGTGTTGAACCAGCCTTGTGTCCCAGGGATAAATCCTACTTGGTCATGGTGAATAATTTTCTTAATGTACTGTTGGATCCTATTGGCCAGTATCTTGTTGAGAATTTTTGCATCCATGTTCATCAGGGATATTGGTCTGTAATTCTCCTTTTTGGTGGGGTCTTTGTCTGGTTTTGGAATTAAGGTGATGATGGCCTCATAGAACGAATTTGGAAGTACTCCATCTCTTTCTATCTTTCCAAACAGCTTTAGGAGAATAGGTATGGTTTCTTCTTTAAACGTTTGATAGAATTCCCCTGGGAAGCCATCTGGCCCTGGACTCTTGTGTCTTGGGAGGTTTTTGATGACTGCTTCAATTTCCTCCCTGGTTATTGGCCTGTTCAGATTTTCTATTTCTTCCTGTTCCAGTTTTGGTAGTTTGTGGCTTTCCAGGAATGCGTCCATTTCTTCTAGATTGCCTAATTTATTGGCGTATAGCTGTTCATAATATGTTTTTAAAATCGTTTGTATTTCCTTGGTGTTGGTAGTGATCTCTCCTTTCTCATTCATGATTTTATTAATTTGAGTCTTCTCTCTCTTCTTTTTAATAAGGCTGGCTAATGGTTTATCTATTTTATTAATTCTTTCAAAGAACCAACTCCTGGTTCTGTTGATCTGTTCCACAGTTCTTCTGGTCTCGATTTCGTTGAGTTCTGCTCGAATCTTTATTAACTCCCTTCTTCTCTTGGGTGTAGGATCTATTTGCTGTTTTTTCTCTAGCTCCTTTATGTGTAAGGTTAGCTTTTGTATTTGAGTTCTTTCCAGTTTTTGAATGGATGCTTGTATTGCGATGTATTTCCCCCTTAGGACTGCTTTTGCTGCATCCCAAAGATTTTGGATGGTTGTATCTTCATTCTCATTAGTTTCCATGAATCTTTTTAATTCTTCCTTAATTTCCTGGTTGACCCTTTCATCTTTTAGCAGGATGGTCCTTAACCTCCACGTGTTTGAGGTCCTTCCAAACTTCTTGTTGTGATTTAGTTCTAATTTCAAGGCAAAAAATATGGAACGCTTCACGAATTTGCGTGTCATCCTTGCGCAGGGGCCATGCTAATCTTCTCTGTATCGTTCCAATTTTAGTATATGTGCTGCCGAAGCGAGCACTGACCTTACCAATTTAGGGAAAAAACTCTTTAGAGTTGTATTTAGTGGTCTTTTAAGACAACATGTGATTCAACTTTTATTTACTTTCTTCTTGGTCAAATATGTTGATTAATCTGACTTTTGGTTACAAGAGAGAAGTCATTTGAATTAACCTTTCTCTCTCTCTTTTTAAAAAAAATCTCAATTCATTCCTGTCTGGACATATGTGTCATTTGAAGAAGGATTAATGACCACAGTTACATCAACACTGATTGTAAGCCAGACACCTGATGAGGAGCTTCTCCTCTGAGTATCAGAGTAAGCAGATAAAATGAAAAACTCTAACCTCCATGGCTTTCTTGGTATTAAAAAGTATAAATTTAATCATCCATTTCTTTATTTTGGCACTACTAAGAATCATGTTTTGTTTGTTTCATTTTGTTTTAATTACATTTTAACTTGAGGGACTATGTCCGTGAAATGAAGTTGATTACCAATAGTCATTATCCAATTTTATGCAGTTGACTACAAACCATCCTAGCACCTCTTCTGTTTGCCTGGAAAGCCAATTCATTTTTTTGTGTTCATAAATAATTTCTGTGCTTTAATAATGTTTGGTGCTTCTGGTTTTAGGGTGTGATTTAAAATAAATCTAATTTATTAAAAATTTAGGGTACTTTCACAGTTGTTTGTGAATCAGGAATTAGTGTTTCCATGGAGGGATAAATCAAGGCATGGAAGGAAAGCCCATGGGCTATTTTAAAGTTAAGAAGAGATGCCTTTATAGCTTTCAAAACTGTTTGAAAATTAAATGTTTGATTTATAAGGGCTATGTACACACAGGGCTCAAATTATTTATGTATCATTTGGAAAATGTAAAATGCTTAATGTTCTGACATTATGTGATAATTGCTATTCTAATATATAGTGTCTACTAAATCTTTTTGGGAGCTGGTGAGGGTGGCATTGATATACAGGAGCACATGCTTCATGTGCTAGTAAATCATTCTTCCATTGAATTAAGGCTGAGGAAAGAGCATAGAGTGGAACTTAAAGTGATATTACAGTATCTGGTGCTGTTCTAATCAAGAAGTATATAGCAGTGCTAGTGAAAAATGGGCAGAAACACACAAAAATCCACTAAGGAGAAAATGCAATCAGAAATTTATCACTGATGCTTTTGGCAAAGTTTCCAAGAATCATGGTCATCACTAGGTAGCTGCTTTTCAAGGTCGATGCTGCCTTAATTCTATCTTTTGCATTGGTACTCCCCTGAAAACATGCATTAAAATCTGCTCCTTGTGAGTATTTGTTAATTAATGAATTAGATCCCTCTGGCTCTGTCAGTAGCCAGGTAGGTGAACTTGGGTAAGTGGCTTTACTCTCTAAGCTTATATTTCCATAATTATAATAGCTACCTTATGGAATTAGCATGAATAAATGAGATAATTCATGTCAAGCACCTGGCACAGGACATGGCACAAAGTAATCACTTGATATTGATGCTATCAGTATTCACCTTCTGCAGATACCTACCCATAATTATTCTGACAAAAAGTGAAAGGATATATTATAAAAGAGATTAGGGAAAGAATTATGGAGAGACTACAGAATTGGTGACTTTATCCCCGTGCTGCCAGTATTTGCAAATGGAACTCCCCAAGTAAACATAAGGGTGTAACGGGCCTAAACCTAATGTATATAAAAAAATAGTCAGCTAATTACAATTCTTTTTGAGTTATGGAAAGGAGCTCCAGCTGCACATTTCTGTATACTCTGGCCTGTACGAATATTTGTCCATGACAGTTTAGAGCTCAGTACACAGGAGAAGGGGAGTTCCCCTTAGCTACAGTTACTCTCTTTTCTTTTAATCAGAAATCAGAGTCAGGCAGTTTATCCCAATTGAGGAAAGTGATGCATAGATATGTATTGGATGTGTAGGGATAAAGAGAAATAGGGAACAAATAAGACTAGGCACTCTATGTCAATTCAATATTAGGATGGTAAATTCATTAAGCATTTTCAAGAGTTAACCCTGTGAAGAATGTTTATAATCACCAATACAGGAGAAAACCCAAAGATAGGAAAAAATCATGGACCTTCTTCTTGTAGATCTTACCACCTAATTTTTAGAAGTTCTCAGGGGTTCTAGAAATGAGAACATCTCTTTCTCTCTCGTCTTCCCCCTCCCTGACCCCACACATAAACACATAGGTGGAATGACCCATACCTCTGTATGGGGAAGGTGGTGACATTATTCATACCCATCTGGATTTCTTTGGGCTCTTTACCTTTTCCTTGTCCTTTGGTATCAGGATTATTGAAGGCTCAACTTGTTATTCTTTCAGCTGGTGCTAGGGAGAGAGAGAGAGAGAGAAAGAGGGAGAGAGATACTTTAGACTTCATTGGAACTAAGGTTATTAGCAAATTTTCTGAATTAGAGGTTCTCAAACCTTTTTATCCTTAGGACCCATTTACACTCTTAAAATTATTTTTATATGTATATATATTTTTTAAATAAATTTTTTATTGGTGTTCAATTTGTCAACATACAGAATAACACCAAGTGCTCAACCCGTCAAGTGCCCACCTCAGTGCCCATCACCCAGCCACCCCATTCCCCCACTCGCCTCCCCTTCCACTACCCCTTGTTCATTTCCCAGATTAGGAGTCTCTCATATTTTGTCTCTTTCTGATTTTTCCCACTCATTTTCTCTCCTTTCCCCTATAATCCCTTTCACTATTTATTATATTCCCCGTATGAGTGAAACCATATAATGATTGTCCTTCTCTGATTGTCTTACTTCACTCAGCACAACACCCTCTAGTTCCATCCACATTGAAACAAATAGTGGGTATTCGTTGTTTCTAATGGCTGAGTAATATTCCATTGTATATATAGACCACATCTTCTTTATCCATTCCTCTTTCAATGGACACTGAGGCTCCTTCCACAGTTTGGCTATTGTGGACATTGCTGCTGTAAACATTGGGGTGTGGGTGTCCTGCCATTTCACTGAATCTGTATCTTTGGGGTAAATCCCCAGTAGTGCAATTGCTAGGTCATAGGGTAGCTCTATTTTTAACTCTTTGAGGAACCTCCACACAGTTTTCTGGAGTGGCTGCACCAATTCACATTCCCACCAACAGTGCAAGAGGGTTCCCCTTTCTCCACATCCTCTCCATTTGTGGTTTCCTGTCTTGTTGATTTTCCCCTTTCTCACGGGTGTGAGGTGGTATCTCATTGTGGTTTTGATTTGTATTTCCCTGATGGCAAGTGACGCAGAGCATTTTTTCATGTGCTTGTTGGCCATGTCTATGTCTTCTTTGGTGAAATTTCTGTTCATGTCTTTTGCCCATTTCATGATTGGATTGTTTGTTTCTTTGCTGTTGAGTTTGATAAGTTCTTTATAGATCTTGGAAACTAGCCCTTTATCTGATACGGCATTTGCAAATATCTTCTCCCATTCTGTAGGTTGTCTTTCCGTAGGACTGTTTCTTTTGCTGTGCAGAAGCTTCTTATCCCGATTAAGTCCCAACAGTTCATTTTTGCTTTTGTTTCCCTTGACTTCATAGATATATCTTGCAAGAAGTTGCTGTGGCCAAGTTCAAAAAGAGTGTTGCCTATGTTCTCTTTTAGGATTTTGATGGATTCTTGTCTCTCATTTAGAACTTTCATCCATTTTGAGTTTTTGTATGGTTTAAGAGAATGGTCTAGTTCCATTCTTCTGCATATGGATGTCCAAATTTCCCAGGACCATTTATTGAAGAGACTGTCCTTTTTCCAGTGGATAGTCTTTTCCTGCTTTGTCAAATATTAGTTGACCATGGAGTTGAGGGCCCATTTCTGGGTTCTCTCTTCTGTTCCATTGATCTATATGTCTGTTTTTCTGCCAGTACCACACTGTCTTGATGACTACAGTTTTGTAGTACAATCTGAAATCTGGCATTGTGATTTCCCCCGGCTCTGGTTTTCTTTTTCAATATTCCTCTGGCTATTTGGGGTCTTTTCTGATTCCACACAAATCTTAAGATGAATTATTCCAACTCTCTGAAGAAAGTCCATGGTATTTTGATAGGGATTGCATTGAATGTATAAATTGCCCTGGGTACCATTGACATTTTCACAATATTAATTCTTCCAATCCATGAGCATGGAATATTTTTCCATCTCTTTGTGTCTTTCTCAATTTCTTTCAGAAGTGTTCTGTAGTTTTTAGGGTATAGATCCTTTACCCCTTTGGTTAGGTTTCTTCCTGGGTATCTTATTGTAAATGGGATTGGGTGCAATTGTAAATGGGATTGACTCCTTAATTTATCTTTCTTCAGTTTCATTGTTAGTGTAGAGAAATGCCACTGATTTCTGGGCATTGATTTTTGTATCCTGCCACATTGCCGAATTGCTGTATGAATTCTAGCAATCTTGGGGTGGAGTCTTTCAGGTTTTTTTTATTTTATTTATTTTATTTATTTTTATTTTTATTTTATTTTTTTACTTTTTTTTTCTTTCAGGTTTTTTACATACAGTATCATGTCATCTACAAAGAAGGAGAGTTTGACTTCTTTGCCAATTCGAATGCCTTTTATTTCTTTTTGTTGTCTGATTGCTGAGGCTAGGACTTCTAGTACTATGTTGAACAGCAGTGGTGAGAGTGGACATCCCTGTCGTGTTCCTGATCTTAGAGGAATGGCTCTTAGTTTTTCCCCACTGAGAATGATATTTGCTGTGGGCTTTTCGTAGATGGCTTTTAAGATGCTGAGGAATGTTCCCTCTATCCCTACACTCTGAAGAGATTTGGTCAGGAATGGATGCTGTATTTTGTCAAATGCTTTCTCTGCATCTATTGAGAGGATCATATGGTTCTTGTTTTTTCTCTTGTTGATATGACCTATCATGTTGATTCTTTTACGAGTGTTGAACCAACCTTGTATCCTGGGGATAAATCCCACTTGGTCATGGTGAATAATCTTCTTAATATATTGTTAGATCCTATTGGCTAGTAACTTGTTGAGAATTTTTGCATCTGTGTTCATCAGGGGTATTGTTCTATAATTCTCCTTTTTGGTGGGGGGGTCTTTGGTTTTGGAATTAAGTTATGCTGGCCTCATAAAATGAGTTTGGAAGTATTCCATCTCTTTCTATCTTTCATAACAGCTTTAGTTGAATAGGTATTATTTCTTCTTTAAATGTTTGATAGAATTCCCCTGGCAGGCCACCCGGTCCTGGACTTTTGTGTCTTGGGAGATTTTTGATAACTGCTTCAATTTCCTCGTTGGTTATTGGCCTGTTCAAGTTTTCTATTTCTTCGTGTTCCAGTTTTGGTAATCTCTGGTTTTCCAGAAATACATCCATTTCTTCTAGATTGCCTAATTTATTGGTGGATAGCTGCTTATAATATGTTTTTAAAATCCTTTGTATTTCCTTGGTATTCGTTTTGATCTCTCCTCTTTCATTCATGATTTTATTAATTTGAATCTTTTTTTTTTCTTTTTAATAAGGCTGGCTAATGGTTTATCTATCTTATTGATTCTTTCAAAGAACCAACTCCTGGTTTGTTGATCTGTTCCACAGTTCTTCTGGTCTCTATTTCATTGAGTTCTGCTCAAATCTTTTTTATCTTCTTCTGCTTATTGTAGGCTTTATTTGCTATCCTTTCTCCAGCTTTTTTGGTGTGGGGTTAGCTTGTGTATTTGAGTTTTTTCCAATTTTTTGAGCGATGCTTTTATTGTGACGTATTTCCCTCTTAGGACTGCTTTTGCTGTATACCAAGATTTTGAACAGTTGTATCTTCATTTTCATTAGCTTCTGTGAATCTTTTTAATTCTTCTCTAATCTCCAGGTTGACCCTTTCCTCTTTTAGCAGGATGGTCTTTAACCTCCACGTGTTTGAATTTCTTCCAAATTTCTTCTTGTGACTGAGTTCTAGTTTCAAAGCATTGTGGTCTGAAAATATGCGGGGACAATCCCAATCTTTAGGTATCGGTTGAGACCTGATTTTTTTTTTTTGAGACCTTATTTGTGACCCAGTATGTGGTCTATTCTGGAGAAAGTTCCATGTGCACTTGAGAGGAATGTGTATTCAGTTGCATTTGGAAGGAAAATTCTGTATATATCTACACTCTGAAAAATTATTGAGGGTGCCATAGAGCTTTTGTTTATTTGTTGTATCTATTGAGATTTACCTTCTTAGAAATTAAAATATTTATTAATTCACTTAAATTAGCACAAATAAATTCATTACCTATTACAAAAATAAAATTTTAATTAAAAAATCACATTTTTCATAACCAAATAAGAAGAGTAACATTGTTCTAATTTTTTTCCCAACTCTCTTTAATATCTGGCTTAATAGAAGGCAGTTGTATTCTCAGATTGGCTTCTAAACTCAGAATACAGTCTTACACATTAAATTAGTTCTAGAATGCTCTAATGTACAATTGTGAAAGAATGTGAGTACAAAAGACATTATTTGTCAATCAATCTTAGTATTGATTTAAAAATAGTTTCAGCCTCACTGACCCTGGTGTTGAAGGCTGGAAACATACTCCTTAAGCTAATTTTAAATGAAGGAAGAAGGGGGTTATAGTTTGAGGACCATCAGAGAGCTGGCAGGCAGTGTCAGGGACTGGAAGTTAGGGCCATGGTTCTACAATTAGAGCCCTGATACTACCACTGACTTACTAGCCATGCTACCTTGGAGAACTTATTTATGCCTCAGTTTTTCCATCTTTAAAATAACATCCTTAATAGGATTTGCCTCTAATGGCTGTTGTGAAGCTCAGTGAGATAATGTAGGCAAAGTGTTTAGCTAACAATAAGTGTTTAATATTCGCTTTGTTTCTTTGGTTTTTATTACTATTAAGGTGCCAATCCATTATGAACCTCAGTTTCCTCGTCTGCCAAATGAGACCTGTCTGGATGGTCATGAAGGTCTTACCCAGCTTTAACATTCTGTGATTTTGCTCCAAAGTCTTCCTTTCCCACATTAGAGATGGGTATAGGGTGAAGGTATATACAATTTTAAGAAAAGCACTTAATTTTTTTTTGATTTTGATAATTAACCATTCTCCCATCCCCTTTTCCCCCTGACATAAATCTATTAAAAACTTTCAAAGGCTTTAAGAATAAAACTTGGTGAAAAAAAATTGTTGTTTCCTTGAGAAAAATTAAATTTAGCCCTTTCAGTTGGAGTCAATATAGATATCAGAGCAAAAAGAAATTTGAAAGTTTGTTTCCAGGTCCCATGGTGGTTTCAGGTCCAAGTTATAATAAAGTTTATCTCATGTCTAAATTTAATTGAAAGGTAAATGAAACTATTTTGAGAGATGTTGCTGACTCCTCAGTTTATGAAATACACAGAGTAGGTAATGACCTTTTAAATGGAAAAGGAACATAAGGACCCTGGATTCATAGAGCAGGGATAGAAGAGAAAAAAACAGAGATGAAAAAAACATATTGAAAGGCAAACGTTAGACCTGCAGTTTGATTGAGGACCCAGATCAAAATAAATCAATACAAATGCTTTGGTGTATTTTTTTCTCCATTTTCACTTAAGTAGTAGTCTCTAATACAATGACAAGCAGGCACAAAGCATATTAGAAAGGAAATAAGACAAATGGTCTCAGAAGTAATAGGAAGTGTAGCACATGTTGCATGCTTAGTTTAAATATACTGGAGCCTTGTTACAAGAGTCCTGTGGGAAGACATGAGGATTTGCATATAAAGACTTTATTGCAAGGGGATCCTTTGAGGAAATCTTGAGAACACCATAGCTAAAACACTATTGCTTGTCATGGCTCTCAGGGACAGTATAATAGCAAGGCTTGACTTTGGTGTGGAAATGTGCTAGGATCCAAATCATAGAAACTTATATTGATAACAAGAAATAATATCATGATGACAAACATAATGGGATAATGCTAAAATCATACATTTAGAAATGACTATCAGGATAGCAACTTTAGAGATTGTAGATAGCTATTTACCTGATATGAAATCATATTGGTAATTTTGATACTACTGACATTACTAGAGTGGTACTTAATGTCAACTTTTCCATCAAAAGCTGTTTGACACAATAATGAAAAACATAAGGTCTTGCAGGGTAAGGAATGAGCTCAGATTGAACCAGCAAACCATTTCTGACAGAGATGTGTTTGTGCTCAAAATAAAAGGATAATAACTATAATTAGATAAAATAAGAACTCTTTTACTTGTAATCACTGAAAAAATGAATAATATTTTTCATCTTTTAAAAAATATGTAGATATGAAAGAGCCAAATCTGTTATTTTGCCCTTTGCAACCTGCAATGATTATCTCTTGACCTTATCCTATATGGAACTAGAAGTTAGCCACTTGCAATTTGTTTTTGTTTTTTTTTTTTTTAATTTTTATTTATTTATGATAGGCACACAGTGAGAGAGAGAGAGGCAGAGACACAGGCAGAGGGAGAAGCAGGCTCCATGCACCGGGAGCCTGACGTGGGATTTGATCCTGGGTCTCCAGGATCGCGCCCTGGGCCAAAGGCAGGCGCTAAACCACTGCGCCACCCAGGGATCCCCACCACTTGCAATTTGTTTCCTTGTCAAAGCTGTTATCTGCCTGAGTCTCTCATCTATCCCCAAAAGTATATGGAAAGAGTGCTGATGGCAGAGGGTCACAAGTACACCCCATGGGTCCCTCTTTTTGTGTTAAGCAAATATATTCCCAATTCTGCCCCCACACAACTCTCCTAAACTGGAGACACTCAACTCTGACCTATCCTTTTCAGAGAGCTGGGAAGTGGTTTTGTGGTTACATGGTGCTATGACAGGTATGAGACACTGATAGCTGTGTCTGGGAGAAGGCGTCCAGACAAGGGCCCATCAAAATGGCAAGAGGGAATGAATAGCAAGAGAAGTAACATCTTTTCTCTCCAGAGGACTCAGTGAATTGACCAGTGGGAAGACAGACCTCTATTGATGCAATTAGAAGGTGCCTAGCATCCTTTTGGACACACTTTTGGTGCTTGAGCATCCTTTTGGTGCTTAAAAAATAGTTTGATTGAAGCCCTCAGTCAAGTACACTGAGCAGGACACATATATGTAATATATTTCTTTGATGATTAATTCAGAGAAAAGACTACAAACTGGTTTCTTTTCTTTATTTATACAGTAGGCAATCTGCTTCGGAAAGTATGACATTTAAATTCCAGTTCTGTCTGTCCTTTGTGATAACTGGCACTTTAGCAAAACTCTACTGAAATAGGAAGGGTGGTATGTTCACTTTCTTAAAACTGCTGGAGAGAACTTAGGAGTGTCCTATATTGACTTCAGTATGGATTTGTGGAAGTATCTCAACTTCTCTGTTATTTTTCATATTTCAAAATTAGATGCTTTCCTATGGGAGATATTTCCAGTGCTTAGCTCACTTATATCTAGTTCTTTTCACCATTTGGGTATGTGAAAGGTTTGCATTTTCCAACTTGTTTTGCAGTTCAGTAGGACCATGAAACCAATATTGGCCAACGAGTCATGGGTAGAAGTAAAGTGTGTCATTTCTAATCAGAACATTTCATTAATAGTGGAAGACCTCTAGCATTCTTTTGCCTGTGTTGCTGCAACTAGGAATGTTCCAGATGGAGCTTCCATAATCCTGGGTACTAGTGAGAAGCTATAGAACAGAGCTCCTTCCCCACCTTCACCTGTGCCGTCGTCAGTGCCAGCTGGATATATAATGTGAGCAAAGAATAAAGTTTTGTTTCAAATCTCTAGGATATAAATATCAGTTGTCACCATAGTATAACTTAATCTGATTGATACATGCCAATTGCTTGATTCTTCAACTAAAGGATTATTTCATTAGTTTTTAATTTTTTTTTTTGATAGGCCCCTGGTTCTTAGGCTTTAGAATGCATCAGAATCACATCCTGCTTGTTTGATTTGCAGATTCCTGGGCCTTACTTCCAGAGGGTCAGACCTGATATGTCTCCCTGAATTCTAGGAATCTGCTTTTTAAAACTAACAAACAAACAAAACGCAGGGTTTTTAAATTATTCTGATTCAGGAGGGAGGACCACACTTCAAGAAATGTTGTAAATCTGTATCATGCTATAAAGACTCTAGCTGTTATTTCTCAAGTTCTCCTACTCAAATATGTTCAGATATTAGTAAAAGGTTAAAGGCATTTAGGGTAGGAATAAGCATAACGAGTATAAAGTTCACCAGCTCTCTTTTAAGGCTGCATGAAGTAAAGATAAAGTGAAGACACAGGAGTAGTGATTAATAGATCCAAATACTTTCTTTTTTTTTTTTAATAAAATAATTTTTTATTGGTGTTCAAATACTTTCTAAATGAGAATTCTAAAGATTGTAAATCATTTGAAAATTGAAGTGATGACCTGGAAAACAAGTCAAAATTAAGAAATATAAAGTAAGAAATGGATTTGAAGAAGGGAAAATAGAAAGCATTGAGATAACTCCCTCGTAGTTGATTTGGGAGGGAGATGGAGAGTAGGAGCCAGAGGGATGTTAGACTCTATATTAAAGGGCCAGAGAAGGAGAAGGTTGTGTTTAGCTCCACTTGTGGGCTTTGTTCTGTATCTAGAATTCTGAGATTGACTCAATGTCTTGATATAGTACTGTCATTTACTAAGGTTGTGGGTTTCTATGGCTCTCCTGTATATATGCACAATGCATGTGTTAATAAACTTCTGTTTATTTTCTTCTTGTTGATGTATCTTTTGTCAGTCTAACTTACAGAGCTCTAAGATGGGATTTTTTCCTTTCCCTAAAACAAGATGTCCTATTTTTTTGTGCCATAATTTTAATGATTTTTTATGTACTTGAGAGAGAGAGCATGAGCAGGGTGAGAGGCAGAGGGAAAAGCAGACACACTGCTGAGCAGATAGTCTGATGCTGTGTGGGGCTGGATCCCAAGACCCAGGGATCATGACCTGAGCTGAAGGCAGATGCTTAACCAACTGAGCCACTCAACTGAGCCCTTTAATCTCAATGATTTTTAACCCATATAATTTAGAAGGAAAATTTTTGTTTCAAGAGAGAAAAAAACAAGTTAACCTAGAATATGCAGAAAAAAAAAGTGATTGCACAGATGTGTCGTGTGTGCATGCATGTTTAAATGTCATATACTTAAAGTCCAGGGGTATTTGAGTTCAGGTATGACTAGAGTTATATACTCAGTGCTGAAGAATCTGTTTTCCTTAGTCCTGCTTTCTTCTCGGTTGTTTTTCTCCATTAGATTCTCCTTAAGTGATGGTAAATATTCTCTTGACTTGCGTTCTTCTAGATTAGCAAAATCAGTGGAAGGAGAGTACCAATTTCTCTGGAATTCTAGCAGAAGTCTTGGGCTGATGTCTGTTAGCTCTGACTGGCCTATTTTGAGTCCTATTCCATCCTTGAATCAGTTACTGTGAACAGTCAGGTGGATTATGCTAACTGACCAGGTCTTGGCTATGTACCCACTCCTCAGTATTGAAGGTGGGGTGAATTTCACCTGAACCATATGAAAAAAGACTAGGGAAGGGAGTGGTTCCCCAAAGGAAAATCAGAATATTCTTACCAGAAAAGGGAAAAATAGAAGACAAAACTCCAAACTGTCCACAGCAGAAGGTATACTAAAATCTCCTGCTTAAGAGTGAAATTTGAGGTTTTTAGGTTCTAATAAATAGCCAAGAGAGGATAAGAATTGGATTTACTTCTTTCTCACCACTTTATTAACCAGTCCATATAGGAAGTGAAAAAAAAAAATGCAGTTCTCAGGAGTAACATCCTTTATTTGACCTGATTTAGGAATCCTGAGAGAATTTGCATAATAGGATTAATGTTGCTTCTTATTACATAGGCTGAAGCTCTTCAGGATTTCTATTATAAACTTCTACTTTACTCTAATATCTATAGGGAAGGAAAACTTTTTGCTTATTCCCTGCTAGGTTTTTTGGTTGATCTAATACTTAAATTGACATGAGACAGAGTAACAGGAGAAAATTTAATTTTGAATGTATGAGTTCATAAAAATATGACACTCAAGTAAGTAGCTTAGAAAGGCAACTTTTATACTTTTTAAAGAAACAATTATTTGTGAAGAATTGACCAAGAGATTTGGATTTGGAGTAACAAATTAATGAAAAAGTAACAAGATTTGTTTATGCAGCCTTCTCGGCCCTGAATTCCTTATCTTTAGCAATAAAGATAACTTCTATCCTTCAGGTACAGGGACAGTACCCTTCACATGGGAATATATTTCCTGCTTTTGGGAGGCAAAAGAAGGTCAGAGTGTCTTTCTTGCACCAGGTGTTTAAGTAACTTGAATTAAAAATGATCAACGTGCCAAAGTGGCATATTCTGACGTGACATATTTTGCTTCTCCTCATATCCAAACTTGTCATTTTTGCCAATGAGACATAAATTGTCCTACGCAGAGTTCATCATGTATTTCATTTTTTTTTATGTCATGCAAGATTCTTCACTGTTTTTTATAATTAAAGGCAGCTTTCATTGTTTCATTATTGTTTTTAAAGATGTAATTTACCTTTATATTGAGGAAATTCCACTGAAAATAAAAACTCTACGGAAATTTTCTTTGACAGAATCTTTTACAGTCTTAAGTGTAATATTAATAAAGTGGGCTCTGGTTAAACCCCAGCCCCCACTGAATGAATTGGGTGACCTTGGGTGAGTTACTTAGCCTCAAGTGTAAAATGGAGTAAGATGAGAACCTGTCTCCTAGAGTTGCATGAGGATTAAAAAAGTGAATGCATGTAAAGACCTTAGACTAGTGTCTGGCATATTGTTAGAATTTGATAGATATTAATTATTCTAACCTTTTAGATGTAGATGACCTGAATTGTTAATTCCTTTCACACAATTCTTTGATAATTTTATGTGCAGGTTTTGGAACTGCTGGTTTGAGATTTGCAACCTAAATATTTCTTACCCCATTCTTTATAAAAAATTCCACACTGGGATGAAGTTTGAAGTGAAACAAATTCTAACTTCCAAATGGTTATAGTTATCATGAAAAAGAAAAATAACCAAAAAATTGTTTTTTAAAAAAAGCAGTTAACTCTTCATTATTGACAAAAATAAAAAACCAGGCATTTAAACACATAAGCAATTGGAGAAACTGATTAACGTACTTAAGATACAAAATATTCAGAAGCATGTGGGTGATGTAGTTTGTTCAGTTTTGGACTCTTGGTTTTGGCTGGGTTCATGATCCTCTGGGTCCTGGGATCCAGCCCTGCTTTGCGCTCCATGCTCAGCTTGGAATCTGCTTGATTTTCTCTCTCGTTCTGCTTCTCCCCAACCCTACACATTCTCTCCCTCTCTTTCAAATGAATACATTAATCTTTAAAAAGAAAGATACAAAACTTTCAAAGGTATACATATTGTAAACTTCTCATGTAAATAATTACTCTCAAGGGGGAAGAGATGAAGGAGGAAAAAGAGTAGGAGAGACTATATGCCAGATTGGGGCCTGGTTAATTGTATGTTGATCTCTTCTTCATCTCAGATTCTACTCTTTGGTGTTTCTGATCCCAGGTTTGTGATCTGATGACTTCTTCGTATCTTCCTTTTCTGGCTTCATGATGCTGAACTGCTTCTGAATCTGATTTGCTCTGACATAACACTTCAGGCATGTACCCCAAAGTGGATGTTTCAACCTAGGATCCAGTCCTGCTGAAACAAGGAGCACATTTGGTGAGTTCAGAGAAGGAAAAAAATTCCTTTTTGAGTTGTTTAACTAAATTGAGCTTTCAGTCCAAGAGAGTGGTAGGCCTGATATTTCCATTAGCAAATAATTTCAATAGACCAGTGAAAATATTGCAGTTTAAGAATTCATCTGATATCAGCACAGCATCACAATTAATAAGACCATCCTTCAGTTGGTTAGTTTAGTCAAAATATCACTTGTACTGAGTTTTTAACTAAATTGGCCCATGTGGTATTTGCTTTTATCTTTTTTCCTACAAGGTTTTATGCTTGAAATTTGTGGATTTTACCAAGAGAAGTATTTGATATCTTGGCATCAATGACCAGGTTTCTACCAGATCTGTATAAAAGTAGAGCACAACCCAAATAATTTATTAAAGTAAAACAAAATTATTAATGGGTCTCTAACTTTTTATGTGGAAAAGCGATTTATAATATAAGTCAAAATTTAAAGAATGTCTAATGTAATGGGCTTTGCCATCTATTCTTGCTTACTTTACCCTGATTTTCCCCAATTGGCTTTAAAAAGAAAGCTTTTAAAAGTCATTTTTAAGTTTTTTTGTTTTAAAATTATAAAAGTGATAAATGTGGAACACCATGAAGCTATTAGAAGCAACAGACAAGATTTGCACATAATATGACATATCTTAATGTAGTTCTGAATGAAAACAATAAAAATGAAATGAAATATCATAATACCACTTATGTAATTTAAAATACATATATAAAAGCAACAATACATTTTACTACATAGAACAAGGATTTCCTATGGGAAAGGAATGGAAGTAAAAAGATTAAAAAACAAGCAGATAAGAAAGAGGCCTTGTAAGAACAAATAATGACAATGTACATGCTCCTATAGACCAGTAAAAAAAAAAAATAAGTGTAATAAATACTTACTATAAAAGGAAAATACAAACTTAATCCATTAATTTGGTTCTATAAAGTAATCACCGTTGACATTTATCTATTCATTTACAGCCTTTTCCTTTTTCTTTTTTCAAGAGAAAAATCTCTAAGGCTTTCTATATGGTTTTCTGAGGATAAAAAGATATAGACACATTCATAGCAATTTGAAATTTGTACTTAACTATTACCTCTTTTCAGGTAACATACAAGCTGCTTTACTGTTTTATCTGTTTTCACCCCCTCCTAATTTACCATTTTCCCCCTTCTTTCTGTCTTCATGGAGAACATCTGAGTTGAAATGTTCAGGGATGGTTGAATCTTAAGAGAAGGGCCTAGATGATGATAATGATATGAGTGGTATCAGTTTTTAAATGCCATTCATTTAAGTGAGAGAAAGACAAATACCAAATGATTTCACTCAGATGTGGAATTTAAGATACAAAACAAAAGAAACCAAATACAACAAGACGAATAAAAAAAAACAAAACAGACTCTTAAATACAAATAATAAACTGATGGTTGCCAGAGGGGAGGTAGGTTGGGGGATGGGTGAAATAGATAAAAGTGATTAAGAAATACAAATTTCCAGTTATAAGATAAATAATGGAGATGGAAAGTATAGCATATGGAATATAGTCAATAAGGTTGTAATAATGTTTGGTGACAGATGGTGGCTACACTTATTCTGTTGAACACTGGGTAATGTATAGAATAATTTTCTCTTTTTTTAGTAAAGTTGACATTAGTTTCAGGTATGTAAAGTAGTAATTGGACAAGTTTATACATTATGCTAAGCTTATCATAGGTGTAGCTACTGTCTGTCACCATATGTCGACATTACAATATCACTGACTCTGCTTTTTAGTCCCATGAATTATTCATTCTGTAACTGGGAGCCTGTATATTCTACTCCCTTTCACCCATTTTGCATGCATACATAAACATACACACACACCATTTCTTCCTTATCCTTTTTTTTTAAAGATGTTATTTATTTATTCATGAGAGATACAGAGAGACAGAGACACAGGCAGAGGGAGAAGCAGGCTCCGTGTAGGGAGCCTGATGTGGGATTTGATCCTGGGACCCCAGGATCATGCCCTGGGCCAAAGGCAAGTGCCAAACTGCTGAGCCACCCAGGGATTCCCCCCTTCCTTATCCTTTTATCTGTTATTGACCATTTAGGTTGCTTTCCTATGTAGGTTATTGAAAAATAAATATGCACTCCTATGTTTACTGTAGCATTCTTTTCGAATTAGTGCTTGCATTTTCTTTGGGTAAATACCCAATAGTGAAATTACTGGATCATATGTTATTTCTATTTTTAATTTTTTGAGGAACCTCCATACTGTTTTTCACAGCAGCTGCACCAATTTACATTCCTACCAACAGTGGATGAGGGTTCCTTTCTCCCCACATCTTCACCAAAACTTGTTATTTGTGTGTGTGTGTGTGTGTGTGTGTGTGTGTGTGTGTGTGTGTTTAATTTTAGCCGTCTGACTGGTAATATCTCATTGTGGTTTTTATTTGCATTTTCCTGAGGTAAGGAGTGATGTTGAGCATCTTTTCCCATGTGTCTGTTGGCCATAATTATGTCTTCTTTGGAAAAATGACTATTCAGGTCCTCTGACCATTTTAAATTGGATACTATTTTGGTGTTGAGTTGTAGAAGTTCTTTATATATTTTAGGTATTAACCCCTTATCAGATATATCATTTGCAAATATCTTCTCCTATTCAGTAGATTACATTTTTGTTTTGTTGATGGTTTCCTTCACTGTGCAAAAGCTTTTTATTTTGGGGTAGCCCCAATGGTTTATTTTTGCTTTGCTTTCTCTTGCCTTAGGAGATACATAGAAAAATGTTGCTACAATTGATGTCAGAGAGATTACTACCTATGCTCTCTTTTAAGAATTTTATGGTTTCAGTTCTCATACTTAAGTATTTAATCCATTTTGAGTTTATTTTTGTGTATGGCATTAAAAACTGGTTCAGTTTCATTCTTTTACATGTACCTGTCCAGTTTTCCAAGTACCATTTATTGAAGAAACTGTTCTTTTCCCTTTTTTCTTTTTTTTTGTATATATTTTTTTATTGGAGTTCGATTTGCCAACATATGACACCCAGTGCTCATCCTGTTTTTTTTCCATTGTATATTCTTCCCTCCTTTGTCATAGATTAATTGACCATATAATTGTGAATGTATTTCTCTCTCTCTGTTCCATTGATCTATGTATCTATTTTTGTGTTAGTACTATACTGTTTTGAATTACTTCATTTTATAGTTTATCTTGAAATCTGGGATTGTGATACCTCCAGTTTTGTTTTTCTTCTCAATATTGCTTTGGCCATTTCAGGTCTTTTGTGGTCCCATACAAATTTTAGGACTATTTGTTATACTTTTGTGAAAAATACTATTGGTATTTTGATAGGGATTGCCTTAAATCTGCTGATTACTTTGGGTAATATGGACGTTTTAACAATACAAATTCTTCTAATCCATGAGCACGGAATTTTTGTTTGTGTCATCTTCAGTTACTTCCATCAGTGTAATTTATTCTTTTTGGTGCAATTTTAAATGATGCTTTTTAATTATCATTCTGCTGATTCATTATTACAGTATAGAAATGCTATGATTTCTGGTATGATTTTTTATTCTGCCACTTTGCTGAATTCATTTTACTTCTGGTAGATCTTTGGTGGAGTCTCTAGCATTTTTCATGTATATTATAAAGTCATCTGCAATTAGTGACAATTTAACTTCTTTACCAATATGGATGCCTCTTCTTTTTCTTGTCTCCTGTGGCTGGACCTCCAATACTGTGTTGAATAAAAGTGGCAAGAGGGGACTCCCTTCTCTTGTTCTTGATCTTAGAGGAAAAGCTCTCTCTCTCTCTCTCTCTCTTTTTTTTTTTTTTCAATTAAGTAAGACTTAGCTGGGTTTTTCATATGTGGACTTTATTATGTCGAAGTATGTTCCCTCAAAGCCTAGTTTGTTGAGAGTTTTTATCATGAATAGATGCTGAATTTTGTCAAATGATTTTTCTTCATATATTGAGATATGATTTTTATCTTTCCTTTATGTTGATGTATGATGCTGATTGATTTGCAAGTATTGAACCATCCATGTATCTCTGGAGTAAATTTCACAGGATCATGGAGAAGGACCCTTTTAACATATAGTTGAAGGTGGTTTGATAATATTTTGTTGAGGATTTTGGACTGGTATTCATCAGGGATATTGGTCTGTAGTTTTCTTTTTTTTTTTTTGTGGTATCTTTCTGTGGTTTTGGTATTATGGTAATGTTGGCTTTGTAGAATATATTTGGAAACTTTTATTCTATGTTTTGGAATAGTTTGAAGAGTATGGGTGATGAGCCCTGAGGGAGGCACTTGATGGGATGAGCACTGGGTGTTATACTGTATGTTGGCAAATCGAACTTCAAATCGAACTTAAATATTATATAATATTTAATGTATATATTTTTTAAAAAGACAGACACTCCATAAAGAAGAGTGTAGGTATTAACTCTTCTTTCAGTGTTTGGTAGAATTCATTTGTGAATCCATCTGGTCTTGGACTGTTAATTTTTGGTAGTTTTTTGATTACCAGTTTTATTACTAGTAATCTGTCTGTTCCGATTTTCTATTTCTTCCTGATTCAGTTTTGGAAGATTGTATGTTTCTAGGAATTTAATTCATTTCTTCCAGGTTGCCTAATTTGTTGGTATATAAATTTTCATCATATTATCTTATAATCTTTTGTATTTCTATGGTGTCAGTTGTTACTTCTCTCTCATTTCTGGTTTTATTTAATTGAATTTTTTATTTTTCTTTGTTCTTTTTTTTTTCTTCTTGATGATCCAGCTGTATATATAGGAATTTAGTTTTAGTTTATCTTTATTTTTTTTAAGATTTTATTTATTTATTCATGAGAGACAGAGAGACAGATGCAAATGTGAGAGAGAGTCAGAGACACAGGCAGAGGGAGAAACAGGCTCCATGCAGGGAGCCTGATGTGGGACTCGATCCTGGGACTCCAGGATCACACCCTGGGCCAAAAGCAGGCACTAAACTGCTGAGCCACCCAGGGATCCCCTTAGTTTATCTTTTCAAAGAATGAGCTCTTGTTGTCATTGGTGTTTTTTCTGTTTTTTTTTTTTTTTTTTTTTTTTGTCTCTCTGTTTTTTATTTTGCTCTGAACTTTATTATTCCATTTTTCTACTCATCTGGGGCCTTGTTAGTTTTTTTCTAGTTCCTTTAGGTGTAAGTTTGGAGTGCTTATTTGAGCTTTTTATTGATTCTTGGAATAAGCCTATATTGCTATATATTTCGCCCAGAACTGCTTTTGGTGCTTCCCAAAGATTGTAGACCATTGTGCTTTCATTTTCTTTTGTCTCCGTGTATGTTTTGACCTTTTTTGATTGCTTCATTGATCCATTGGTTGTTTAGTATCATTGGTTTAGCCTCCACTTGCTTGTGTTTTTTGCAGTTTTTTTCTTGTAACATTTTTAGTTTTATACCATTGAAATCAGATAAGATGCATGGTAAAGATTTCAATATTCTTAAGTTTATTGAGACCTGTTTTATGACCTAATGTGATCTATTCTGGAGAATGTTCCATGTGCACTTAAAAGGAATGTGTATCCTGTTGGTTTTGGATGGCATCTTCTATACATGTGTTAGATCCATCTGGTTCAGTGTGTCATTCAAAGATACAGCATTCAAAGAGACTTGATTCTCTGCGTGGATGATCTATCTCTGCCTGGTGTTAAAGTCCCCTTCTATTATTGTATTACCATCAGTTTCTCCTTGTTTGTTAATATTTACTTTATGTATTTAGTTGCTCCAGTGTTGGATGTATAGATATTTATAATTGTTATATCCTCTTATTGGATTGATCTCTCTCTCATTATGTAATTCCCTTCTCTGTCTCTTTGTCACAGCTTTTGTTTTAAAATATATTTTGGCTTTTAAAAAAAATGCCATTTGCATGGTAAATGTTTTTCCATTCTTTCCCTTTTACTTTGTATGTGTCTTTGGGGCTGAAGTGGGTCTGTGGTAGGCAGCATATAGACAGGTCTTTTATTTAATTTTAATCCATTCTGCCACTCTGTCTCTGATTTAAGCATTTGGTCTATTTACATTTAAAGTAATTTTGAGATGTATGTACTTATTGCCATTTTGTTATTTGTTCTCTGGTTGTTTTTATAGTTCTTCTTTTGCTCACTCTTTGTGATTGATGAGTTTCTGTCATGCTATATTTGCCTTTCTTTCTCTTTATTTATTGTGTGTGTGTGTGTGTGTGTGTGTGTGTGTGTGTGTATCTATTATAGGTTTGGGATTTGTGGTTACCATGAAGTTCACCTATAACATTCTAAGTATATAGGAATCTATATTAATTTGATGGTCGTATAAGTTCAGACATATTCTAAAGGGAAAAAAATAAGTTATCCTTTTTTTTACTTCCTCTTCCATGTTTTATGTTGTCATATTTTACATCTTTTTATTTCATGATTTTCTTATAACCATTTATGGCCATTTCTTTTCCATTTAAAGAAGTCCCTTTAGCAATACTTGTACAGCTAGTTTAGTGGTGATAAACTTCTTTGTCTTTTGTTTGTCTGAGAAACTCTTTATCTCTCCTTTAAATCTGAATGATAGCCGTGGTGAGTAGAATATTCTTGGTTGTGGGTTTTTTCTTTTCAGCACTTTGAAATATAATACCACTCTCTCTTTTGTCCTGAAAAGTTTCTGCTGAAAAATCAGCTGATAGCCTTATAGTTTTCCCCTTGTGGTAACTTTTGCTTCTCTCCTGCTGCTCTTAAAATCATTTTTGTAATCTTTAACCTTTAACATTTTATTATTATGTATATTGGTATGGACTTCCTTGGGTTCATCTTGTTAGGAACTCTGTGTGCTTCTTAGATGCAGATATCTCTTTCCTTCTCTAGGTTAGGGAAGTTTTCAGCTATTATTTAAGTTTGCTACCCCCTTTCTTTCTCTCTTCTTCTTATGGGATCCCCATAATTCAAATGTTTGTTTGCTTGATTTGTTCAAGAGATCCATTAATCTATCTTCGTTTTAAAAATTATTTTCTCTTTTTGTTGTTCAGCTTGGGTGTTTTCCATTACCCTGTCTTCCAGATTGCTGATTTGTTCTTTTGCATCCTCTGTTCTGTTGATTTCCTCTAAGGTGTTTTTTTTATTGCAGTTAATGTATTATTTAATTCCGTTTGGTTAACTTTTATGTTTTCTAACTTTTTAGTGAAGGTCTCACTGAGTTCTTTAGCTCTTCTCTCTAGCTTGGTGAGTATCTTTATGATCATTGCTTTAAGTTATCACATACATTGCTTATCTCCCTTTCAATTCATTCTTTTTATGAGTTTTTTTTTTTTTTCATTTCTTTTGGAGCATATTCCTCTGTCTCCCCATTTTCTTGACTTTCTGTGTTTGAATGGATTAGACAGAACAGCTACTTCTCTTAACATTGAAGGAATGGTTTTGTGTATGGTCATCCCTTATGTAGGCTGTGTGGTTGGTGAATTTTGTTGGCTGGAGCTGTGGCTGATATGGGTTAGAGGTCCTGGGGCTTTCCATGTAGCTAGTTCCCTGTCAGGACAGCTAAAGATGAAGTGGATGCAGGCTGGGGTACCCCGGGGTTCTGTGTATTGAGGGTATCCTTACAGGAAGCTAAAGCTGAAATAGGTGCAAACTGGGGTGTCCTGGGGCACTCTGTGAAAGGGGACTTTGGTGGGGAAGCCGGAGCTGATGTGTTATATGGGCTGGGAGAGCCATAAGCTTTATGTGCATAGGGTGCCCTGGCAGGATAGCTGAAACTAAAGTATGTACATGTCAGGGGATACTGGGGCCCTATACCCAGAGGCCATCTTGACAAAATAGCTGAATTTGAAGTGTATATACACCAGGGTATTTCAGGACTCTCCACATAGAGGGTGCCCTGGAGGGACAGATGAAGTTCAAGGTGAGAGGTCTTGGGGTGATCTGGGTAGAAGGCTCCCTGGCAGGATAACTGAAGCTGAAGTGGTTGTAAGCCACATTGTCCTGGGGTTCTCCATAGGGAAGATAGCTGGTGGACACTTGGAGCTGAATTGGGTGCATCCTGTGGTGTCCCAAGGTATTTGTTCTATGCGGGGGATTCCCTGACTAGATGACTAGAGTGTAGGCCAGTGCTCATGAGAGTGCTCTGGGGTGTTCCACACAGGTGATGCCCTGATACTGTGTCTAAAGCCAATGTAGGCGTAGGCCTGGGGTTCTTGGTGTGCTCTACACAGGGGCACCCTGGCAGAGTGGCTAGATCTGAAGTAGATCAGCCAAGAGGTTTTGGAGTACTTTGCATTGTAGGTGCCCCAGTGAGCTATGTGAGGCCAAAACAGTACTGGAATGTTCTGAAGAGTGCTTTGCACCTATGTCAACTTGACATGAAGGCTGCGGCTATAAAAGTATAGACCAGGGGTATCCTGGGGTGCACTACCTTGTGGTCACCTTTGTGAGATGGTTGGGGCTGGCATGGGCTAGGAGCCCAGGACTCACTGAGGCAGCAGGCCAGTGAAGGCACCCAGATTGTAGATTAGTTTGTGCTTTCAAGGTGTAGGGGTAGTATAGACCATGTCTGTCAGTTCCTACCATTCCTAGAGTGTTCCAGTAGCTCCCCTTACTATTTGGTGGAGTTCTAGGGTTCTTTTATATGCCAGTTGTTTTTTTTAAACAGTGGCCTTTTGAATAAAAAAAGGAGAAAAAAATGAAAGCATAAAAGAAAACATAAGAAAAAGAAGAAAAGAGGGGGGAAAAAGAAAGAAAGAAAGAAAATAAAAGAAAAAAACTCCAAGGTTTATTTTCTATGCCCTAGAGTGACTGGGGCTGGTGTGGGCTTGGGAACCCGGGGGTTGCTGAAGTGGCAAACTGGTTATAGGGACACAACTGTGCTCCCATCTGTGCTTTTAGGGTGAAGAGGAAACCTTTTCACTTTTTTTGGTAAGATTTGTTTATTTCTTTTGGGCGTTTGTGGGTGGGTGGAGGGGCAGAAGAAGAGGGAGATAGAGAATCTAAAGCAGATTCCCTGCTGAGCATCCCTTCCCAGATGCAGGACTTGATCCCATGACCCTAAGATCCTGACTTGAGTCAAAGTCAAGCGTGGGATGTTTAACTGACTGAACCACCCAGGCATCCCACCATTTCACTCTTTAATGCCTCTGACCCAAAGAGCATTTCTGCAGTTCCTTGGCTCTATTAACCACGTCTTTCTGTGCCTTGGTGCTTCCAGGGCTGGTATGGGCCTGTGGACCGAGGGTTTGCTGGGAGATCAAGCCAGTTATGATGTCCAAACCTTGTTCCAGTCTGGGCTCTTAAGGTGTAGGGGGAATATAAACTGGGCTCTCCAGTCCCTCTGACCCAGAGAGGATTCCACTATTCTTCCCACCACTGCTATGTGGTGGAATTCTAGTGTGGTCTCTTTTATATGCTGGTTGCTCTTTACACTGTGGCTCTTTCTCTGTACCCAAGGGCAGAAGAGTCTGTTTCTGGTCCCTCAGTTCTTCCCCACTGTTGTCTGTAGCATTGGGGGGTTGGAGTTTCCTTTGTTACCATGTCTTTGTCTCTCTTGGTGTTCTCTTTTGCCAGTCTTTCTGTCTTTTGTTGTGCAGAAGCTGTTCAGTAAGCCCTCAGTTCTTCAGGAGGAATTGTTCTATATATAGATGTGTAATTTGGTGTGTTCCATCAAGTGAAATCAGGGTCTTTCTACATTAACCCCTTGGACCAGAATCAAATGCATAGAAATGTTGAATCATTATGTCACACATCTGAAGCTAATATAACAGTGTATGTTAATTATAATTTAATTTAAAAATATCTTCCATAATTCCATATATAAAAAAATATCATTCATTTAGCACATAGTTATTAAGCACTCAATTTATTGATTGAAACAATTAATTCTATAGTTATTGAGAGCCAATTATGTACCAAGCACTGACTTACTAGAGGGGATTAGGAAAGGATTAACAGTCTTATAATTGGCTAATTCTTTCTAATTATTTACTGTATGATTCCCAGGTGTTTAGTCCTCTAACTTGCAGTTCTTAAGGTAACTTGCAATTTTTAAAGGTAAAATAAAAGTGTGTATGAATAAAGTGAATATGAAACAAGTCTTATTGCTGGGAAGGAGTCTTTGCTTGTGGAGGAATTGCCTTCTGAACTCCAAAATACTTCAATCTACAGGTGGGCTATAAGAATTCTCTTAAGAAGACTATGTAAACTTTTAGCTTTGCTTAAACTATGAGGAAAGGGTTAAGTAAGAAAAAAACTAACCTGTATACAAGATTGTGAGGGAATGTTTTAAACTACTTAGGGACACTTGTGTGTGTCCTTTAATTATTACTTTTTTACTTTGTGAAAATATACATAACATAAAAATTATCATTTTAAGCATTTTCAGTGTATAGTTCATTGCTGACATTGACATTATTTATTTATTTTTATTTTTATTTATTTATGATAGTCACAGAGAGAGAGAGAGAGAGAGAGGCAGAGACACAGGCAGAGGGAGAAGCAGGCTCCATGTACTGGGAGCCCGACGTGGGACTCAATCCTGGGTCTCCAGGATCGTGCCCTGGGCCAAAGGCAGGCGCCAAACCGCTGCGCCACCCAGGGATCCCTGACATTGACATTATTGACCATACATGACCATCATGATCATCCTCCATCTCTAGAACTTTCTCATCTTCTCAAATAAATTTCATACTCATTAAACAAAATCTTCCCATTCCTCCCTCCACCTAATCCTTGGCAATCATCATGCTATTATTTGTATTTATGAATTTGACTATCCTCATGCTATAGATAGAAGTTTTTTCTTCACAAAGTTCATATAACAAAGCCTAATTCCCAGTGTGATGTACTGGGAAGTGGGGCCATTGGGAGGTAAATTAGATCAAGAAGGTGGAGCCCTCATGAGTGGGATCAGTGCCCTTATAAAAGAGACCCCTAAGGGGGTATCTGGGTGGCTCAATTGGTTAAGCATCTGCCTTGTGCTTAGGTCATGATCCCAGAGTCCCAGGACTGAGCCCTGCATTGTGTTCCCTGCTCAGTGGGGAGTCTGCTTCTTCCTCTGACTCTCCCCCTTCTTGTGTTCTTTCCCTCTCACTCACTCACTCTCTCTCAAAAAAATTAAAAAAAAAAATAGAGAGAGAGATGAGCCCTGTGGGTATGGTAAAAAGCTGTCTATGAACTAGGAAGTAAGATCTCACTAGCTGCCAAATCCACTAGTATCTTGATCTTGGATTTTCCAGCCTTCACAGCTGTGAAAAATAAATGTTTACAGTTTATAAGTAGTCTATGGTATTTTATTATAGTAGCCTGAACTGGCAAAGATATCTAGGTACTTCATATAAATGGGATTATACAATATTTGTCTCTTTGTGACTGGCTTATTTCACTTAGCATCATGTCTTCAAGGTTCATTTGCGTTGTGACGTGTGTTAGAATTTCCTTTTTTTTTTTTTTAGGGCTGTATAACATTTTGTTGTGATGTATGTACATTTTATTTATTTTTTCATCTATCAATGGACATTTAGTTGCTCCTACCTTTTGGCTATTGTAAGTAATGTTGCCGTGAACATGGGTGTTCAAATATCCGTTTGAGTGTCTGCATTCTGTTTTTTTGGGTAAACATCCAGAAGTGGAATTGCTCGATCATATGGTAATTCTGTGTTTAATCTTTTGCATAACCACCACATTTTTCACAGTGGCTGTGTATTTTACATTCCCATCAGCAATGCACAAGGTTCTAATTTCTCCTTGCCAACACTTGTTATTTATTTTTTGTCATTATTTTTGATAATAACTATTTTAATGGGTGTGCAGTGGTATCTTGTTTTGGTTTTGATTTGTATTTTCCAAATGATCAGTGATATTGAACATTTTTTCACGTGCTTATTGGCCATTTGTATATTTCTTTGGAAAAACATCTATTCAAGTCCTTTGTTCACTTTTAAATCAGTTTGTTTGGTTTTTTTGTTGTTGAGTTGTAGAGGTTTCTTGTTTATTCAAGATATGAATCCCTTATCAGATATGATTTGAAATACTTTCTCTCATTCTGTGGGTTGCTATTTCATTTGCACATCTTTCAAGCGTCTTTAATACAGCTTAGAAGCATGTATTTACATGGAAGTATTCAACATTCATTGAGGCACAGAGGCAGGAGAAAAGAAACTTTGCCTTGCACATTTCTCATAATCAAGTTGGTGGAAGAGAATAACAAACATGTAATTAGAAAACAGTGTAATAAGGAACAACCAGGGCTAAAAGAGCACAGAGAAAAGAGCTCTGCTGCATTAAGTGTGAAGTGTTTATATCTACTCATTAAAGATGTTCCTCGAAAAACCTCCACTAGGGTTTTCATCCAACCTAGGGTATCAACAAATGCCCATATATGGATGGCCTATCAGAAGGTGAGAACCCAATTTCCATTTCTAGACTGAATTTTTTTCCCCTGGATGTCTTGCAGGTATGTCATAATCTTGTTCTGGCCAGTCTGTATATTTAAAAATAAAATGTGTGAATTTTATTTTATCAAAAAGTGTAATGATTCACCTTTAATCAAATTCTGATTAAATTTATTTTCTTTAAAAAAATCACTGAACTTTCACTTTCAAGGTCATTTTTGTACCTAGATGATGCCTAGATAATACAGAATAAATAAAAAGAAGTAATATTCAGTTCACTTTGTCACTGTCATATTTTTAAAGTTTGATTGAATATGAAACATTATTCATAATGATATTTAGAATTTCACCAGGAAGGTTAGAATAAATTACTTACAACTTCAAGTGATCGCTTTCAATATTCTAGAAAGATTTTGATAGAGTAAATATGTTAGTATTTTAAAAACTGGCAAGAGCTGTTGATCATAATGAAAGCAATATATGTGACTCCACTCTAAAGCTAGACTAAATTTTTAATCTTATCTTTAATTTATTTTAGTCATTGAACATTCATTTTACTTATCTATTTAATAATTGATTTTGGATAGCATTATCCTTCCAAGGAGACCAAAACAGAGCAGATAAGTCAGATTTTTCCAGTGTATAAGTGCTTTCCTATGAATATATTAGATGTTCAGAATCTATACAAATACCTTCTGTAGGGCTGCTTATTATTCATAGATGATAAAAATGACTAACAGTTATGTGTTTTTTATAGTTTATAAAGCACTTTGTTACATATATTATCTCATTTTGTCCTCATAGAAGATTTGTGAAATAGGCATTATTATCATCATTTCTACATTATAAGTGAGGAAATAAAGGCAGGGAGAGTTTAAGCAACTTGCTCAAGGTTACGGGACAAGGGCTTGTCTCTAACCCAAGCCTGCTAACTACAGATTGTGTTCCCTTTCCATCAGTTGTCACATCTCCTCTCATGTCTTTTGGTACATGAGTTTGCTTTTCTTTAAAGTTTTCTGGTGCCATTACCTGAACAAAATCACTTGTGAGAGCCTTCAAAGTTGTCTCACGTGGAGAAGTTGAGCCTTGTCATTCACAGGAGAGATTTGGTGATTATTGTGGAAGGAGTGAATTCTTAATCTATCAGATGAATTACTTAATTTCGAGTTTGTAGTCCCATGTTGCCAAATGTTTTCTAATAGAAAGGTTTAATCAATCAGGATAATATATTCCTTTTTCAGTCAAGATTTTCTTACACCATCATCTTTCGTATGAAGGCTGCTTCTAAATTCCCAGAGACTTCTCAGAGACTTTTCAGAGTCAGGGCATCTAGGACAAGTGGAGGAAGCATTAGGTCTGTGAGTTTCATTTGTCCAGGCTGGCATCTGCTGGCCCATCTGGTCCCTGAACATCATTTCTTTCTGCCAGCATCTGCTGAGACTTCTGAGCTCCCAGCTGGCTTCTAGTAATCAGCCTCCTTTGGCATCTGCTGTGGTGTCCTTCTTGTTCTTAGAACAAGGTTCTTCAGAGCTGATTGCTTTTGGTGCTGTATCTTCCTGGCTTTTGGCCACAAGGGGCAAAGGTCTTCTGCTCCTTCAGTCTTGCTCAGAAGCTGTGAACCCTTGTGTGCTCTCTGCAGACATAGCAACGCAACTGTTCACCAGCCCTGCAGTGCAGGGGAGCTTCTCTACAAGCCTTGCTCCACCCCAAAGTGCACCTGGAAAAGATATTGCCTTACCTATTATTTCCTCCCCTCTCTCCACTATAGGCCACATCTATGGGTGGGCAGTATGAGGGGCTTTTCCAAGGAATACTCACCATTGGCCATATATCTTGCTTCCCTAAGACTCACTATTCCATTCTCTAGTCCAAAGATTTATTTTTTCCTATGTGATTTCCTTGAATGTTCAACTCAATTTGTTACTTAAGTGTTAAGTACCAATTACTTATTTACTAAATTACTTAATGAATAATTTTCTTTTATCCCCATGCTCTATTCCTTCTTTACTTATGGACAACTATTTCAACCTATATAATGTATATTTTTGTTTGTATATCTTCTTAAAAATGCATATTGTTTTAAGTGCATTCATTTAATTTACACGAATTACTATTATTTATATTATAATACATAGTAATAACAATAGCATTATAAATAATATTATTAAAATATTACCCTTTATCTGTTTTGTCCTCATAGTAGGTAGGTACTGATGGGGGACTGGCACAAGGAGACTGTATACATTCTTTTGTGAACATTGGAAATGTTTTTGCTTATTTGGATAGTTTACTCTTCTTTAAACAGATGTTGAGGACTTCACATTAGCTGGACAATGGTGGAAAAACAAATGCAGCCAACTTTTAACAACTTCTAGTCTTGAGTGTCATGTTGAAGCTCTGTGAGAAAAGATGCATGTCCTGCCTCAAATCTCATTTCCAGAGGTGAAAGCGAAGCCAGGAAAGTGTTAATTAGTTAGGTTGAGAAAATATTCCGTCACTGAAGTATCTGCAGAACCCATTGCTATAGAGCCCCTGTGAGTTAGTTGGTGTCAGAGCTGCTGCTACTGCCGAGAAAGGAAGTCAGCTAGTTATGGAAAGACTTAGTCCTGGCTTATGTGAAAGAAAAATATTCTAGGAATCAGCAAGAAATTTAAAAACGCATATTGTAGGGTGAATGGGTGACGGGCACTGAGGGGGGCACTTGACGGGATGAGCACTGGGTGTTATTCTGTATGTTGGCAAATTGAACACCAATAAAAAATAATTTTTTTATTAAAAAAAGGAAAAAAAATAAAAACGCATATTGTAGATCAAAATTTTTTACCATACTCAAGCTTTATAAGTACTAAGCCTCAAACCTCAAATCCTTGCACTTCTGGGTTGAGTGTATTCTTTCTGCTGCTATAAGTAACACTTCAAAGCCACAAGTGAGTGTGGGGCTATTTAAGTATTATGATAATTAACCATTTTAGTCTCATTTTCTGGTTGCCAATACCATGGGGGTCAACATATGGCTCTTCTGTCTCTGTTAATATTAACCTTCAGCACAAGGATAGCCAGACCAGAGAGGCAGAGAAGACAAATTTCTGTAAAATCCAAACATGTACATATGCATAGCCTTATAAGACAGAGGGATGGGATTGGAACAGGGTCAGTCCATATGGGGTGGAGTGATGAAGATGTGGTGAAAAGAGGCAAGAATTGCCATTGCTTCATCGGAAATAAGTCTAGCTTTAGTCCTCGAATCTTGGAAATATTTTTTTTCATTATTTCTAATGCTTGCTTCCTGAGTCTGAGTACTTCCATGCCACCAGATCCTCTGTGCCCCTCCCAGCATTTTGTGTGCCTGCATTCAGGAAGCATTCAAAACCACATGTAGATCATGCCTTATAAAAATTGTATTATTCCTTCTCTCCTTCCAGGAGGTTTTACATTGTTATTAGGAAATGGGGATGCAGAGCCCTTGGTCTGTGATGATTTGATTTGCATAAAACTCAATCACTTAGATATTTCTGAGATATTATGCTCTGGTAAAAAAAAAAATATATATATATAGTCTGTATTTGGGAGTGCAGGGTGGTTCCTGTAATATGTTTCTGAATTTCTTGAGAAATTCAATTGCAAGGCCATCTGGTTCAGGGGTTTATGTCCTTGTCTTGAGATAATTGCATTATCTATACATCAGCAGTGATATTCTCCTTAGCTAACTGAGTCATCTCACAATTTCTGAAAATATTTTGATTTGATCTTTACTTTTGATTAAAGGACTAGAACAACGGAATCCTAGTGGATGGTCACAAAAACATTGAATATAGTATTTTTCTTGCTTAACTTTTTAAAGTAGAGCTAAGGTGGATTTCTTTTGTTTTTTGTTGTTTCTTCCCTTCCCCAGTTAAATCTTTTAGAAAATTTTACTAGGACATAGCAGAAATGCAAACTGGTAAACATTGACTGTAGGTAAAGTACTCATTAAAAAAAAATTATAAATGAGTGTAGTGATAGGAAAAGGCTAGAAGAATATAAGGGGGTTTGCAATTCAGGCATTCAATGAATCATGCCTAAAAGACAGAGAAACAACGTATGTATGTATACTGGGGTAACAGAATGAATCACAGTGGACAGACCTGGATGAAGGAAGAAAAATTACTTAAAGGTTAAGACAATAAGGGTACAGACAGGGAGCAGAGTGAAAATGAGGAGAGGTTAATATGAGAAGTTTGAGCCTAAAACATGAGAGAAAAACACCTTCCGATTATAATATAATGAAAATTTGAATTCAGTGTTTGTAATTAAAAACATTAATTCGACAAAAGGGACAAAAAAAGGAAGCAAGTTGAGAAGGAAATCAACCAGAGGAGAATAAGTCATCTGTGATGGTCTATTCATCTTTTTATTGGAAACACTGCTATGAACATGGTTGATGTGAAAACCAGTAACCTAGAGTCTAATGCCATTGTATCCAATTAGCAGTTTTTTAGTCATCATAAGGAAAACCTAAAGTGTAAATGAAATTGATCCAAAATAGCCTGGAATGATCAACTGAATAGGAAACTGAATGAGAAATCTGACTGGTTGAAATGAAAAAGCAGGTACCTTATCTGTTTCTCTAAAGAAGTTTCAAATTTGAAGAAAGTCCATGGTATTTTGATAGGGATTGCATTATATGTGTAAATTGCCCTGGGTAACGTTGACATTTTCACAATATTAATTCTTCCAATTCATGAGCAGGGAATATTTTTCCATCTCTTTGCGTCTTCCTCAATTACTTTCAGAAGTGTTCTATAGTTTTTAGGGTATAGATCCCTTATCTCTTTGGAGGTTTATTCCTAGGTATCTTATGCTTTGTGGTGCAATTGTAAATGGGATTGACTCCTTAATTTCTCTTTCTTTAGTTTCATTGTTAGTGTATAGAAATGCCACTGATTTCTGGGCATTGATTTTGTATCCTGTCACATTGCCGAATTGCTGTATGAGTTCTAGCAATCTTGGGGTGGAGTCTTTGGGTTTTCTATGTAGAATATCATGTCATCTGCAAAGAGGGAGAGTTTGACTTCTTCTTTGCCAGTTTGAATGCCTTTTATTTCTTTTTGTTGCCTGATTGATGAGGCTAGGACTTCTAGTACTTTGTTGAATAGCAGTGGTGAGAGTGGACATCCCTGTCGTGTTCCTGATCTTAGGGGAAACATTTTCAGTTTTTCCCCATTGAGAATGGTATTTGCTGTGGGCTTTTCATAGATGCCTTTTAAGACGTTGAGGAAGGAAGTCCTAGCCTCAGCAATCAGACAACAAAAAGACATTAAAGGCATTCACATTGGCAAAGAAGAAGTCAAACTCTCCCTCTTCGCCGATGACATGATACTCTACATAGAAAACCCAAAAGTCTCCACCCCAAGATTGCTAGAACTCATACAGCAATTCGGTAGCGTGGCAGGATACAAAATCAATGCCCAGAAGTCAGTGGCATTTCTATACACTAACAATGAGACTGAAGAAAGAGAAATTAAGGAGTCAATCCCATTTACAATTGCACCCAAAAGCATAAGATACCTAGGAATAAACCTAACCAAAGATGTAAAGGATCTATACCCTCAAAACTATAGAACACTTCTGAAAGAAATTGAGGAAGATACAAAGAGATGGAAAAATATTCCATGCTCATGGATTGGCAGAATTAATATTGTGAAAATGTCAATGTTACCCAGGGCAATATACACGTTTAATGCAATCCCTATCAAAATACCATGGACTTTCTTCAGAGAGTTAGAACAAATTATTTTAAGATTTGTGTGGAATCAGAAAAGACCCCGAATAGCCAGGGGAATTTTAAAAAAGAAAACCATATCTGGTGGCATCACAATGCCAGACTTCAGGTTGTACTACAAAGCTGTGGTCATCAAGACAGTGTGGTCCTGGCACAAAAACAGACACATAGATCAATGGAACAGAATAGAGAATCCAGAAGTGGACCCTGAACTTTATGGTCAACTAATATTCGATAAAGGAGGAAAGACTATCCATTGGAAGAAAGACAGTCTCTTCAATAAATGGTGCTGGGAAAATTGGACATCCACATGCAGAAGAATGAAACTAGACCACTCTCTTGCACCAGACACAAAGATAAACTCAAAATGGATGAAAGATTTAAATGTGAGACAAGATTCCATCAAAATCCTAGAGAAGAACACAGGCAACACCCTTTTTGAACTCGGCCATAGTAACTTCTTGCAAGATACATCCACGAAGGCAAAAGAAACAAAAGCAAAAATGAACTATTGGGACTTCATCAAGATAAGAAGCTTTTGCACAGCAAAGGATACAGTCAACAAAACTCAAAGACAACCTACAGAATGGGAGAAGATATTTGCAAATGACATATCAGATAAAGGGCTAGTTTCCAAGATCAATAAAGAACTTATTAAACTCAACAGCAAAGAAACAAACAATCCAATCATGAAATGGGCAAAAGACATGAACAGAAATCTCACAGAGGAAGACATAGACATGGCCAACATGCATATGAGAAAATGCTCTGCATCACTTGCCATCAGGGAAATACAAATCAAAACCACAATGAGATACCACCTCACACCAGTGAGAATGGGGAAAATTAACAAGGCAGGAAACAAATGTTGGAGAGGATGTGGAGAAAAGGGAACCCTCATACACTGTTGGTGGGAATGTGAACTGGTGCAGCCACTCTGGAAAACTGTGTGGAGGTTCCTCAAGGAGTTAAAAATATACCTGCCCTACGACCCAGCAATTGCACTGTTGGGGATTTACCCCAAAGATACAAATGCCATGAAACGCCGGGACACCTGCGCCCCGATGTTTATAGCAGCAATGGCCACGATAGCCAAACTGTGGAAGGAGCCTCGGTGTCCAACGAAAGATGAATGGATAAAGAAGATGTGGTTTATGTATACAATGGAATATTACTCAGCTATTAGAAATGACAAATACCCACCATTTGCTTCAACGTGGATGGAACTGGAGGGTATTATGCTGAGTGAAGTAAGTCAGTCGGAGAAGGACAAACATTATATGTTCTCATTCATTTGGGGAATATAAATAATAGTGAAAGGGAATATAAGGGAAGGGAGAAGAAATGTGTGGGAAATATCAGAAAGGGAGACAGAATGTAAAGACTGCTAACTCTGGGAAACGAACTAGGGGTGGTAGAAGGGGAGGAGGGCGGGGGGTGGGAGTGAATGGGTGATGGGCACTGGGGGTTATTCTGTATGTTGGCAAATTGAACACCAATAAAACATAAATTAAAAAAAAAAAAAGGACGTTGAATGTTCCCTCTATCCCTCCACTCTGAAGAGTTTTGATCAGGAATGGATGCTGTATTTTGTCAAATGCTTTCTCTGCATCTATTGAGAGGATCATATGGTTCTTGTCTTTTCTCTTATTGATGTGATCTATCACATTGATTGCTTTACGAGTGTTGAACCAGCCTTGCATCCCAGGGATAAATCCCACATGGTCAATGTGAATAATCTTAATGTATTGTTGGATCCTATTAGCTAGTATTTTGATGAGAATTTTTGCATCTGTGTTCATCAGGGATATTGTTCTATAATTCTCCTTTTTGGTGGGGTCTTTGTCTGGTTTTGGAATTAAGGTGATGCTGGCCTCATAAAATGAGTTTGGAAGTATCCTGTCCCTTTCTATCTTTCAGAACTGCTTATAGAATAGGTATTGTTTCTTCTTTAAATGGTTGATAGAATTCCTCTGGGAAGCCATCAGAGAGTTGGAACAAATAATCATAAGATTTGTGTGGAATCAGAAAAAAACCCGAATAGCCAGGGGAATATTGAAAAAGAAAACCAGAGCCGGGGGAATCACAATGCCGGATTTCAGGTTGTACAACAAAGCTGTGGTCATCAAGACAGTGTGGTTCTGGCACAAAAACAGACATATAGATCAATGGAACAGAAGAGAGAACCCAGAAATGGGCCCTCAACTCCATGGTCAACTAATATTCGACAAAGCCGGAAAGACTATCCGCTGGAAAAAGGACAGTCTCTTCAATAAATGGTGCTGGGAAATTTGGACAGTCACATGCAGAAGAATGAAACTAGACCATTCTCTTACATCATACACAAAGATAAACTCAAAATGGATGAAAGATCTAAATCAGAGACAAGAATCCATCAAAATCCTAAAGGAGAACATCGGCAACACCCTTCTTGAAGTTGGCCACAGCAACTTCTTGCAAGATACATCCATTAAGGCAAGAGAAACAAAAGCAAGAATGAACTATTGGGACTTAATCAGGATAAAAAGCTTCTGCACAGCAAAAGAAACAGTCAACAAATCTAAAAAGACAACCTACAGAATGGGAGAAGATATTTGCAAATGACGTATCAGATAAAGGGCTAGTATCCAAGATCTATAAAGAACTTCTTAAACTTGACAGCAAAGAAACAAACAATCCAATCATGAAATGGGCAGAAGACATGAACAGAAATTTCATCAAAGAAGACATGGCCAACAAGCACATGAGAAAATGCTCTGCATCACTTGCCATCAGGGAAATACAAATCAAAACCCCAATGAGATACCACCTCATACCCGTGAGAATGGTGAAAATCAACAAGACAGGAAACCACAAATGTTGGAGAGGATGCAGAGAAAGGGGAACCCTCTTGCACTGTTGGTGGGAATGTGAACTGGTACAGCCACTCCGGAAATTGTGTGGAGGTTCCTCAAGGAGTTAAAAATAGACCTGCCCTACGACCCAGCAATTGCACTGTTGGGGATTTACCCCAAAGATACAGATGCAATGAAACGCTGGGACACCTACACTCCGATGTTTCTAGCAGCAATGGCCACAATAGCTGAACTGTGGAAGGAGCCTCGGTGTCCATCGAAAGATGAATGGGTAAAGAAGATGTGGTTTATGTATACAATGGAATATTACTCAGCTATTAGAAATGACAAATACCCACCATTTGCTTCGACGTGGATGGAACTAGGGTATTATGCTGAGTGAAGTAAGTCAATCGGAGAAGGACGAACATTATACGGTCTCATTCATTCGCAGAATATAAGAAATTGTAAAAGAGATTATAGGGGAAAGGAGAGAAAATGAGTGGGAAATATCAGAGAGAGAGATAAAACATGAGAGACACCTAACTCTGGGAAACGAGCAAGGGGTAGTGGAAGCGGAGGCGGGCAGGGCTTGGGGTAACTGGGTGATGAGCACTGAGGGGGGCACTTGATGGGATGAGCACTGGGTGTTATGCTATATGTTGGCAAATCGAACTCCAATAAAAAATATACAAAAAAAGTTTCAAATTTGGCATGAGAGATATGAGTGATATCTGGATAAGTTGTTTTAGTAATGTTTTTGAGTCCTGTTCTCCCACACAATTTCAAAGAGTTTTACTTCTCACTCCTCCTCCGCTACCCTTCCATTTTGACTTTTACGTTTTGCAAACGTTTTCCATAAATATAAATTTTTTAGCATTTCTTTTTTTTCTAGGATTTTATGTTATTGACAAACTAGCACATGCGGGCAAATATATAGGTCTAATCTTGCAGCGTTGTTTGTAATAGCAAAAGAAAGAAACATGTCGGGATCCCTGGGTGGCGCAGCGGTTTGGCGCCTGCCTTTGGCCCAAGGCGCGATCCTGTGGTACTGGCACAAAAACAGACATAGACCCAGGATCGAATCCCACGTCGGGCTCCCGGTGCATGGAGCCTGCTTATCCCTCTGCCTATGTCTCTGCCTCTCTCTCTCTCTCTCTCTGACTATCATAAATAAATTAAAAAAAAAAAAAAAAAAGACAGAAACATGTCCATCTACCTGAGTAAAAGGACAATATTTAGAAAATTATTACTGTGTTTTTCTCTTTCTTCTTTTTGAATGCATGAGCATGGGCAGTTAGTCCAAGAAGCTCATCAGCCTAGGAAGGGAGAGTTCAGTTTCTGACTTGCAAAGCTGGATCATACAGCAAGGTAGGAAGCCAGGCAATTGTCTGAAGAGGATTTTGCAGATATCACTATTTCTCTCCTTTGACATAGGAAGCAACCAGAGATGATCCTCCTGCCTTTGACAGCAAAGTGATAGGGCTTTCCCCCCCATATCTTTAATGATAGAAGGAGCAAGTGAAATCAGAGAAATTCCTGACCATTTTCTACCCTGGGAGATTTGGGGAAGAAGAGAAAAGGGAAGGAAGTCAGTGGAATAAAAAATATGTATCCTAGTGCTCCCCCTTTCTGATTTTTGTGATGGGGAGTGGAACATTCTGTAAGAGAGTTTGACCCTGAGGTAAAAGAGTTCTCTGCTTCCACATCCAGGGTAGGATCTAGAGAGATCTCTGGGCCATGCCCTCATGCACCTGGCTAAGGCCACGTAACTTTGATATCACATCTTCAAATTCTACGTGGTTCCAGAAAACAGGGCCAAAAGAACTGAAGTTTTTTTTTTTTTTTTTTTTTTTAAGAATCTCTTAGTGAAAGCAAACAGGGTTTGGTGCTATTATTCTTATCTAAAAGCATTGGCCTTGTGGCAATGAAGCTGAACTTGGATAACTGACCACCTATGTGAAATTTCAGAAAGTAACAGCAATGCTCCAATCCTTATTAGTGACTGCCAAGAGCCTTTACCTATAATTAAAAGGATTGTCAAAGAGATATAGATAAAGTACTTTTCTTTGTCACTTGGGATGGGGTGGGGTGTACAGTAGTGATTCCAAAACATTTAGATTGTTAATCCTTTTTCTCAGCTTCCTTTTGACCTGAGGCAGTTGCCCTTAGCCAGGACTCCTCCCTACTGCAGTAGGCTGCACTGACATTGCTCTGTGTCAGGGGAATGAAGATAAGTCACCATTTAGAACATTCCAGTTATTTAGAGCATCACCATTCTGAGTAACTAAAAGGTTTACACTTAGAAATAAATGATGGTTTATCTTCTTTTTTTTTTTTTTTCTGCTGTGGGCTGGTATCGGCACACAGGCCCAACAGCAGCTGCTCTCCAAATGCCTGTACCCAGGAGTCTTTGAGAGCTGGGCTCAGTGCCCAAAAAAGTACAAGCACGAAAAATGAAAATACACACCGAAGAACATTGGGTAGAAAACAACCCTAGCTTGGAATTAATGAGCCCCAGAAGATCCCATTCTTATCAGGAAAATTTCATGTCTACTGTGTCTAGAGGTCAATTTTGTTTTAAAATAAAATTCTGATTCATTTCAAGGAGGGCTTAGAGATATTTCTGATATGCATAGTATTTCTGAGCCTAGTGGCAAATTCTGATTCAATATTCCTTGTCTTTTTTTTTTTCTCATTAATCAAGTTCTGGAAACAAGAAAAACACCTATCTCCCTCCTGTCACCCTGAGTTAAAATAGAAGCTTAATATATATATACATATATATATATTCTATAATGTATATATTATATATGTTTTAAAGTAACACTTTATTGACAAATAGATGGAGATTCTATTTGCAGATTTCCCATTATCTGGTTCTGTGATGTTGAGCAAGTCACTTAATCTCTATGGCCTTCAGTTTCCTCACTGGAGAAGTGGGCATAGGCTTTGATGAATTTGCTCCAAGGTACATTCTAGCTCTAAGAACCTCTGAATTCAGGCATGTACCCCACTCCCCCTTTCTGTGACCTTCTCCACCCTCTAAGATGCTGTTTTATCTTTCCAGACATTCAGTAATTTTAGGCTTGGGGCCTGCCCAGACCCCTGCCTTTTATGACCCCTGCCATAGTTTTTTATGTTCCCTCTCATCTCCCATCCCACCTTATCTCAGTTGGCTTAAGAAGCCAGCAAGCATCTAATGTGGAAGACTACTGATAGCATTAGCACTTAACTATTTCTGTTCCTTCACTGCAGTTTTTGCCATGGTCACCAGCTGTAATCCTTTGTTTTTGTGGCTATGTGCTTGATTAATGCCTGCCTCCCTCATAGATAGTAAGCCTCATGTGGGCAGACAGCATGTGCCTTTGGCTTGCCCTGGCCTGACATTCTTAGTACCCAGCCCAGTGTCTGGTACACAATTGTTTTCCAATATATATTTGTTTGAATAAATGAACGTTTATTCATTTATTCCTGTTCAGGCAGTGCCTCAGAACTCACATTTAGCAGGTAGCATAAGGTGGACCTTATTGGAATCCTTGTTTGTTTATGTAGGTCCATCCTATCTAAAGTAGCTACCAGCTTCTCTCCCTTCCATCTACCTCCCATCAACTTTCTCTATTCTTTTATCCTACCTTATTTTATTACTATCACTTAATGCAACCTGAGTTTATTTATTCCTTGCTTTATTATCTATCTCTTCTACTGTAATGTAAGATTTGTAAGGACTAGGACCATCTTCACCTTATTCAAGGTTGTAACTTTAGCACCTAGAATAGCAGCACATAGGAAGCTTTTAATAAATGTTTTTTGGCTAAAAAAAATGAAAAATGACTTATTATTTGTAGCTCATTTAAATGACATGGACTTCCTCTAGTTCTTTTTTTTTTCTTCTTTTATTTTAGTTCAATATAAATTACAGACCTCTGCCTCTCGGTGTCCCAGACTATTACCAGGTACTGTCCTTTATCCTGCTGTCAAGAGCATATTGGCTTGTCATATTTTTGCCATTTCCCCTACAAGGCCCGGAGCAGAAGCCATGTTCTTGCATGACATAGTTCAGAATAGAGCATCATCTTCTTAACTTGCTCTACCCTCTTTGTCTTTATTGTAAATTTTCCACAACTCCGAAAACAAAAAGAACAAGAGACTTGGACAGAGTGTACTAACTCCTCAATCTAATAATGTTTCCTTCACTAGGCAGGCAGGCATGCGTGGTACCTAGGCCTCTCTGGTGAATGAGAAACATCTGCCCTAACTAAGCCTGATGTCTTGCAAAACACTCAAGGCTCCTATTGGCTTTGAGCACAGTACCCAGGGTACCTTCTCTGCCTGCTGTTGCTGCTGCCTATTTGGTAGTTGCTTTTTCCTTTCTTTGTGCCCCTGGGTGTGTGTTTTTTGTTGTTATCTACAGAACCTCTGAGCTTTCTTATTGTAAAAGCCAAAAGAGGAATTGCAATAACAGATGTTTTTGTTTTGCTGTATAGAGGAGAATTAACGACTTCCTTGTTCAATAAAGGACATTTTCACACTGTTAAATATCTTGCTTAATTATGTTTTAAAATCAAAGGTGTCTCTGTTGGGGCAGGGGGTGAGGCACTGGAGATGGGGCAGGGCAGTGGAACATTTGAAATCTTTTCTAAAGGAAAGACTTCCTGGCTTCTAAAGATACCATAAACATATTTTTTATGCTTCTTATAAATTCTTACGTTTGTCTGTGTAGCAGGCACAAACGAACTTGAATTTAGCCCAAAGTAGCTAAGTAGTTGACCTATGCTGCTCCCTAAAGTTTGAAAAAAGTCCTAAACATTGAACAAATAAGAGAATAGATTAGGAAAAAGAAAATGCTTACATTGTAAACTGTTTCTCTACATACTCTCTAAAGAGTTTGATAGAATTAGGAGTCATGAAGCACTGACTGCTTTTCTTATTAAGTTGGCCTTTAGTACCAGCTTTCTAGGGTTAAAGTAAGCTTTAGTTTGGGAAAACATTCCATTTAAAAAGTATCGTGAATTTTCATGAATGCTTAACTTTCTTCAAATGGGTTATTTTTCTTAATAATACAGTGAATATTGGGAGCAGTTTCTTACTAATTTGATGTGGATTTCATGAAAAAGGCATTGTTTCTGTATACAATGTACTAACTCCTTAAAGAAAAAAAAACTATTGTTTAACCTGTTTACTTACTTGCTTTGTATTGGAATAGCACCATATAAATTATTCCTACGAAGGAATTGCTGTTTTATATGACTTCATTGTTAGCCTTCTCCTTCAGATTTCTTCTATAGCTAATTTAGCAAAACTGCATTTAAATCAGTCCCCGATGAGAGGACCTGGAGTTCACATTTTTGCTTTTAATAGACACATTAGTCTTCCTACATGGTAAGATTTCATAAATGGCTTCTTATTCTTTTCTTGGGAGATAGCTATTATGTATCACTCAGTGCATTTCTGGTCTTACCTTAGGGAATTTACAGGGGTTGTCATTGCTTTGGCTTCAGCTGAAACATAAGATGTTTTAAATTAGATCTTGTATTTGTGTTCAGGATTGTTAAAGCTCTTCGTGTATATTTTAACAAGAATCGTGTAAAGGTTATGTTGGCTAAGCTAATTTGAATAAGCAAATAATACTTTAATATTTAGTTATTTGAAGGTTGCATTATTCCCACCCCCAGTAAGGAGACTACTGGCAGGATTATTTACATATTGGCATTGGGGCATAAAAGCTATGGAAAGCCATGAGTAGGGTATTATCTTGCTAGGTGAGAAGCTATGGTAGATTTTTAAACATTACACAGTGTAATTCATGTTCATATTAGAAATACAGATAATGCAAATTAACAAAAATGAGAAAAAAAAGATCATTCATAGTGCTTCCATCCAGAAATAACTTAAAATGTTGTGTATATCCTTTTGATACTTTTTAAAAATATTCATTTTTTTAAACACAAAAATGGAATCCTCTCATTAGTTAGTAAAGGGTGCCCAACTAAAAATGTGTATCTTTTATCTATTGCTTGATAAATTCCCTTACTTTATGTCACATATTATACATAGTATTTACAAAGAGAAAATAATGTGGCCACCACCCTAGGTCACTAGTTCCCCAAGTGACTGGTTTGAGATGAATTGGAAAAGCATATGGAAACCCCACAGAGCCTTCAAAAAGAGCAATATCATGTGAAAGCTGCATCAGTGAAGCCTTTAGTTAAAATCAAAGCAAAAAATCCTGATTATGCATGTTCAGTAGACACAAAGCAGGACTAGAACATTTGCATAAAGAATCATACCCAAAATGGTGGAATGGGCATTACATTTTACCTATTTACTTGCCATTTGTCAAAAACTAGAAAGGGTCTGATATTTGATCCTAATTTCAGGATAATAAGTTAGCCTACTATAGCTTTATGGATGCAGCCATAAGAAACAAATTACCCAGATCTGAGGCAAAGGACTTTATTACTCATGGCACAGTAAGAAGCATGAGCTTCATGTTCATGTCAGTTTCCCTTGTCCCTGTAGTCTCATGACATGACACAGAGAGACCTATAAGTGGGTGTCCCCTATAAAAGTCGGGCATATTTTTTGGTTTATACAAAATGAATGTCCCATAAAACTATGCCCCAGTCCCCTTCTCTATATACATCTTCACACAGATAGGAATTTTCCTTACCCTAATAAAATTTTCTGCCCTAGTAGAGTTTTCCCTTTAAAAAAATATTGTTACGAAGCAGTTGCTGTATTTCTAAAGAGCCACCAGTTTTGAAGGACAGCTTACCTAAATATCAGTGAATGCAAACAAAACTAGGCAAGTTCTTTCCCTATTAAAAAGGAATGTGCTATGTATCTGGGCCTCCTGCAGAGTTTAGGGGCCTATTTTGGGCCTCGCATGGGGAAAATCAGTGATTAGGTTACTACTTAACGGGATACTAGATCATTAAGTCTCAGAGGAGACCTGGGTATTTTACATTTTAGGCTAACTGCTCCTTTTACGACTTCAGATGTCATCTAATTTGGAGAATAAACACCTTTGTAATTAGCCTAGAGACATGGAAAGGTATTTGAGGTTTGCACCTTTGTTATCAGCATTGGCTCTGCCAGCCACAGTAACTTTGAAAACTCTGAAGGGAGAGCCTGTATATATTTAGAGAACTCCATTTAGGGCATCCAGTAATTAGTATTAATTTTCATCCTGGGTGTTCAATTAATATAATTAATATAGTACATTGTGACTTGATCTGAGGATATGAATTACAGTGTTTCTTATTTCACAATGTGAATTTGGGAGGTACATTTGGGTAGGGTTTGGAAGGTATTATTTCAAGCTTGGGGATATCTATGAGTTTGACTGGATTCCACTTGCCTTGTTGGTGAGAGAATCTTTAAAAAGTTGCTAATAATCTCCAGTCCTAACCTAACCTTCTTTCCCAACCTTATTGTTCATTATTTCCATTAGAAGGATTTGCTCAGCCAGGCTGCTTTCTCTCTGGCAACAGAGAGTCAGTCAGTCAGTCAGTCATTCTCACCTTCATGACTTTGCCCATAACTTCTTCATGGAGGTATTTCCTAATAAAGCCCAGTGAAGTCCCGATTCTTCGTAAACCTCTCTATATTCATGTTCCCTCCTCTTAGATCCAAAAGCATCTGTTCTCTCTACTATTTCATTCATTCATTCATTCATTCATTCATTCATTCATTCCACAGATATTTTAAATCTTTTGCATCCAGGAACAAGACAGGTGCTAGTTCTATTTCTAGTTTGAAGTTTATTTTCTAGTAGGAAAGATGGACTCTAAAAAATAATTATAGAATTAATTATTATTGTTATAATTCTGAAAAGGAGAAAGATTGGATGTAAGGAGATTCTACTCATCTGGCACTTGTTTGATACTATCTTTAGAGAAAGAAGATAGGCACTAGGCACATACTATCTCATTCCAACCTGCCAACAGCCTTATGCATGAGATGATGTTATCATTTTTCATAAGAGGAGCCAGCGGCTAGCCAAAGTAAAGGAATGTTGTCTTGTTAATAAATATTAGAAATTTGACTATTACTTTTCAGAGCCTGTGTACCTATTTGTTATTGTTGTTATTTGTTGTTGTAGGTGAGTTTCTTAACTCTCTCAATTAGAGATTGAAATTTGAAGACAGGAACTTCACCTTGTGCCTTGTTTAATGTGCTGCCTTACTAGTAAGATCTCAGTGGCCAATGGGCTATCTGACTGGATTGAATTATGAAATGAAATAATCATTTTATAGGAACTTGAGGAATTTAGGGGCTAATATAAGAAAAAGATATGACCACAGAAGGTATTTAAGGGATGATCTAGGACAATAAAGGACACCAACTTTATTGGTGCTTGTACAGGATTGCAGGAGAAGGAAAGTCCTCATATCCAGAGGCTTATGGTGAGGGGATGAGGGCATCTAGAAGGTGAGGAGGACAAATGAATTCTTGGGGAGAAGGGAATTAGGAGGGATTTAACATCTACATGATGTCCATCAACAGCACAGTTTGGGGAATCTCTGGGTCAGAGAGTTCTTTAGATCAGAGAGCAGTTGTTTGTTGCCTGTAGTTACAAGGCCCTGTCCTAACACTAGGTAACATCTATTGGATTGAAGTTTTGTGGGGTATGCAAAGCAGATAGGCTCTGAATGGCTAAAAATTTGCTAGTTTGGGCTAATTTTAAATAATTGAAAGTGTTAAAGTTTAAGTTTGGCGCTGGCGAAACTTTAGCTAATGGACCTCAGACTGGAGTGAAGAAATAAATAGCCTAGTAGCCAAACACAGAGACCATCTTAAGCTCATTTATATAAAGTAGTGAAATGTGGCCCACATATTCTTCTGAAACTCAAACTTAGGCTAATTTGGTGGATGCTTTTGTGAGAGGAGTTACTTATTCCTGCTGTTGATTGCCAACAGCACTAAAAATTGTATTTTTGTAAGCGTACTTACCTAAGAAAAGGCTTTGGGAGTTATGAGCTCTGCTCATTTCTTTTCTTGCTGTCTTTTATGATTATTTACTGGAGATTAAATGAAGGAGGAAGTGGGATAATTGTGGGCACTCAAGGAACCATCTGCTCTTGTTGGGAGTGGTCGGTGCAGTCCTGATGGGTAACTGTGGGTGGTCTTGCCTTTTTGGTGGGCAGAGTACTGGAACAAGGTTTGATTGTAAAAGATTAATCTTCAGGTTGTTATTTATTTTATTTCTTGGCTTCTGCATACTTCTCTCTATATCAGTAGCTTGAGTAGAATAATGCACTTGTCTTTAAAACTATAACCTTCTATCCTTGCAAACTATTCTTTCTCAGTCTGCCTTCTAGAAGGTTAAGGTATTCTGACTTTGACAGCTGCATATTACTCCATCATGTTATTGATGGTGCATTAAGGAATCTTTCCAATTTTTATCTTGTGTTTCTTCTGAGAGACATTAAAACCCAAGAAAAGACAATAGTGAAGCATTAATTATTTATCACTCTGTGTTGAAATGGTCATTGGTTCTATAAACAAAGCATTAAGTGAGTGCTGATCATTTCAGTCTTATTCCTCATTCCTCTAAGAATAACTAAAGATCTCTATCTACCCCTCAAAAAAGTTAGACTGAAGAATTTAATTTGTGTGAACTTGCTAAACTACTGATAAACAAATATTTCTTTATTTTAGAGGAAGTGGACTTAATCCTATTGCTGAACAAGAACTAAAATGCTCATGACATGAAGGTTAATTAATTTTTATGTCATTAGTATTTAGAATACTCAGTAGATTTTACTTATGACCATTTTCCAGTAAATCAAAATGGTATTGATTGGCCATCACTTCATACACTATTCATTTTGGAAAAAAGGACTAGACTAGTTCTTTGGAAAGGATTTGAGGTGATGTGGTAGTCATGTGGCTTAAATAGGCAACGATGTCTTTTCTCTCAAATTTACTGTATTGTACTCATTAATTATATTTCATTTTCTTCTCATTCAGCCCAAACCTTTCTATTCATTTGCCTTTTCCTCATTTTTCTCTCCTTTTCTCTTTTTTCCCGCTCCTTTTCTTTTTTTTTTTTTTTTTTTTAAATTTTTATTTATTTATGATAGTCACAGAGAGAGAGAGAGGCAGAGACACAGGCAGAGGGAGAAGCAGGCTCCATGCACCGGGAGCCCGACGTGGGATTCGATCCCGGGTCTCCAGGATCGCGCCCTGGGCCAAAGGCAGGCGCCAAACCGCTGCGCCACCCAGGGATCCCCCTGCTCCTTTTCATATTAACTTCCTTCCTCCTTGTATCATCTGTGCTGAAATTCATGTACCTAATCCCAGAGTTAGTAGTTCAACATATAAGGGAAGAGAATGGTCAATCCTTGTCCTATCAATTTATCAAAGTGATAGAGGTGGAGGCTACTGGGGGAGGAGGAATGGGAATGGAGGTAATGGGAAGGATTAAGAGCTACTCTATTTCTTTTGCCTTTTCTAAACAAAGGGCTCATTGTGATAGATTACAGAAAAATCAAAATGCCTGAGTTTTTCTTTCATTACATAACAAAGATTCTCATAGACTTTTACACAGGAGCAGGGTGAGATCACCAAAGATGAGTGAGATTGAGAAAGGAAGAGAGCATTGTAGGCTGGACCTCTAAAGACTGTGAATAACTGATGTAGGTAGAGCAGAGAAAATCACCAAAGGCAACCTAGGAGATGAGAAGCACACCAGGAGAGCATGAGGTAGTGGAAACCAACCAAAGGGAGTACTGGGAGTAGAAGGGCTGCTGAGCCATCAAACATTCTGAGCTTAGCAATGCCTTCATTCCATTAGCTACATGGAAGTCTTTGGTGATTTTGCTAAGAAAGTTCAGAGATATAAAGAGCAGAAGACTGATTGGAGTGTATTGAGAATGAGACAGCTGGTGTGGTCATTTATACTCATTTCCCTTTCCTCTCCAACACATAGATATTTCAGGAGATATCTTATAATGGCTTTCGAGGATGTCTGCCAGCAGCCAGGTGGAGGAATGGATTGGGAAAGCTTTTCAGGACCTTGGGTATGTGTGGACTCAGCCTGGGCAGAAACTTTTCAACCAATTATGACTTCAGCTGAGCTCTGGGATCTGATAGCAACATAGTCTACTGATTTTGACTTAAATTCCTATATTTATCTGTGGGCTAAAATGTCTTCAAAAAGGATGAGACTATGAGTCAACATTGAATTCAAGCATTGTTAGACACCAGAACGTGTTTATGCTGACAGTGACATTAAAGACTGTGGAAATGGCCAAATATCTAATTCTAGGTTGCAAATTTTCAAAGCTAGGAGTTTAGGAGAGACGATTTGTGCTCCTGGACACCTATTTGTTAAACACATCTGGCTAACTTTCAAGGAAAGCTGTTTAGCACTACAGTAAATAGACTTTTTAAAACGAAATTAAAATAATATACCTTATTCATATAATGGCACTCTTATTTTGAGCCTAGGTTTTTCCATCTAGAGATTCTGAATTACTTTTAGGCATTTTCTTACGGTTATATTTAGCCTTAGGAAGACATACTAATTTTAATAAGCTAAGCCCAAGACTTTGATTTCTTTATCACATATAAGATTTAGCGTATAGTTTTTCCCATAAAGTAGTCTTTCCAATACAATGATGAACTTTACTGGCTAATATTTGTTAAAGATTTTTTAATATTTACTTTTTAATTCAGGTATAACTTACGTTTAGCAAAGGACACAAATCTTATATGTATAGCTGACAATTTATACATATGCATATACATGTATAACCACACTCAGATCAAAATATAGAACATTTTTGTACCCCAGAAGTCTCCCCACAAAGTAATTGCTATTCTGACTTTTACCACCATAGATTAATTGTGGCTATGTAAATTTAGGAGTACTGTGGCTTCCAGTTTTGCACGTTAAGAAGCTTAGAAATTGCCACTTTATCCTAACATTATGTAAAAAGCTGAACAGACTAAAAAATAACAACTCTTATAGGATCTGTAAGAGAAGTGAGGTCAGAGGGAAACTAATGCCCTAAGATTGAGAAATAGACAGGGGAATGCAAGAAATTATGTTTTCTAAAGCAGAGACTCAGGAGACTGCAGTGGGACCAGTGCTGGGGTAGAAAAACCTAAGCTATAATGGACAAATTATTAGGTACTCAGTGTGGACAACTCAGAGTTAAAAACTCCAGAGAGGGCCATAAATAGGGGTCCTTCACAATAATCCGAGTTTTATATCCAGCTCCATCAGGTTCTTACAGTGAAGAAAAAAATCCCTTTATGCTTCTAGCAGGGGAGGGGAAGAGGAACTATTTTGAAATATTTCAGAGCATTCTGTTCTTAACAAAACCTGACCTCTATAGAAACTATTTTACTGGGGCCTAACCTTCTAGATTGTTATCAGAGCCTAATTAACCTGGGTGTAGGAAAATACTGAACTCTAGCCCATTATAGTCATCCTGTCCCACCTAAGGGGGGAAAAAAATCTGAAGAACATAGTTCACACTCCTATACTAGTTCATAGTATAGGCTGACTAAGAGATTGAGACCTAATCATACAGCTATAGAACACTTCTCCCCTAACACCTTACAAACACATTACTAAAGTTTATTTATAATGGTTTCTTTTGCCTAGTACACCATATCTGGCTATTAAAAGAACTACAAGCATACCAAAAGACAAAAAGCACAGTTTGAAGAGGCAGAACAAGCATCAGAACTAGATATGGTTAGGGATGTTGGAATTATCAGACTGGGAATTTAAAACAACTATGATTAATATGTTAGGGCTCTAATGGAACATATAAGAACAGACAGACAATGTAAGCAGAGATATGGAAATCTTAGGAAAGAACCAAAAGGAAATGCTATAGATAAAAACCACTGTAACAGAAATGAAAACTGACTTTGATGGAATTATTATGTAACTGGATATAATTGAGGAAAAAAAATCTCTGAACTTAAGGATATTTCAGTAGAAACAAAGCAAAATAATAAAGGCAACAACAACAGCAAAACAAGCAAACAAGCGAAAAAAAAAAGGAACAGAATATTCAAGGACTGTGGGACAACTACAAAAGACGTAATGTATTAAAACATATAAAATGGGAATATCAGAAGGAGAAGAAAGAGAAAAAGGATCAGAAGAAATATTTGAAACAATAATGACTGAGAATTTCTCCAAATAAATGTCAGATACCAAACCAGACTCAGAAAGCTCCAAGAGAACCAAGCTCAATGAGCACCAAATACATTCCCTGAAAACTATACTTAGACATATCATTTTCAAAATACAGAAAATTAAAGATAAAAAATCCTGAAAGGGATGCCTTGGTGACATAGTGGTTGAGCATCTGCATTTGGCTCCAGGGCATGATACCAGGGTCCAGGATTGAGTCCTACATCGGTCTCCTGCATGGAGCCTGCTTCTCCCTCTGCCTGTGCCTCCGCCTCTCTCTCTCTGTATCTCTCATGAATAAATAAATAAAATCTTTTTAAAAAAATACCGAAAAAAGCCAGAAGAGGAAAAAATCCCTTACTTACAGAGGGAAAAAAAAAAGATAAGAATTACATCCAACTTCTCAGAAAACATTCAAGCAAGAAGATAGTGAGTGAAATATTTAAAATATTAAGGGAAAAAAATCACCAATCTAGACCTCTGCAGGCCTAAAAGAAATAAAGACTTGCTTAGACAAACAAAAATTAAGATTTGTTGCCAGTAGCCCTGTCTTATAAGAAATATTTCCTTCAGAGGGAAGGAAAATGATAAAGGTTAATAACCCTGATAATAACCCTGATCTACATGAAGAAAGAAACAACATTGAGGAAGGAAAGTAAAATAAATTTTGTTTTTCTTATTTTTTTCTTAATTCATCTAATGATAACAGGGTAACAGTTGGGAACAGTTGGGAATAATAATAAAATGTATTTGATTATGTATTTATATATATCTTCTGTATCTATAAATGCATATGTATGCTTACATGTAAGTTAAATGATGATAATGATACAGAAAGGGAGGGAGAAATTAAGATTATTATTATTATTTTAAAGATTTTATTTATTTATTTGAGACAGAGCAAGAGAAAGAAAAGGCAGATGAAAAGGGAGAAGCAGACTCTCTGCTGAGCAGGGAGCTCAAGGTGGGACTTGATCCCAGAACCCTGGGACCATGACCTGAGCCAAAGGTAGACACTTAACTGACCGAGGCACCTAGGCATCCGAGATTATTTTTTTATTATTATTATTCTAGTGTATACTATCTGTGAAGTGGAACAGTGGAAATTTTTTTAAAGGGAAATTTATAGCATTCAATGAATATATTACAAAAAAATCTAAAATCAATGATCTGAGTTTCCTCAGAAATCTTGGAAAAGTAGAAAAATAAGAGTAAATTAAATCCAAAGTGAACAAAAAACAGTGAAGGAAACAATTGACTAAAAAGCAGCCTACAGAATGGTAGGAAATAATTGCAAATGATCTATCTGATAAGGGTTGGTACCTAAATTAAATAAAGAATAATAATCCAATTAAAATTGGGTACAAGGCGTGATAAACATTTTTTTCTAAAGAAGACATACAGATGGCCAACAGACAATGGAAAGATGCTAAACATCACTGATTATCAGGGAAATACAAATCAAAACTACACTGAGATATCACCTCACACCTGTCAGAATGGCTAAAATCGACAACACAAGAAACAGTAGATGTTGCCAAGGATGTGGCAAAAGAGGAACCCTCTTGCACCATTAAGAACGCAAACTAATGCATCCTCTGTGGAAAACAGTATGCAGGTTCCTCAAAAAGTTAAAAATACTCCTTGGTTGACTACTTCATAGTTTCACTTCTTTAAGATGTCCATACTATAGCTTCTTTTTCCTTCCCTACCTCCTCTGCTCACTCAGTCACTTATAGCTGGAAGGCAAAGACAAGAAGGGTCTATGTTTAGAGAGTCTAAGGGGTTGCTTCAACTGTAGACAGTAGAATTTGCCTGCCTTTAATTTCTTTGGTGCCTGATATCACTGCAATGAAGTGTCCTTTCGATTGAATGAGTTGTGTCTAGAGAGCAGCAGTATCAGGTTATTAGTATAAAGCAGCCTATTTGGATTCTTCCATGTAGAGCAGCCAGGTAACAGGCTTTGATAGGGAAGAAGTAATGGAAAATTGAGCAAATGCAGTCTGGAAGGAAAGTGTTTCATAAAGAGGAGAGAAGCTGAGTGTGGAGCTGGACAATAGCTGACTCTAGGCTACCCCTTCTCCTAGTCAGGTCTCCTGGGCTCCCATTTCTGATGATGCTGCCACAGGTCACCCTTCTCATGATCTTGCCTCTCTGTCTCCCCTTAGGCACAAGCCCCTTCTGTTTTTTTGTGTTTTTTTTTTTTTTTTAATCTTACAGTAGGTCCATGAGCTCTCCAATGCCCCAGTCCCCTGTGGTCAGCTACTCAGGGTTGTAATGGCTCAGTACTATGGACCATGACCATGAAGATTGTGGCTGGTGACTTGTGATGTTTCTATCCACAACATCTGTCAGAACCACTGGTGTGGAGAGATGGCTGGGATGCTTCTGTCACAGTGTGAAGTGATTTGAGATGATTTTCTTGCTCTTCAGCTAAAGGGATCTATCTTGTTTATAGAAGGTGCCTTAGGACTCTTTCTTTTTTAAAAAATATTTTATTTAAATTCAATTTGCCAACATATAGTATAACATCTAGTGCTCATCTCATCATGTGCCCTCCTTAGTGCCTTCGTACTCTTTCTTATCCAAGTTTTGTCTTACGGTATCTGGAGAAATGTAACTCATGTCTGGCTTACATCATTGGACATTTTGAGACAGTTCAACTTTATGGCTGTCCTTGGCCAGGTAAAGGGTTGGGAAAATTCAGAATACATCGCTGCTTACTGTTATCCGCATTCCACTCATTTTCTTTAGCATTTTTATTTTAGTGATCTCATATTAAAACCAAATGTAACCTGGAGGTGAGAAATGGATATCTCAAAATGGTGTCCAACAGTCTAGAACCCTGCATGTGAGAGGAAAGAGAAGGGGCTATTCAGCGTCCTCAGTACTCTCCTTGCTTGATTATGAAACATAAACACCTCAAGTATTACTCTTTATGGTCAAATATATATATTCTCTTTCTTGTTCCTGAAAACTCATGAGAGTTGTGTATGATACCTTGAATAGTAGTCACAATAGTCTTATTCTAAAGAGTCAGAATACCAAGGGTTTAGACGTGGGCTATAGAATCATAGTACCTGGGTTCAAGTTGGTAGGTAGGTAGGGCCTCCTCAGAATGCTAGGGCCTGAATAATGAAAAAGGGCATATATGCACAGATATGGGGGGAGAGCATCCTAAATAGAAGAATACTGCAAGTGCAGATATTGTGAATGAGCATGTCATATTTGAGAAAGAAAAAAAGTATGGAGTATAAATGGATCACAGTGAATGGGGAGAAAATAGCTGGAGAAACAGGTGGAGACAGCTTATGTACGGCCTTGTAAGCTAGTTTAGAGCATTTGGATTTTACTGTAAATGCAATAAAAAAATTCCTGGAGAGTTTTAAGCAAGGAACAATTGTAATTTGATTTGGGTATTTTAGATCACAATCAGTCTAGATGGATTAGGGATGAATAAGAGCAGAATGGGAGGACCAGTTAAAAACCATTGTAATAGTCTAGGGTAAGAGAAGAGTGTGTCTTGGACCAGAGTGGTGAGGTGACGGAGTTAAGTGGAACAGTTTGGATATATTTTGAGTGTGGGTCCACAGAGTTATTCATAGGTTGAATGTGAGAGAAGATGGAGAAGGAGGATCAGTGAAAACTCTAACATTTTGGCTTGAGCAATGACTGGGTGGGTGCTAGTTATGACAGAGAAAACAAAATTTTGGGGAGAGAAGAGACTATGGGTACAATGTTTGGAAATTAAGAGTTCAGCTTTGGTAATAACTGTGTGACATAGAACATTAAACACCTAAGTGGAAATGTCATGTAGGCAGTCGGATATAGGATTTGGTACTCAGCGAAGATATCAAGACTGGTGATATTTGGAAGTCATTGGTATGTAGGTGGCATTTACAGCCTCAGGAATGGATGTGATCTTGGGTATAGAGGGGGAGAAGAAAGGAGGGCTGAGATCTGAGCTCCAGCAATTTAGAGGTCAAGCAATAGAGAAGAAAACTGGGAGCACTCAGCCAGAGAGGAAAATAAAGTACTTTTCCCAGAGCTTGGCACGTAGTAATAGTAGGTACTATTTCAACCACTACTACTGCCACTGTTTTTATAGAGCTAAAATATATAAAATCTCTAATTTCACTTTTCCCTGTAGACATTATCTTTGATTATACAGTGCCAGCATTTCATGCATGTTCTTTAATTTTCTTATTTGCCTTCACAGTTGAAGACACAGGCAACTGGCTTGAGTCCAGTGAGCTTCCAATTGAGTCTAAAGATTCACTGTTTTTAGCACACCTAGTGATTTCCAATTTTATACCAATTATATTAACTTTATGAGAACTGTACTCCCTATCACTAGTATTGGCACTTTCATTTCTACATTTCCCACTCATTTTATAAGCCAGAAAAGACAAAATGCAATAAAATATTTGCATAATTGCACAAATTGCTATACAAAGATGGTGACTGCCAAAATGGAACTGGTTGCAAGCAGGCAGTGCCATAGTGCGATAGATCTAAATATTTACTACTCAGTTGAGGTATGAAAATATGCATATGAAGACAGTTTTGTGGGGGCCTATATGTTATCGACAAATGCATTTTTCTTCCAGAAGTCACATATATAAAAGACAAGACACAGTTGCATTTATATGTTCATCACCAAGTGGACCAACTTCCTTTCATATACCTCTTTAGCCCCTTTTCTTCATAGAAGACAAGGATCAAAAAATTTGGCCTCCATATGTAGCACTGGTGCTTGACGCAGTAATCAATAGCTCAAAATATCATTTGGTTGAATAGTCCTCTTGTTTAATAAGGAGTTAGAGATTGGCTAACAAAAGACATCACAGATGGGAAGCAACAGACTTAAAGGGAGCTATGCCAGCCACTAATTACTAAGACATACTTGGAGAGCATTGGTACTTGTCTTAACCCACAAATGAGAACTTCCACTGCTTCAGACTTCCTTCCATTCCAACAGCGTTTAAAGCACGGTTTAAAGTCAAATTCTTTAGCAATTGGCTTGGCTTCCCAAATGTCAGGCCCATTTTAACTTTAAAAAAAGAATCTTTCTTATGCCATAAGAGATTAAAGAATTTTAATTTCTGTAAGAATCCCCACCCCCTGCACCCCATTACATATCTGCAAACAGGGGCTGCTTACTGATTTTAATCAGTGCATATTTTCTTTTGGACTCTTTATGTTGCTAAAAAGAAAAAAAAAAAGCCCTCAAGTTTACTTTTGTGACCCACTTCTGAAGGTTGATCATTGATAAGGGTTATCCCATTTTACAAAATTTGCTGGATATTGCAGTATTTATTTATATCTGGAGTGAAGAGATAACAGCACAAAAACTCTTTTTAAAAAGTTTAAAAATACGTATCACATATATACATTTAAAGCACAGAAATAAAGTGAGCATTCATAAACTCATTTCCTGTTTAGGAAGGGGAACTTGACCAATGCTACTGATGTTTCCATGTATCGTTGCCCCTTTCCTTCTTTTTTTGCTAGCTATGTCATCTTTACATTGTCAGAGCATGCAGTACTTTCATACATTTTTGTTTTTGTTTTTGTTTTGCTCTATCATTTTTTTTCTAAAGATTTATTTATTTGAGGGAGAGAGAGCAAAAGCATGCAGAGTGGCGGGGATCAGGGCAGGGGTGGAAGGAGAGAGAATCCCCAATGAGTGGGGAGCCCGACTCAAGGCTTGATCTCATCACCCAGAGATCATGACCTGAGCTGAACCCAAGAGTCCATCACTCAAGTGCCTGAGCCACGCAGGCACCCCTGTCCTATCATCATCTTTTAACCTTAATTCTGTAGTTAAATGTGTTCAGTGCTCAATCCATTTTTTATATGCTGAAGCTTGTTCAATAATTTATTTGAAGCTCATTTTCCAGTAGAATACTCAGGAAAAGCTTACAGAATCAGTATGTCTGAGTATTTGTGTATTCATAATTATTTGGCTGAGGCATTCATTCTTTAAAGATGGGTATAAAATCCTTGGCTTATAGTTTCTTAGAATATCTTTTAGAATGTTGTTCAATTGTTCTCACTAGAAAATTTTGCTTTGAGAAGTCTGATGTCAGTTTTATTTTCTGCTTCTCATAAGTGACCTGGTCTTTTGTTTGGATGTCCAAATAACATTTTCCTTTTCTTTAAAATCTAGTAGTTTTCCTAGAATATATCTTGATGTTAACTATTGTGGGATAATTTCCTTGAGTACATGGTATGTTTTGAATCAAGATTTAAGTCTTTTTTATTTTAGGCATGTTCTTTTAAATTAAAATTTTTTCCCTGTTTTATTTGCTTTAATTTTCTTTTTCTTGGGGGGGGGGGCGCATTTATGCATATTAGAGCATTTTTTGCCTGTCATTTCTTTCTCTTGGATCTTATTGCTTTCTGTATTTTCATGTGATTTTCTTTATGTTTTCCCTCTTATTATATATTTAGCTCCCCAAATTTCCATGGGTTTGTTCTGAACAAAAGATTCTTAACAGCCATATTTTGGTTTCAAAAGAAAGAAAGTTTTATTATTACTATAGAAACCCAGTAGTAACAGAAGAGGAAAGGAATCTACACATAGATAAAGGTAATAGTAGGCAATAATTGAGAATAAGGCAAAGTAACATCAAATCGGGTACTTGTAACATCCAGCCTTATTAGCTGGAGAAGCCCCGTGGAAACAGTTAGGCCAAAGTCCCAAGTAAGAAGCCTGAACACAGCATCTTTCCCTTAAGTGAGACTTTCAATTGACCAATTGGGTCATATTTATAGGGGAAATAACAGGGTTTGAAATTAAACATTTGTTCGCCTATATCCAGTTTGGAGCAAGCTACATTTTAAAAAAAAATTATTTATTCATGAGAGACACACAGAGAGAGGCAGAGACATAGGCAGAGGGAGAAGCAGGCTCCCTGTACGGAGCCTGATGCAGGACTCGATCCCAAGACCCCAGGATCACTCCCTGAGCCAAAGGCAGACACTCAACCACTGAGCCACCCAGGTGTCCTGCAAGCTGCATTTCTATGTTATCATGTCTATATATTTTCAAACAGCCTGGATGGAGTGTGTCTGCCTCTCTCCTCAGATTCCATTCCAGGTGGCCAGACCAGCCTGGAACAGGAGGGGATATGCAACAAGATTTGTAGCTCTTGGTGTCCAGAAGAGAAGGGCCAGTTCTGACCTGGAGGCCAGATAATATATTTTAAATAACCAGGTTCCCAAGGTTACTTACATAGCATGAGTCTCACAACCAACATTTCCTAGCCTGCTTGTGTACATGCAAGTTCAAGTGGGTTCTGCAGGACAATCATAGAAACATCTATCCATATAGATCAGGGATCTATCTCCTCTTGTGTTCCTTTTGATCATTTTTTTTCCTAATCTATCTCATCTTTTTTTACATTTCTAATAACAAATGTCCTTGAATTTTGTATTTCTTTTTATGTAATGTTATTGTCTTCAATAAAGAGAATTTGTCAATCGTAAAACAAAATGTAATTTGATTTTTTGTTCATTGAAAGTATTTTTTCATGTAAGTAACAAATTAGGAAAAAATTTATTGGATCATCTATTCTGATGGTAGGGTTGGCAGACAAGGCAGAGGTTAGGTTACCAGTGGAAATTTAGCTTTTAACTACCTTATGTTAAACTATGCTGGAGAGTTCTTCTTCTTCTTCATTGTCCTCCTCTTCTTCTCCTTCTTCTTCCTTTTCCACTCCCCACCCCTCTCCTTCTTCTTTATCTTCTTTTGTTTTGTTTTATTCCCTCTACCCCTAAGACCTTGGGTACAAAATGGAATCCGTAAGGAATTTGGGTAATTCAGCTAGGAAAGTGTGGCTTATGTCTTTGAAACTGTATAAAATTTGCCAAACTATTTCCTTCCAAAGTAAAGGATAGATTAAAAAAGCACAGGATCTTTCCAAGGTTTTTGTTTTTGTTTTTGTTTTAACCTTTTGACCCCCTCTTCATGCGTTATTCTTCCAGTTCCACTCTGCCTGTAGCAACTACCAATCTTGTTCTGTGTCTGTGAGCTTGGTTTTGAGATCTCTTTTTCTCAATGTGTGTGTGTATATACACATATTTTTATTTTTTTTTAGATTCCACATATAAGACATTATGTGATATTTGTCTTTCTCTGTCTCACTTATTTCACTTAGTGTAATGCCCTCAAGGCCCATCCATGTTGTCACATATGGCAAGATTTCATTCTTTAAATTTTTTTTTCATTCTTTTCTTATGACTGAATAGTATTCCATTGTCTATATATACCACAATTTGTTTATCCATTCATCTATCAATGGATACTTAAATTGTTTCAATATCCTGTCTCTTTGATTAATGCTTTAATGAACATAGGGGTGCCCTTATCTTTTTTGAGTTAATGTTTTTGTTTTTGGATAAATTCCCAGAAGTGGAAATGCTGGATCATATGATAGTTCTATTTTTAATTTTTTACAGAACCACCATGCTAGAGGTTTTCCATAGTGACTGAACCACTTTGCATTCCTACCAGCAATATATAGGGTTCCCTTTTCTTCATGTCCTTGCCATTTCTTTCTTTCTTTTTTATCTATTTGATGCTAACTAACAATTTTGACAGGTATGAGTTGATAGTTCATTGTGGTTTTGATTTAAATTTCCCTGATGATTAATGATGTTGAGCATCATTTCATGCACTCTTGACCATCTGTATGTTTTGTTTTGTTTTGCTTTTTTTTTTTTTTTTTGGAAAAAATATCTATTTAGAACTGCTGCCCATTTTTAAATGGGATTATTTGTGTTTTTGCCATTGAGTTGTATGAGTCCTTCATATACTTGAAGTAATAACTCTTTATCAGATATATGATTTACAAATATTTTCTCCCATGCAATAGATTGCCTTTTCATTTTGTCAGTAGTGTCTTTTGCTGTGCCAAAGCTTTTTAGTTTGTTGTAATCCCCCTTATTTATTTTGATTTTGTTACTTTTACTGTTACTGTCAGAATAAAAAAAGGTCATTGCCAGGACCTAAGTCAAGGAGCTCACCACCCATGTTTTCTTCTAGGAATTTTATAGTTTCAGGTCTTATGTTCAAGTCTTGAATCCATTTTGAGTTGGTATTTGCATATGATGTAAGATAGTGGTCCAGTTTCATTCTTAAGTATATGGCTGTCCATTTTTCCCAACACCACTTGTTAAAGAGACTATCCTTTTCCTAATGTGTGTTCTTGCCTTCTATGTTATAAATTAATTGATCATATATGTGTGGGTTTATTTCTAGATTCTCTGTTCTGTTCCATTGATCTATGTATGTGTATTCTGTCAATACCATACTATTTTAATTGGTAGCTTTGTAACTGAGCTTCAAATCACAGAATGTGTTGCATCCAGCTTTTTTATTCTTTGTCAAGATTGCTTTGGCTATTTGGGTTTTTTGTGGTTCCTTACAAATTTTAGGATTTCTTGTTGTACTTCTGTGAGAAATGCAGTTGGAATTTTGATAGGGATCACATTCAATTTGTAGATTGCTTTGGGTACTATGGAAATCTTGACAATATTAATTCTTCCAATCCATGAGCACAGAATATCTTTCCATTTATTTTTGTATTCAATTTTTTCCCTAATGTCTTGTAGTTTTTAGCATATAGGTCTTTCACCGGATTGGTTAAATTTATTCCTAGGTATTTTATTATTTTTAGTGCAATTGTTTTTTTTAAAAATTAAATTAAATTAAATTTAAATTTATTTATTAAAGAGAGAGCATGTGTGAGCAGGGCGGAAGAGCAGAGGGGGAGTGAGAAGGAGAGAATCTCCAGCAGACTCTGTACAAAGCTCAGAACCTGACTCAAGGCTTGATTTCACAACCCCAAGATCATGACCTGAGCTAAACCCAAGAAGAGTCCAAGGCTAACTGACTGAACCACCCAGATGCCCCTATTTTTATGCAATCATATAAATCATATTAAAGATTTTAAATATATATATATATATTTAAAGATTTTATTTATTTATTCATGAGAGACAGAGACACAGGCAGAGGGAGATGCAGGCTCCCATAAGGACCCCAATTTGGGACTCGATCCCAGACTCTGGGATCACACCCTGAGCTGATGGCAGATGTTCAACCACAGAGCCATTCAGGCATCCCTTTTGATGCAATTATAAATGGAATTTTTTTTCTTAATTTCTTTTTCTTTTTAAGATTTTATTTATTTATTTCAGAGAGAGAGTGAGAGAGCATGAGCATGAGCAGGTGGAGGGGCAGAGGAAAAAGCAGACACTCTGCACTGAGCATGGAGTCCGATGCAGGGCTTGACCGTAGGAACCCAAGATCATGACCTGAGCCGAAGTCAGACGCTCAACCAATTGAGCCACCTGTGTGCCCCTTAATTTCTCTTTTTGATAGTTTGTTATTAGTGTATAGAAAAGCAACAGATTTTTGTATATTGGCTTTGTATCCTGCAACATTTCTGTTCTGATATCTAATGATTTTCACATTTTATTCTTTTCTAACCATTTTATTTCTGATACATGCTATATTTTTAAAAACTATCTTTTCTTGATTTCTTTTAGCTCATTTGGATGTATTAAGTTTATAGTTTTCATCTGTTGAGTCTACATTTTTCTAATTTGTTGTCATTGTTGGGATATTTTATAGTTCATTTTTTTTCTGTTTTTTTTTTTTTTCTGGCAATCATTTAGTATGGAATTAGAGAGTATATTCCTTTCATATTTCATGAGATGGGTTTTCTTGGGTTATGAGAAGGTTTCAAAGTGATGTGGGGATTGTCCAAAGTAGCTTTCATAACTTTATAGTTTAAAGGCTTTCTTTTCTATTGTTACTATAAGAGACTTAGGTATAGCTTTTTCTGCACAGCTATTTCAAGACAAAACCTGGTTCAGGAAGGTTTTCCGCCCCTAGTCCTGTTTTTTTTTTTTTTTTTTTTTTTTTTATGATAGTCATACAGAGAGAGAGAGAGAGAGAGAGAGGCAGAGACACAGGCAGAGGGAGAAGCAGGCTCCATGCACCGGGAGCCCGATGTGGGATTCGATCCTGGGTCTCCAGGATCGCGCCCTGGGCCAAAGGCAGGCGCCAAACCGCTGCGCCACCCAGGGTTCCCCTAGTCCTGTTTTTCTTAGAGCTTTAGAGACCTTGTCTTCAAAAGAAGTGCTCTTACCTTTAGATGGAGTATTTTTGCTCTTCACTATTACTTGAGTTCTGCTTCCTCTGGACTCTTCCTCACTGTATAGAATTTGAAATGTCTTTTTCTGTGGCCTTTCAGGGTCCTGCCTTGCTCAACACTTTTTTTTTTTAATTTCCACCATTTTTTTTCTTGGATGATGTTCCAATTTTCTAGAATAGAATTTGCTATTTAATACCTTTTGTCTTAAAATCAGTCTTTTTAAAAAACCGATGTTGACATAGCTACCTCAGCTTTCTCTCGGTTAGTATTTGCACAATATATCTTATCCTATAGAGTATTTCCCCTTTTATTTTTTTTGTTATTTTTAAAAAAGATTTATTTATTTATTTTAGAGCAAGAGAGATAGATAACAGTCCCATGGGACTGACTGGGGGGAGGGGCAGACAGAAAGAATCCTCAAGCAGACTCCCTGCTAAGCACAGATACCAATGCGGGACTTGATGTGGGGCTCCAGCTGGGGCTGAATCCCAAGATCCCTGAGGGCATGATCTGAGCAAAAACCAAGAGTTGGATGCTCAACTGATTGAGCCACCTAGGCACCCCTATACAGTATTCCCTTTTTTTCATAGGGGATACAGTCCAAAAACCCCAATGAATGCCTGAAACCATGGATAGAACTGAACCCGATATCTATTATGTTTTGTCTTATATATATGCCTATGATAAAGTTTAACTTATAAATTTAGCACTGTAAGATGTCAACAACGAATAATAAATAAAAATTATAACAATATATTGTGTTAAAAGTTATGTGAATGTGGTTTCAGAATATCTTGTTATATTCACACTTTTTGTAGGAGATGAGATGATAAAATGCCTATGTGATGAGATGAAGCAAAGTAAATGACACAGGCATTGGGACATAGCATTAGACCACTATTAACTGATGATATGTCAGAAGGAAGATCATCTGCTTCTAGACCCTAGTTGACCAGGTAACTGAAACCTCAGAAGTGAAACTTGGGATAAGAGGAGGACTGCTTTCCTTTTTATTCAACTTTTCTCTAGCCTTCTCTTTCATGTATGTACTTGTAAACAGGCTGTAGTTTTTTGTTTGTTTGTTTGTTTTTTTCCAATTAGACAACCTTTATAACTGCCAAATTATTTTTCTACACATTATTTTATTACTAATATCTGGAACTATTTCAACCTTCTAACCTAGAGTTTATATTATACAATTTTTATTTTGCCTATGCTGTTTGTCCCTTCCTCTTTTTATGTTTTATTTATTTTCCTTTTCCAAGTTCCCCCCTACAGGTTTGAATTTATATATTAAATTATTTTAGTGTTTTTTATTCTTTTTGACTGAAATCTTGCCATTGAATACTAAACAATCCAAGAAAGTCTAAAGTTCTTTAGTATGTCAGGCTCTTTCTTAAAATAAAAAAACACACATAGACCAAGATGCAATCTGGTCATTCTTCTGACTAGTTTACATACTAATATTGCTCATTATAATTATTTTTAATTTTTTGTTGTTAAAATTGGAAATGACCTTCATATGTTTTTGTTACTATCGTATCTGTTGATACTATCATATTGTATTATTTATGTTTCCATTTTCTTCCCTTACCATTCCTTCTTGCAACTTAAACCTTCCTATTCGGATCATTTTTGTTATGTAGCAATAGCTAACATACAGTATTTTTGATCAGTTATGGGAATTCTCAACCATTAGTTCATTAAAAGTTTATTTACATTCTCTATATTTTCTTTCTTTGACCCTTCAGTTCGACCCTTCTTATATGATCTTGATCTGTCCATACTTCTGCTTTATATTTTTGACCATTACAGATTTAAGCTGTATTCTGTACCATCTACTGACCAATTATAATTCTCTTTCTTCAGCTTTCTCTTATCTACTATATAACTCATCTATTGTGTTTTTAATTTTAAAGGTATATTATTTATTTGGTATTTATTTATTTATTTATTTTTAAAGATTTTTTATTTTATTTATTCATGAAAGACGGAGAGAGAGAGAGGCCGAGACAGAGGCAGAGGGAGAAGCAGGCTCCATGCAGGGAGCCCAATGTGGGACTCAATCCTGGGTCTCTAGGATCACACCCCGGGCTGAAGGCAGGCGCTAAACCACTGAGCCACCCAGGGATCCCCTTTATTTAGTATTTAAAGGTATATTATTTATTGCTCAAATTTTTTTCTTTTCAAATTTCATTTGGTCATTTTTATAGTCTCTTATTCCATGCTCATTTTTTATTCTAAATTTTAAAGCATTCCTATTCAGGTATTTATTTTATATATGGTATCTAACAATTTCACTTTAGATGTTCTTGGAGGTCTTTTCTGAAGTCTCTTGACTCTTATGAAGGTTTATTTCCATCTGTGTTTGGTGGGTTTTGACTGTAAACTCATATATTACTGAACTTACCTTGTGGAGATTTTGAGGGCTTAAATTTTAGTTGTTTTTCTACAGAAAAGATTTCCAATTGTATCTCCTGATATCTGGAAGGTATTGCCAAGTTGGAAAGCTTTAGCCCCTTTTAAGATTCCTTGTTTAATATGGGTGTTTAGGTTCATCTCTTTCACATTCTGAAAGGCAAGATTCCTGCTATCTTATCATCATTGGCTCCTGGAAAATCCTGACTTTGCTTCCTAATCAGTGTTAATGGACTGGCATTATGCAAGATTCAGCTCTTCATTTTTCTTTTTTTTCCTCTTGGTTTTTGGGGTTATCTCCTAAGCCTCAAAATGCCTTATAAAATATATTTAAGTTAGTCTATGCTTTTGTTATATTTCTTCAGAGTATCTAGTTCTGGTCCATCATACTCCTGGAATTGGATGTCAGGATCATGGATCACTCACTTTTCTCCAAAGCAAATAATTTCTCCAGCAGGTAGTACTTTAAATATGCAAAATTCAGAGGGCAAAGATATAAGCTTTTATATTAATAAACAAAGACCTAATGTTAGATCTTCAAAAGAAACCCCACAAAAATCAGCTGATAACATTGTTTGTTCCTCTCTTCCAGCATTCCTCCAGGATGCTAATAATTATAATATGTAAATATATAATGTATAATTTTAAATTAATTATAATTTATAGTTTCTATGTAGTTTATTAAATAAACTTTTTTCTTTTGGTGTTACATGTGGGCATGGTTCAATAAAAGTGTATATTTTCTAAATTCTTCTTGAGACTATATTTTTAAATTCATCAAAGCAATAAAACATAACATAAAATTTGGGGGACACAACTACAACTCTGCCTCCTTAACTGAGCTGAGACACCCAGAAAGCACAATTAGAGATGAGTTAGTAAACCTTAAATCAGTGATTCCCCCGATCACAGATCAGTCTGCTGGGGCACATGTATGAGGGGATCCATGAAGCCTGGAAGAAGACACATCCAGAAGGGAGAAGAGAAAAATCTTTCCCTTGATGCATTGTACCAAAAATGTCAGAATGTCCATTTTTGAATCCTATCCACACTCCTCTGATCAAGATCTGAATTTTTGACAAACTCTTGGAATGACAAGTTGCCTAACAGCAAAGTTTTAGAACCACTGGTCTAAGGTTTCCCACTAATTTTTTAGCAAGAAGAAACGAGATGTTGAAATCAGACTCCTGAGTGCTCTTGGTTGTTCTAATATCTGTGCCTGAGTTAATACGGGATAGACATTTTATAGTTCTCATTTCAGATTATGAGTTCAGTCATTCTTAAAAACGTTGCTTGATACATTATTATGATTTTCATTTAACTGTCATTTTTAATTACAATATGATATTTTAACAAGGAAAATACATAACTTTCTTATGTTGTACATTTAACCCATTTCCAACTTTTGGCCATTATATATAATACTATAATAAAACTTGTGTAGACTTTTTTTTAAAGCATTATTTCTTTGCACTTAGATACTTAGATTTGGAGTTACTGGAAATGAAGACATTAACACACTTAAGACTCTTGTTGAGGATTTCCAAATTGCTTTCTGAAAGGTTATACCAATTCTAACTGCTGCCAGTAATGTAAGAATATATTTCAGGGCACCCTGGCCAGCATTGGACATTATCATTTATCTATTAGGCAATTAGTGTTCTTATTGATTTTTAATTTTCTGCTGTTGAAGACCACAGTGTCTACTAAATGAGTCTTTAGAAAGGGTTGGGCTGAGTGAATAGTGAAGAGATGTAGGATGAGGGCATCCCAGTTGTTTGGACATTCATCATAGAATCTAACCAGACCTGTTTCTTCTTGGACTAACAGAATTCAGATTACTTCTCTTCTTTCAGCCTCTGTGTGTGTGTGTTTTTTTTTTTTGTTTTTTTTTTTCGTTCATAAAATGAAGAAGTAGGGCCAGCTGTCCCCAAGATCCTATTTGGGTTCAAGATTCTGATCCATCTCTTGGTGTGGACTTCACATTTCAAATTTGTGCAGACTTCTCTGGTTGTCTTATCAATAGCTACAGGAGTCTAACTGTCCACCATGAATATTATTTTCTTTTCTTTGGTATCCTCAGGAGAATGTATTTTAAATTTTGTTCCTCCTCTGCTTCCCCTTCCACTTTTGAAAATTCCAATTAAAAAAAAAGATAATGCAAATATGGTATATGAATATTTACAATGTGATTTGCATTTAACAAATTACACATGATCACATAATTCCCAATGTGATTTTGCATCAGGGAAGAAATGAGAATATGTATTTTATATTAAATGCATAGTATTTAAATAGTTCAATACAAACAAACTGCATTTGAATATTAATCTCTCCCAAAAAGACCTTGCCAGGCACGTTAAATATTTAGAACTTTTCCTTAATACAAAGTTCTCGAACTCCTTGAACATTTTCACTTTTCTCTATTATTTGTAATTTGGAGAATCCTATTTTTTACACATTTATTGTCAATTTTGAATATATACTTATGAAGTTTTTCCTCTACAAGGACAAAAGTGAATTAACAGGCCAAGAATCCCTTAGGGTAGAGAGATTTAACCTGTTATGCAAAATGCAGTAGTGGGGAAAGCTGAATATATGGTAAGGGGAAGGAAATTGGTAAGATAGTCTGCTCAAGAATGACAGAAACATTGATTCTTAATATTGGACATGGCCTTGGAAATCATCAAGTTGAATCATCTATCTAATGCAGAATCCAGGTACCACATCTCCAGGCAGTTTGTCAGCCAGTTACTTCTTGAATACCTTCAGTGTTTGGGAGCTCACCACCTCATAAGCCAGCCCTGTCTATTAGTATAATTGGACAGTATTTGGGAAAGTTCGTATTGTTTTGACTTAATTCTATTTCTAAATGAGCCACTAATTTTAGTTTATTCTCTTGGAGCAATTACATGTGATTAGATAATTCTCAAAGTGATTTTGTATAAAATAATATTCTACAGGCATGTTCAGTGTTCTTATTAATGGCTAAAAATATGTTTCACAAAAAGGAATGATTTGTCAAGTATTCAGTATTCAGTGAGGAAATTGAACTCAAGAAGAAATTGGGTGATTTTTTGGATTTTACATCCAAAGCAAAGACAAAAAAAGCTAAAATAAATAAGTGGTACTACAACAGACTTAAAACCATGTGCATAGCAAAGGAAACCCTCAACAAAATAAAAAGGCAACCTAATGAATAGGAGAAAATATTTATAAATCATATATCATTATCAAAAAGACAAGTGTTAACAGGTGTTGAAAAGAAGTATAGAAAAGGGAATCCTTGTGCACTGTTATGGGAAATATAAATTGGTGCTGCAACCACTTTGGAAACAGCATGGAGCCTCCTCAAAGAGTTAAAAATAGTACTACTATATGACCCAGCAATTCTACTTCTGGGTATATATCTAAAGGAAATGAAATTTCTGTCTTGAAAAGATATCTGTATTCCTATGTTCATAGCAGCATTATTTATAATAGTCAAGACATAGCCATAACTTAACTGTCCATCAATAGATGAGTGGATAAAGAAAATGTGGTGTATATACCCAATGGACTATTCTTCAGACTTAAAAAGAAGGAAACCCTGCCATTTGCAACAACATGGATGGATATTGAGGGTATTATTATTAAGTGAAATAAGTCAGAGAAAGACAAGTATTTTATAATTTCACTTATATGTGGAATCTAAAAAACTGAATTCAACCAAAATAGAGAATACATTTGTGGTTGTCAAAGGCAGAGGAGTGTTAGGAGTATAGGAGAAATGGACAAAGGTGATCAAAGGGTGTAAACTTCTAGTTAAAAATAAATTCTAGGGATGTAATGGTGACTGGTTAGCAATGATGTATTGTGTATGTAAAAGTTGCTAAGAGTAGATCTTCAAAGTTTTCATCACAAGAAAAAATTTTATAACTATGTGAGGTGATGAATAAAAGTAAACTTATTATAACCATTTAACAATATAAACAATATCTAATCACTGTTTTACGCTTTAATATGCCAATTATATTTCAATATCAGTAGAATGAAAGATCAGAAATCAATAAAGAGATCTTTGAATCAGGATTACAACATACTAATAACGACCAGTAGATTGTTAGCTGTTAACAAGCACAGTACTTTCTCATCAGTAAATACTTATTTGGTTTATTTTTTTAAAAAAAACTAGTTAAAGAGTTAACGATGATAACAACAACAAAAAAATAATGATGGATAACAACAAACATCTAGCACTTAGTGTTTCCTCCATGCCAGGCAATGCTCTAACTACTTTTCATACATGGAATCATTTAATCTTTACAACCACTTATAAGGTATGTACTATTATCCCCATTTTACAGGTGAGGAAACTGAGATATGAAGAAATTAAATTTTCCAAGTTATAAATGACAGTGATTGGTTTTAACCATTTTGATTCAGAGTTTGTGTTCTTATCTATTATGCTATGCTTAGAGTGACTACATAATTTATCGTTCAAACCAAGACACTTTTGAGAGTGATAGAGGGCCCTAATAATAAGTACTTCCATATAGCACCATAGCTATACTGCTTCTTAAATGACAGCCTGAGAACATATTAAAGCTCTCAATATTACCCTGAGGGGCAGATCCAAGTTTTCTGAGGCCTGGATGTTATGCAATTTTGAGGGCCCTCTTTCAGAAAAACAACATGGTAGCTATGAATACATTAGATATCAAAATGATTTTTTTTAATGAGAAAGGGATCACAACAAATTAGTGAGATCTTGGGGATTCATATATCTTTCTTCTGGGATCTATTTGGGAAATTTACCAGAAACCCTTGTTGCAACTTGGCTTCCCTCCTTGAACATTATACAACTTACAGATTTCACAGGGGTGGTGCAAACTGGAGCTCTGCATTAGTTTCATGGTAGGTCTGTCTCTGCTCACCATTTTCAGGTCACTTAGAAAATCAGTTGAACACCTAGAATTCTTGTGGTGCTTACTACTTGATAAGATAAAATAGCATTTTAAAATACATGTCCAAGGGTGACCACAGACATGTCAGAGTGGCCAATTTATAGTTCCCTAATCCCAGTAAGGTATCATTTGGAGCCTCTGGAACCTACTAGAACCGTTCCTATCTAGACAAGTGTGGGGCGACTTCCTGTGAGTACTAGTTCAAGTTTTAGCACTAGCCAGTGTATTATTTTGACATAACCCCGCATCTCCCTCTTCCTATTCTTGATCTCTTTGACCCTTCCCCCCAGGTCAGAGAGAACTTCATAATCTTTATTTTTTTTTTAATATTTTATTTATTTATTCATGAGACACACACACACACAGAGAGAGAGAGAGAGAGAGAGAGAGGCAGAGACACAGGCAGAGGGAGAAGCAGGCTCCGTGCAGGGAGCCTGACGTGGGACTTGATCCCGGGTCTCCAGGATCACATCCTGGGCTAAAGGCAGCGCTAAACCGCTGAGCCACCTGGGCTGCCCCATCATCCTTAATTTACAGCCTTAGAATACCTGTTTTGTAAAGAAAAGATTAGTGATTCTGCAAGCCCCCTTATATCTAGGAATCTCATAGTGCCATATGCATTAGCAACATTAGATTATTACTAATAAAAGATAAGAGAGGCAAGTGCTCACTTATTTGTAGCCCTATATAGACTTGAATGCTCTCAGAGATACAAATTAAATTCTTACTAATGTTCTCCTACTATGTGGTGCCAAGTCTGTTCTTATTCTTTTCTTCTCCTTTACCTATTGTCTCCCCACTATCCCTTAATCTTCTAAGATAGTCAGTCCAGGAATCTGGGTTAAGAAAGGGTGAAAACCTATTTCAGTCTTTTTTTTTTTAATTTTTATGGTGAGGGAATAGATAATGGCTATCACATCTTACATAATTTTTTTTCTATGATTACCCCTAATGCCTTTTTGTAAAAACAAGTATTAGAAATAGGAATTGGAAAAGTTCCTTCTTACTGTCCCAGTAAAGGACAGGAAGCCTAAAATCTGAATCTAGCTACTGCCTGTCAGGCTAAGTTGTTCATTATATTCTTGTTTGTCCTGTTTAGATTATACATCCCCTGGGCAAGAGGCAGGGTGGTTTTATTACAGTACCCATCGTCTGTCAACACCATCTAAATTAAAGCAAACACTCTTCTCAAATGGCACTTTTTGATCATGCCTCCCTATGCCTTAGGACTGAGAGCTTTGAGTTAGCTATGATACCATTAAAATGGACTGAACCCAAAATGACTAGGATGTTCTTGAGAAAATTCATTTTCTCATCCTGACATGGACTGCAGAAGACACATTGAAGCTGTAAAACACAGCTTGGAAATGACTAGACTAATTTTAGAACCCGTTTACACAGCTGCTCCACTGAAAAGCTGACTTTCATTGTAATTCTTGCTCTGGGAGGGCTTGCCTTTTATTTAATTAAAAATGATGGGCAAGGCAGGCTTTTGATATAGTAATGTCCACAGTAAAACTGCAAAGTGAGTGTGGTTGCAGTAGCTCCCTGACATTCTGTTTTATTAGATGTCAGTTTATAATTAAAAGTTTGAGTGACAGAACTCTGAGTACCCAGCAAAATGGTTTTGAGGATCTTAATTATTTCCAGCCATCTTCCTAGCAAATATATGAGACTGTGAGATTTGACATGGAGGGACACATTCGGCATTTCCCAAACATTCCCTTTGAAAAATGCAAAAATAGGAAATGCTCTAGGGTTTAGAACCCAGGAGAAGGAAATTCATGTTTTGAAATGCAATTGAAATCATCCCCCGCTCGGTGAAAAAGTTACATGTTTGAAGCAGTAGATATTAGAAGTAAAACAAAGGGAGTCAAATATCCTAGGGAAAAACATCAGTCTCGGTTATGAAGTTAATTAGAAAAACAAAAGTGCTTTTCCCTTCTAGTTATGCTTGTTATTACTTATGCCATGATATTCATTTTATGGAATGCTTTTTAGAAACACCTAAATTTTATTGAAAAGAATGTTTTGAGATTTTTTTCCCCCATTTATGCAAACTAATGTAACAATACACTAAACTTTGGGACTCTTCAAATGCTTTCTTATTTTGTGACACTTAGGTGCCTAGAACTGAATTAATCACAGTCATCAAATGTTTTTCTCATAAGGGCTATTTATATATCTGAAACTTCACACTTAGAGAGTGAGCCAGTTAGGAATTTCTGGGGAACCAACCACCTCAATTGTTAATCTTATTAGCAAATTACATAACAGTCACATGTACTTTATATTAATTGACTCAAGGCTACTGGTAATTTACTTAGGTTTGCTGCCTTCAATACTACCATATTTTAAAGATCAAGTCAAGCTTAACAATAAAACTGTCAAGGTTGCAGTTAAATCTATGTGAAGGCTCTTTTAATGGGTCAAAGTTAGGTTTGTACTCCTTGTAACCCAGTATTGTTTAATAAAGGGACTGATTAATTGATAAGGCAGAAACAATGTAAAGAGAGATTACATGTTTCAAATGACAGATCTGGTGTGGAGTCTTTGCATCCTTGTTTTCTAGAAGGAAATAGTAGCAAGCAAAGAGAAAACAGCCATTTTCTACAGCCATCATATTAACAAGTGGCTAAAATTTCTGCAAACTAAATTTTAAAGCTAAGTTCAGAAAATATTAAGCCATATTAGTTTCCAACAACATCAAATTGGCAGATTTTTAGAACTGTCTGCTAATTTAAATGTGAGAGATGAATTACAGATTTAAATGAAGTACATGTGGTGTTTGGAGATGACTTTTTTAGCGTGCAAGTTCCCCACTAATTAGCTCCCAGGAGGTGAATGAGAGTTTTTGTTGTTCTTCTAGGTTCAGTTTTAAGCAAAGTGAACCAGCAAAGGTAGCCAGCCACAGGCATTCAAAGTATTGTTTAAAATACCACCTCCAGCCCCCACAAAAAAGAAAGAATGTTATATAGGTGATAAACTAACTTTGGTTTACAAAATATACTTTAAAATAATGTGTTTATTATGGTGTCTTTTTATAATCATCTCATTTTCAGAATCATAAAGTTAAATAATGTATTTTCTTTTAAAAAGTCTGCTGTGGCCTTTCAAAAAACTTCCTATTAGGGGTAAGTTCGAGTTGCACCATATTTTGGGAAACAAGCTGAGTCTGAGGTGGAGGCATTATGAAGGATGGAGAGACCATTAAACATGTCGATAGAGAACCTCTCAGCTGGCTGTTAGAGAACAACATCCCTCATCAAGTCTTCATCCAAATTCTGTAATGTCCTAGCCATCTTGACTAAATCGCTCTCCTCGAGTTAACTAGTAATGTTGGGAAAAATAAAGGATTATTGAAGAAATTATTTACCTTCTGCAGTGTGTGTATGAAAGACCAGATTGGGTTTTAAAATTCTTGGCACAAATTGATAATGTTCTGTGCAATCTCCCACTCTTTCTTCTTTATCATTTTTTTTTTTGATGCACAGTAAGTGTTGTAAAGTTTCCTTTAATTCCGTAAAAATAACACCCAAACTGTATTGAAGTGAATTAAAGCTTTTCCTTTTTTCTAATTTTAATGACTACATGTGTTATATCCTTTAAAGGAGTTGGGCTGTATATTGATGAGAATCACTGTAGTAGCATTGGTCTGTTAATGAATTCATTCAAAGAGAGTTTACTAAGGTCCAACTGTGTGTTATGGATTATTCAAGGTTCTGGAAATAAAAGTGAATAACGCATAGTACCTGCCTTTTAAGGGAACAGTGAGTCAGGGCAAGATCTGGAGATGGATGAAGATAACCCACTGTAGTAGTGCTACAAATGGCAGACAATACAGGACATGTTTTATGCTTGAAGGGACTACTATACACACTTACATGTATTAATGTTAATACGATCCTCACAGAAACTCACTGAGTTTGGTACTATTATTAACCCCATTTTATAGCTGATAAAACTGAAGCAAAAGAAGTTAAGCAACTTATCCAATGTCACATAATCAGCAAGTAGCTGACCCAGAAAGCCTGGCACATGAATCACTTTATTTCTGCTCAGGAAGACAATGCCTCTGTTTTGAACCCCATATTTTTTTTCTGCTTCATCTTTCTCCCTACTCCCCTCTCCTACACATGCAACAAGCCATTACTCTTGCAAGGCCCACAGGAGTGTGCAGTTCCTGTATTTTCATGACTTTCCTTGTCTGGGCTGGCTTTTGAATGGCCCCCTCCCTTTTTCCTTTCTCCTGATTTTGTGCCACAAGACCTGGTTTGGCAGATGAGACATATGGACATCCACTTTCTTATACCTTCTCTATTAGACAAAGATAGACAAGACATGCCAGTAATGTCACCTTGAGATACAGGTTTGAGCTATCAAATAGTATTGGAGTGCATGGTTTTGAAGGAACTTGAGATCTGAAACAGTGACTGAAGTGATTTATGTTTCTAACATTCCCAAAGGTATATAAACAGGGAAACAGTATAATATGCTGATGTAGATGTAGCTTTAAATTTAAGCTTCTCCTTAGGTCCAGAAAGATCCTTATATAAGAGAAGGAAGATTCCATTTATTCATTCAATATACATTAATGAAGTACATATGTTGCTTTACCTGGTTTTATGATTTCTTTTCAGGAAACAAGACATGTATACAGTAATGCAATAATAGAATAATTCCGGAGTGCCTGGGCTGCTCAGTAGGTTAAGTGTTCAACTCTTGATTGAGGCTCTGGTCATGACCTCAGGGTTATGAGATTGAGCCCTGCATTGAGCTGCATGCTGGGCATGGAGCCTGCTTAGGATTCGCTTTCTCCTTCCCCTCCTGCCCCTCCCCCTTCTAAAAAATAATAATATAGAACAATTCCAAGAGTTGTCTTAGCAACTAAGTGGCATAGACAGTGCTTCAAAATTTGCATTGATAGTGGATGCAAGGTTTCTGATCATTGGCCTATAGTTAGAATGAGAAAGGATCCTAGAAATAATTCAATCCACCATTTCTCAACTCTATGTAATTAGCACCTATATATATATTCTCTAGTTAATATTTTTTTCTTAAACCAACTTCCAGTTTTTATTTGCATAAATTACATTATATTGTAATCAATTTTATATGCCATAAATAGAAAAAATATATATACCTTAATATAGTAAAGGTAAAGCAACATTTTAATTCTAGCTAAAGGCTGCCTTTGGAAGACTAAATTCAAGGTGTGCCCTTTGTTAAAAAAGGAGATTTGCTGGTATTAGGGAGGTGTCAAAGCTAATACTAACACCAAGCTGAGACTTTCCTCTTGACCTTCTTAGAAAGTTAAAAAGAGAATTGAAAAGGAAATAATTTTCTTACTCAGAGATTCAGTATTATTTAATACTTCTAACCAGCTCGTCTACTCTTTCCATTAAAAAGATCCCAAACTTTGGGACATATTAATTTAATTGCATCTCCTTAGTTTTCAACTGGCAAACCTATATTCACAAAGATAAATTACTGGGCAAGTCAACACTGGAACTTGGGTTTCCTGATCCATGGTCTTTTTCTTGCCCCCTCTCCCTGCAATTAAAAAAAAAAAAAAAAACAACAACAACAACAACAACAAAAAACCCCACAGAAGTGGGATGCTTTTTAGAAGTAATCTTTCAACTTAGGGCAAGGCCCATCTGAACTCTCTTGTAACTAGTTATGGTTGATGCTTTTAGTAATGAAGTAACCATTGTTTTTCTGCCTTCTTTAGGTGATTTACGATTCCCTTTACATATCTGCTTGCTGATTTGTATATACTTATGTTTAAACACAGTATATGTGGAGTTTGAATTTTGAAGTTTCTCAAAATTAAGAGACTATATTAAATTCAGCCTCAGCAAGATCCCCTCCTCTCCTGCTATTCCACTACATTGCCTATGATGAAATGATGAACAGCTGGAGTTTTGCCATTACCCTGGGAACAGTTTATTTTGACCTTGTCACAATCTACCTGTTCTCTATTCCTTGTTTAGTACATCCTCTCATCAGAGAACTTGAAGCATTATGCTCTTTAAAATTCAAGCTAAAGTAGGGCTTAGGACTACACCAAAGCAATATACTTGAGGGGAGCAGTGCTAAGGCACATTATTTTCTCTGACACATTTCATCACATTTTTAAAAATATATTTTATACCTTATACCTCATTGTGAAAGAAAATGAGCTACTAAGCTGTCCAAAGAGGGCAGATTTAAAATCACATAACTGTTTTTTGAGTTTGTTTTTTTTTTTTTCCCCTGAAAATATTGTCCTATTTGGATCTTCTTATTATTGTTACTTTTATTGTTCTTGGCTTGGGTTTACTTGTTTTATTGATGCTGCAACTAATTTTTAAGAGTACATTTTGTTTCTTTTTTAGTGAATCTGAGATTAATATCAAATAAATAGTAGTCTGTAGACTTTTAAACTGTTTGACCTTTGGATATTGGTATATTGCTGCTATAAAAAGTTACCACAATCTTAATGTGTTAAAACAACACAAATTCATTATCTTATATTTCTGGAGGTCAGAAGTCTGACACAGGCCTCACTGGCTAAAATCAAGATATCAGTAGAGCTACATTTCTTTTGAAGCTGTAGGGAAGAATCCATTTCCTTGCTTTTTTACAGCTTCCAGAGAGTATTTGCATTCCTTGGCTCATAGGCCTTCTTCTCCATCTTCAAAGCCAGCAGTGGCTGGTGGAGTCTTTCTCACATTGTATCATGTCAACACTAATTTTTCTTCCTCCATTTTCCACTTTTAAGGACCTTTGTCATTGCATTGGACCCACCTAGATAACCCAGGAAACTCCATATCCTAATGTCAATTGATTAGCAGATTTATTTATTTTTTTAGGTGATTTTATTTATTTATTCATGAGAGATACACAGACAGAGAGCCAGAGACACAGGCAGAGGGAGAAGCAGGCTCCATGCAGGGAGCCCCATGTGGGACTCGATCCTAGGACTCCAGGATCATGCTCTGAGACAAAGGCAGATGCTCAACCGCTGAGACACCCAGGCATCCATGATTAGCAGATTTAATTGCACTGGCAGCCTTAATTCCCTTTTGCCATTTAGTTAGTTTCAAGGTTGTAGACATTTTTGGGGGCCATTCATTATTCTGCCTACAACAGTCTTTTCTTCAAAGTTATCTCTTTATACTTTTTTAAAAGAGATTTTATCTTATTTGTTTGAGAGAGAGAGAGACTGAGCACATGAGTGGGGTTGAGGATCAGAGGGGGAGGGAGAAGCAGATTCCCCACTGAGCAGGGAGTCTGACTCAAGCTTGGTCTGAGATCATGACCTAAGCCTAAGGCAGATGCTTAACTGACTGAGCCATCCAGGAGCCCATCTCTTTATACTTTTAAAAATAAAAATATATCAAGCAAAATATGAATCTATTATAAGGTAATTATCAATTAAATTCATTTTAAAATCAAATATACCTCATTCTGTAGATTAGCATTTCCTGGAGACATGCATTTTAAAGGCTTAAATTCATTATTAAATCTTCAGTTTTTGTAATTAGGATGATATCATTGAAAGTTTTTCCCAACTGACCATTCAGTCTTAATCTTTTATATGTTTTTGGTATTTGGATGTGAAGTTTACAGAGATATTAGTCAACTCTTTGGTAGGTGGATTTTATGAAGTTTGGTTGTGATGTGCTTTTCAATCCATTGGCGTTTCCTTCCTCCTCTAGTCTATTCTCTCTACATCATCCCTGTATTTACTTCTATTCAAAACTTTTCTTATAATTACTGATAAAAATCAACACCTCAATAGAGGCTTCAGATCCTCAGTTTTAAGAAAAGACTATATTCTCCTCTGGATTTACTTTTAATTTGTTCTGGCCTAATCTAAAAAAGATTCAAAGATTCTAAATTGATTCATCATATCGACAGATATTATAACTTGGCACCTACAAAAGTGTGCAAAGTGCTTTCAAAAAAGTCAAAACATGTATGTTTCTGTTCTCAGAGTGACAAGATGAAGAAATTAAACTAGCATAAGAATAATGTATTAATACAGATTGACAAGACAAGGAATGTCACAGAGAGCACATGATCAGTGATTATTTGGCAAATCAGTGGAACAGGAAGTAAATATGAGTTCTGAGAAAGGATAATTCTCTTTATATTGTGTGTACCCCATGCCCATATATTACCCATTACCGCTGAATTAACTACATCAAGCATGCCCCAAAAGTCACAGTAATTCTCTATATCATCATTAACTTATCCTTGTAAAAGGAAGTCTTAAGTACTAGATGCAAGTAAAGTTGTAAAGCTCATGTCCAGATATGGAGGAATTATGATTATTTTCTGATAACTGGGGTTAATAGGCTTATTTGCAGAGGTGGTCAGCATAAAATACTCGGGGTGAATGCTGAGCAAATATTTTTTGAAATAAAATATGAGTCAGCTCTTACTTTTTTTTCAGACTAGTGGACACTTTCCTAAAGTTTTTCTATGTATTATTTTAATCTTTTCATGAATTTCATTTAACATTTACTGTGGGAGGGTTTTTCAGTTATGTGTATTACTCAATTAACAATCCACGATGGGTTTAATTTGCACAGTGTTTTCTAGTCATTAATGAGTATTAAATACAATCCAACCTAATATAATTTTAAGTAATATTTTCTGTCAAAGGACCACTTTTATTCATCTCAAACCTTGAGATATTATCCATGTTATGTTTATCCATGCTATTGATATTGTTGCAGATACCTGTATAGGATGGGTTCATTTGACTTTACTTATATAATTTTTAGCCTAAGAATTTTAAAACTACAGAAGACTATGTTTTAAAAAGGCATTTTTACCTTATTAATTCAAGACAAATGTGTAGAGTTTTCACACCATAGATTTTGTTCATTAGTGATTATTTACATACTGACTTATTCCCTGGTAATCATGGTTTCCTTAGTTGGATATTACTTTGGGAAGTTTTAATTGGACTGGTTTTAGTATTGAAAAGGACTTTTTACAGAGTAATCCAGTTCTATTGTATGACTCTAATTTCTTGCCTCCCTAATGCAGATATTTTCTTTCCATTACTTGTAATTACATTTTATTAAGAAAAGGGGGGGGGGAGAGAGAGAAGGCATGACAAGGATATGGATACAGAGAAGGTGAGGTATTGGAATCATTAATTTAATCTATCACAACTGCTATGGATTATACTAATATATATAGCCCTGACAGATGTCAATTTAAACAACTTCAATAAATTGATAGCATTATGTTCTCAATATCTACCTAGAGTAACATTAAAAGGACCTCTATCTAGGTATACAGTTGCATTTTAGAACAACAATACCTCAATTTTATTCTTGCATATATAATCTCTAAGTGATCCTCACAACAATCTTGCTAATGTGAGATACTGGAGTAAGAAAATTCAGAAAGCAGCTGGTTGCTGACTTGCATATGGATCTTGTGAACCAGTGGAGGCAGATGAAGTGGGCAGATGATTTTCTGTCTATGCAATATTCCTTTCTCATCACAACATATCTCTGCTTGTTCCTTTAATCCATTATAGGTATCTTTCTTGTTCTTGTATTCCCATCTTAGTAAGATTAAACTACTTGACAGTAGAATATGTTTTAGCTGGCAACAGATAACTAGGAATTCTTCAATCTCCTGTCTTATATTATTATTAGTGGCAACTATGGCTCAGATAAAGACGACTTTATAGAGAGCATTATTTTCATGCATGCATATGCAAAGGAAGAAAGCATAGCACTAAGAGGAAGGTGCCTTGGCCTGGTAGAGCCTAGCTAGCTTCTCACCAAATCCTTTGTCCTCATATTCCTGCTGGACTACATTTCCTATTCTCCTGTGTAATAGGTGGTAGTCAAGAGATTAGATGATAGTGAGTATGAGCAGAATTCGTGTGTGCCACTTCCAGGTTTGGCCTGTTATAAACCTTTTATATGTGATCCTCCATACTCTCTCCCTATCAGACACTGGGGATCTCACACTTGAAGTGAGCTGGAAGTCTTGTTTTGAAGATGGCAGAGATACAATATGGAAGCAGCCTGAGTCCCCTGGAGGAGAGTGCCCTGCTATTCTGGGACACTGGCAATATAAGCAAGACATATACTTCTACAGTTTGAGTTTATGTTTATTTTGTTATAGCAGCTAAAATTAACTTAATTAATATACTTGGGTCTGTCAAAGTCATTTCTCAAGGCCTCAATTTCCTCTTTTATAAAATGAAAGAATTTGCTGTTCTGGCCTTTCTGCTCTTCCCCAAACACACAGAACATTTGGGACTTCTTCACTTGCTGTTTCCTCTGCCTAAAGACTCTTCTTGGAAACAGACTGCTTGCACCCTGAATCCTCAGTTCAGGCTAAATGTTACCTTATCGGGGCAGCCCGGGTGGCTCAGTGGTTTAGTGCAGCCTGCAGCCCAGGGCCTGATCCCGGAGACCTGGGATCGAGTCCTACATCAGACTCCCTGCATGGAGCCTGCTTCTCCCTCTGCCTGTGTCTCTGCCTCTCTCTTTCTCCTCTCTCTCTCATGAATAAATAAATTAAAAAATAAATCTTTAAATGTTACCTTATCAATGAGGCTTCCTTGGCCACTCTCAGTATAACATTTCCCCTTCTCCATCACTCTTTTCTCCTTTTATTTTGTGCTACTTTTCCTTATAATACAGTCACCCAACAATTTATTTGTTTGGCACTCAGTAAAATATTTGTTGAAGAATTGTGTGAATGAAGTACCCTCCAAGGTGCTAAACAGCTATAAAAGATTATGTTTTCTAAATTCAAGAATTTGTAATCTAAGGGGAAAAATAAAACATTTAAAAATCAATTTTAAATACACAAAAGGCATATACACTTTATCAACATTATATTGCCAAATATGTAAGGAAAAATAGAGATTCTAAGTATTGAGTACTCATTAAGTATTGTATACCAAAATTTTCAAGACATTATTTCATTTGATGTCTAATGAAAAATTAGCATTATTTTACCTATTTTATAGATGAGGAAACAGGTTAAGAAGGCTGGAATGGGAGCTTCGTAAGAGTAAGATCACATCTGTCATATTCTCTGGCGTTTAGGAAAGTTTCCAACAGTTGGCAAGAAATAATTTTTTTGATAGAAAATGGGTTAAGTAGCTGATCCATAATAGATCAGTTGAGATTAGAACACATATTTACCTGAATACAGAGTCCATGCTTTTTTTACACTCCTAGGATGGGAAATATGTTTCACTCTGATCTAATTCCTGACTCTGGGCTGTAGCTTTTTCTGTTTCCTCTCATGAAAGGCTGTTCCCTTAGTAACCACTAGTCTGAGTTTCCATTTTGTCAGACCTCAGCCTAACCATCACCTAGTGGAGAAGCTTTTCAGGCCCCAACCAGGCCTGTTGTTCCAGAACTTGCATGATAACAAGATCCCCAGATGATTCCTGTGCATATCGAAGTGTGGGCAACATGACTCTAGGAGTATAGGTTAATAACAATCATTTAGCCTTGGCAAATAAGAACCCTCTTTACCATCTGTGTGCTTATCTATTATACTTATCCAGAATCTGAGTTCTAACTTTGGCATTATTATATATTATCTAGACTGATTAGGACTGAGTGGAGTTAATGTGGAAATATTTCGAAAAGATATCTTCAAGAGTTTAAAAACGAAAAGGTATTTGGTTTGCTAAAAATCAGGAAGAGATGAATTCTGGGTCAAAGAAAATAGAACAAGTACATTTGGGATCAGCTAACCATGGCAGTAGATAAACATCTACATGACAAGTTGGAAGAATACTTGGTCTAGAGCAGCACTTACCTTTAATGGATGAATATAGAATGAAGGGAAGTTAAAGTAGTGGCAGAATAAACAGATGAAAATGGCATTAAAGGCACAAGAACAGAACAAGGCCATGTAGGGTCTAGGTGAAGACTGATCTTAGCAGTTAAAAATAGGAGGGGGAAAATGCCAGAGACAATTAAATTTGTTAAGAAGAAAATTATGAGTGTTCTTAGAGAAATAATTATACTAGGTAGTGAAAATTATGAGTGTTCTTACAGAAAATAATTACACTAGGTAGTGAGGACACAGGTTATAATGTGACAGGTTGCAAAATCAAAGGCTAACAACAACAAAAAAGGCTGATGAAAAAATGAACCATGGATACAGATCATTTATTCATCAAATTTACCATTAAAGGAATCACAGAAGGAAGAGTGTTTAGATGGAAGGGCCATGGGTTCAAGAATTACCTCCTGAGACCTGGGTACCTAGACTCTCTGTGCTGCGCCCTGCATCTTAGAGGCCCCAGCTTGTGTCCTTTCCTAGCTGTGCCCTCCCCTATTAGGTCAAGGATCAAGGAACCCAGGAACCTGCTCACCTGGAGTCTCTGGCCCCCATTTTAGAGTATGGTCTCATAAACTAGACTTCAGAAATCTCCACCTAAATGTCTCCAAGGTCATTTCCAGGACCTTTGAAGACTTCTTTCTCTGGTCTAAAATCTTGAGGCTAGGACTGCATAACTAGTGTGTACATATTTAAGCCCAAGGGGTGTGCAACAGGGGTGTTTATGGCCATGGATTGGGAGTGATCTGAAAAGAGCTTGCACTTCTCTGGGTTGTCCACTCACATGCCTATGAGGCCCCACATATTGCTTGATAGAGGTGGGGACATGAAAAGAAAGGGGCTAGGCTAACAGGTGGGGGTGGTAAATTGTAACCAGGTTATTATCCCAGCCTGGTATGGGATTCGAGTGAGGTTTTCTTTTTCTTTTTTCTTTTTTTTTTTTCTTTTTTTTGAGTGAGGTTTTCACTCAGTTCTATAACCCATGAATCCTTCTTTTCTAAGAGAAAAGATGTCTTCATAATTTAGGAATTTAATTAATTTTGCTTGAATCATCAATTAAGGAAGTTGAGTAATACACAGCTGAATGCAGTTATATTTACTGATTCTTCAGACATTCAGAAGGCATCAATATGGTATTTTCAATAAATATTTGTAGTCTCAGTGCAGATGTGGGACTAATCAGAGTGCAATAGGGGAAAATATAGATTAAACTCAGCCCCTATTTGTAATGCACTTCCACTTTTAGAAAAGATCTTTTATCATGAGAGCCATTCCTACTATACTAAAATTAACTACCATGCGATTGTAGCATTTACTGTAACATCATGCTTGTGTCTGGCATCTGTGTTTGTCTCCCTGTTAATTCCTCAACCTTTCCATTTATTTTTCATGTTCACAAAGGTTAATTGACATCGACTACTGTTTATATGAGGAATTCCTTGGTGAGTCTTAGTGGTGGCCACTTTGTAAGGTTTCAGTTCAGTTGAGCAAGAATTCTGATCGTCAATCTACAAGGCTCTCTGGAAGCCTAGCACTTAATTGAAGTGCATTACCCCCTGACTGGGCTGGATTGTTAGGCATGGGGGGTGGGAGTTTGATTTTCTTGTCTCTCTCTTTCTTATGGCTTAATCCTCCATACACTGATTCTCTCTTAAGGTTTTTATAGGCACTTTCTCCCTTTGCTAAGACATTATGTGGATAGAACAGTAATGATTTACTAGTGATTCTCTGATGCTTTGGTTTGAGGTAGGGCAATAAGACCACAATACATTTGTATGCTGTGTTTGGTTTGATATACAAATTGGTACACGTGTTGTTGTTTTTCCATACATCAACACTATAAAGTAGTCTAGGTAGACAAAATACCCATCACACTGTTGGGAGATCTGAGGCTAAGGTCACAATGCTAGGTGATGGAGCAGCAACTGAGACCCTAGTCCATTGTTTGTCCCCTATACCACGTGGAACATGGGTCCATTTCCTCTGAAGTGAAGATTAACTGTGCTTGCTGTGGAACTCCTTCGTATTCTGTACACTTTGAGAATCACTGCGTAGATGTCACTTCTTAATTTTGAGTTGGCAATTGACTCCTAGTCACTTGCCTTTCATACTTTGGATTTCTGTGGGTGGTACTTGCACACTGCTCTCATTTTATTCCACCAGCAGATCTTTCAGGGCTTGAAAGATTGTCACTCGCTGTTATCACTTAAATAATACAACATATTTGTTTTATAGCAAAATATGTAACAATAAATATAGAATTGTGTGTGTTATAGTATCTTGTGATTTTTTTAAAAAGATTTTATTTATTTATTCACGAGAGACACAGAGAGAGAGAGAGAGAGGCAGAAACCTAGGCAGAGGGCAAAGCAGGCTCTCCATAGGGGGCCCGATGTGGGCCTCTATCCCAGGACTCCAGGATCACACCCTGAGCTGAAGACAGACGCTCAATCACTGAGCCACCGAGGCGTCCCATATCTTGTGATTTTATATCTACGATCACCAGATGGAATCAATGTAAAAAGCTTGGTTGAGGGTAATTTAGCCTGATCACTGTTGCTGTACCAGAGGGGGGAATTATATCAATTTTCCCTTAGGTAAATTAGTTTTTAGGGTTGAGATGTCTGTCTAGCATGACAGTGTCTATTATCCTCTCATGAAATCACTTCCTTATCCTTTGCCATTTGGATCCAGAGAAACAATACCCATAATGCCAGGGAAAAGGGACTAATACCACTACCCCAGCTTCCTGTTAGGGCCACAGGCCCAGTAATGGCACCCAGCCAGCACTTTGGCTGGTGCTTCACGCAGATCCATGGCTGTCTGCCTCCCAGCTGTCTGTGCAGGACACCATCTGTGGCTGCTGGCCCCGTGGCGGTGACAACCTCTGGGGATGGGTGGACACCAGAGGCTTCCAAACCTCCAGCTTCTACCTGAGATGGTAGCCAGCTCCTAACAAGTCCTCCACTAATGCCTCAATTTTATAGTATCTAAGGACCCCTGGATGGGCCTGAAGATGGACATGGGTGCACCATTGCCTGCATAGGCTTTCAGGCTCATGGAGGAAGCTGGGTGGCTTCTTTAGCTTCTTACTGGCTTGATGTGTGGGAATTGTCAGGGATCTTCCAAGCAGTAAGCATGAATTTCTCTTCATAAAGAGAAGTCACAGGTAGAATGATTTTGCTAAACTGTCACCTATAGTACTGGAGCTTTGTTTTATTTTAAACTCCTTTACCTATGAGTATGAGTGGCATGGAATTGCACTATCCACATGGTCTCATTAGGTATATGGTATACTTCTGCCAACCTCACTTGCAGAAGTTGGGTTCTTATTTAGTGCTGTTTGCATGAAGTCTTATAAACAAAGCCTTTTTTTAAAAAAAATTTTATTTATTCATGAGACACACGGAGAGAGAGGCAGAGACATGGGCAGAGAGAGAAGCAGGCTCCATGCAGGGAACCCGATGTGGGACTCAATCCCAGGACCCAGGGATCATGCCCTGGGCTGAAGGCAGACACTCAACCGCTGAACCACCCAGACGTCCCAGCAAAGCCTTTTAAATCAAAGGAAATCAGAGAGCACAAAAGGTAATCTGCCCGTAAGAGACAGGCCCTTATATTTTTCCATTGACTGTGTTTGTCTTAAATATCTGAATGGTTGAAGGAGCTAGAGAGCATTTGTCTCCCTGACTCTGTCTTCATTAGGCGGGGTGAGCACTAAACACACACATGGGTGTGTGCATGCACACACATGTGCATACACATAAACCCTGCAGTTGGGTTCTTGTGAGGGTACAGTCCATGTCGCTGTTTACCATTTATCAAAATATGTGAGATCTCTGTTACGAAATGTTCTGTCTCCAAAAACAGATATTTCTTCTCTTTTAGAAAAATATCTTTGGCTGGATCTCTGGTACTTTAATTAAAATCCTGGTTGCTCTTTAAAAAAATGTTATTGCATTTCAGACAGCTTGGATGTAAAACAGTAAGGCCAGGAACCAGAACGTTTTGCCAGTGGGATAGAAGGGGCCATGAGGACAGATCAAAGTGCTGCCTGGGCTAGCTAGCCTGACAGGTCTCAGGGGATGGCTCTTGGGGAGAAACCTGCCACTTAATGAGGATCAGCCCATCAGCCCGAGTCCCTAGGCTTGAAGGTAATTATTGGAAGTAGTCCCAAATTTTCTTCCATTTGTGCCCTTGACATTTTCTGGGCTGTTGAATGCAGGAAAAAAAAAAAAAAAAAAAAACCTTAAAAGATTATCATTAACTAATTAATTAATTCATTTATATAGTGTTATGGACTGAATCCTTGTGTCTCTTTAAAATTGGTACATTTGAAGCCCGAACACTCAATGTGATGGTTATTGGGAAGTGGGACCTTTGGGAAGTGATTAGGTTTAGATGAGGTTATGAGGTTGGAGCCCCCACAATGAGATTAGTGTCCATGTAACAGAAGAAAGAAACACCAGAACTTCCTCTCTCTGCCATGTGAGGTATAGTGAGAAGATGGCTGTCTCCAAGTCAGGAAGAAGGTTCTTACCAGGAACCAAATCTGCTGGCACCTTGATGTCAGACTTCCCAGCCTCCTAGAACTCTGAGAAATAAATGTCTGTGGTTTAAACCACCCACTCTGTGGTATTTGTTATGGCAACCTGAGGAGACTAAGACATATTTTATTTATTCATGGCACTTATTTAACTGTTGTCTCCCTCAGTAGACTGTGAGCCGCATGAGGGCAGGAGCCACCACTGTCTTCCCCATTGCTGTGTCCCTGGCACCTAGCTGGGAATGTGGGAATGATAGATGCTCAAAAAAAAAAAAAAAAAAAAAAATAACCTTATGGAATGGATATGAAGGCACATGGCACAGTAGGTAGGAGGAATATGAAAATGACTAAAACATAGTCCTTGTCTTTATAGGCTAATGGCATACTGAAGACAATTGGATACTTGGATACTTTTGATTATTATGAGTTACTATTTCTTAAGTAACTTATGATGCCTCAGGAACTTTTCATATTTAAACTCTCAAAATAACTTGATAAGGGGGGTATTTTTTCTTTTACAGAGAAAGAATCAGGATGAGGGAATTTTTTAATTTTTATATGTTTTAAAGATTGTATTTATTTATTCATGAGAGACACAGGAGAGAGGCAGAGACACAGACAGGGAGAAGCAGGCTCCCCACAGGGAGCCCACTGCGGAACTCGGTCCTGGGACCTGGGATCAAGCCCTGAGCCAAAGTGGTTGCTCAACCACTGAGCCACCCAGGCATCCCAGGCTGAGGGAATTTCAATGGCTTACCCAAAGACACAAAGACCCTATTTAGAGAATAGTGTCTTCGAACTCAGGTCTGTGTGTCTTCAGTATTTCTGCAGTGCTACCATCTTTGGAAATTTGTGCCTTTCCTTCTCTTAGTGTTTCAAGGTCAGGCTTTTCAGACTTTCTTAACTGAGAACCGGAGTAGATAGAAAACATTTATTTTTTTAGTAGGATTGCTACGTGAAGAGGATTATATTTTAGTTGGTCACCTGAGCTTTGCCTTAAAAATATCTGCTAAGGTTGGTTTCTTCTTGAGTGAATGAAGGTGGTGCTGAGCACAGGATAGTCAGTGGGGGAAAGAGGCTAAATGAGCCCTCCCTTTTGAGCTATTTTTATTGTCATGGTGAGTGGGCTTGTGGGACATAGAGTGAACTGTGATGTAAGTCAAAGGGGACAGGCAGACTGGCCTCTGAGGATGTTGTGGCCATATTCTTCTCTTATACCTCTGAGGGGTGGCACAGGATACTCCTCCAGGCCATAGATTAGAAATAGAGCCTAGAAGAGCTGTTTTCATAAGCCCCAAACCTGCCTTCTTAGGCCCTCACACTTATTTGAATGGGATTGCCCATGGAGGCAGGGGGTCTGGCTATATGACCATTCTGTTTGATGGTTCCAGGATCTGCCATTCACCAGGGGGTCGTCCAGGCTGGAGCTGAGGCAGTTGCTGAAGCAAAGGCTGGAGTTGGCAGACAATATGCTTGTTTTCATGCTCTGAATCCCTCCATGGTTCCCTCCTGCCTCCCATCCCCCCACCATCAACATGGGAAAATGGAGGAGAGGCCTATGATTCTGGGCCCTAGAGCCTCAGGCTGAAGGTTCACCTTCATGAGATTTGATTTGTTGACTAAGGACATAAAGCAGTAAGACAGTAGAAGTTGGGAATTCTAAGTTTTTAACCCCAGGTGTGCTCTTATGTAGGTGTCAATATAGCATAGGACTGGCTTTCTCAAAGAAAGTGCTCATACATCTTGGCAAAGAAATTATAGACTCAAAGCCAGTCCTGACTTCTCATTTTATAGATAAGGAAACAGGCCCAGAGAAGTTAAATGAGTGAACCAAAAGATTTGGGCTTTTTTTCCCCCTTTCAGCTTTGGCTTCCAAATCTGTTAGAACCTTATAGACTCAGGCTCTGGGCCACACTGATTAAATATGGGCCATGCCCATAGTAGAGAGAGATGAGCAAAGACACAGAAGTACTGGTCAGCTTGAGTAGTTTGAGTCTATATGCAGCAGTGGATGGGATACCCTCCTCTCAGTTACTAGAGGGCTGATAATGATTGTCTTGAATTGCTGTTAGGTGTATGGAGTGGAGGAGGGGATTTAAATCAGAATCATTTGAGGAGATTTTCAAAACTTGTGTACAAACTCTGCTTGCCTCTCCCACCAAAAATGAATCCAAAATAGGGGGTCCCTGGGTGACTCAGTGGTTTAGTGCCCGCCTTCAGTGTAGGGCATGATCCTAGAGACATGGGATCGAGTCCCACGTCAGGCTTCCTGCATGGAGCCTGTTTCTCCCTCTGCCTGTGTCTCTGCCTCTCTGTGTGTGTGTGTGTCTCTCATGAATGAATAAATAAAATCTTTAAAAAATGAATCCAAAATAGAAGAAGAGATAGCAGTGAGCATGGGTATTTGTAAATAATTCTGATATGCCTATCCCTCACTGGGACCCATTGTGGTATTACCTGACAATGGTAAGCTCCTTGAGGGATGATCGTGTCTTAAGTGTCTCTGTATTTTCCACAAAGTGGAGTGTCTAATTCACTAGATATTTGCTGAATAAATGGATGAAGCAGATGGCAGTGGAGAGATAAGAAAAAATATCCTAGACAGAAAAGACTGGGCACTGGAATGTGAGGAAGTCCGGAGGCTGTTCAGTCAATATGTGCTTATTGAGTGTGCTTAAAGGTGAGCCCAGCCATCTTCAGCCGTCTTGCCATCGACCTTCTATCAATAAACATAAACACTGTTTTGCCCTTGACTGCAAGAGTTAAAATAATAAATAGCTTAATTGGTCATTATTAATTCCACTTGGGATTTATTATAGATAAATGTGGCCTTGAAAAGAGAATCACTCCTACATTCAGCCCATGCATTTTATCGTTGAGCCTCCCAAAGGTGTGTGTGTAGTAAAACAAATAAAATCGGCCTCCCACCTCCACCCTCCCGTCGATAGCACATTTGCTATTGAGTCCAGGCAAATGGCCATTTGCAAGGTTGGATGAGTAGTTAAGCCACACAGGCACAATGTAATATGACAACATTCTTCATGGTAATATCGTCCTTCTCCTCATTACATTTGAATATAGATTGCCAGTGTGTGATGCTTCCAACCTCACTATTCATGAGCTGTGGAATTTTTCAGACAAGGTGAAGTCCATATGTGCTCCCCAGACATTATTGACTTATTTGTAAGCCTAAACAAAATCACAGCTATTGTCTCTAAGAAGTTAATTTGCCAAAGCTCTTTTCTTTCTACCCTTAATTATGTATATATTTATAGGCTTGAGCCACCTGCCTGCTCAATGCTCGTGTATAACCATATCTCTGTGTACCACTTAATGGCTCAGGGCTCTTCCTTTATGCTCTCTTTGCTTCAAATTCAACATTTAAATATCTGTACTCAGCTTACCTTCTGAGTATTAAAACATTTTTTCTTTACTTCCTTGAAAAGCTGCAAACAAGCCTTTTAACATTTTATCTGGACCAAACAGTAGTGGTTTTACACAAGAAACGAGAACTCTGTAAGTAAATCTGTGTATTTATATGACTAAAGTGCATTATAAAAAGAAGCAGTAAATCCAGTTTTCTACATAAAAGGAATTAGATTTTCCAGTTTACCTCTGCACTGGGATTAATAAAATGTGCAACAAATAGCTGATGGAATGATCCATTTGAAGTTTGTAAAGGCATCTTGGGAAGCTGGCTGGAGTAGCCTTTTTATTTTTTTTCAAAAAGGATGCCTTTTAATTTTTTGATTCAGTCTTGTTCTTGAATGACTGTTTTAAAATGAGCTGAGAGACTGTTACCTGCCCATTTCTGCATGGCTGAGCAAATTCACCCGTAAATCCAAGTTTCTCTTCATTTCCATCACTATACGTCTCCAAATTACAGAGAATTCATTCCTGAGCTGGAGAGGTGCCAGAAGTTTCTCATCTAGCTGTCTGTGGGCTGCCTTTTTCTCTCCCCTCTTTGAGGCTTTCTGATGCTTAGAGTGAGCTCAACTCAAAGGTTTCCAGCCTCACACTCGCCTTACATTCCCCCACAGTCACACCGAGCTCTGTGATTCTGAGGAATACCGCGTGCCAGCACCCGATTCACAGTCTCCTTTTACCTGCAGGTGTTCCAGAAACTTCAAAATGCGTCTGGTAATGTATTTGCTTCTCTAAACATGCCACTTTGGCATGCATTATATGCAGCTGCTTATTCTTTTTTTAAAATCTGTCTTCTGAATAACATGCATGCTAAAAAATGTCAAAGGGGGCTTGTAGAAGAGTGTAAGCTTAATTATTGGTCTAGGTGTATGTGTGTGTCCTTGTTAATGTAGGCATGTTTGCATAAATATGTATGATTTATGCACATATATGTCTGCACAGGCAGATTTCACTAAAGAAATCTCACTGAAAGCACTACTTTTTATGTACATACAGGTTTTCTAATCAGATCTGTAAACATCTTACACAGCAGCAAGTAGAGGAAAAATACGTTTTTCATCCCCTTGCAAATGGCATGTTTTAGGTACCTATTTGAAAAACCCTCCTTTCTGTCTTAAAAAAAGGTGATTATGTATGTGTGTGTATTTGGGGTGTGGGGGTGTTGGTTTTTGAGAATTTGGAGAGAAGAGTTATCTTTCTGCTGCATGAGAATTTCTACCCCGTATTACCTGCTTCTTAAAACTCACTAATCACTGAGGAGAAGAGATGTGGTTCTGCTAAGAAGTAACCCCAGGGGGATGTTGAGCCGCAGTGTTCAGCAGGCATTTTAGGTATTCTAAATACTACTGCTTGAATAATAAGTAGATGGGGTAGATTTGCTATTGCCGAGTCCTGCTCTGTTCTCTGGCTTGTAGAAATCACAATCACACTGTACATTTAGGATGTGCATGTGTTTATTGAACTCTAGTAAAGCAGCAATGAGAGTCTGGGCTCATAAATCACATTATTTATTTGCCAGTGTTGGGTGGTAGATTTCTAAAATTAAGAAATTACTTAGCAATTAATAATACATTCAGCATCCCTTGTCTCATTGGGTGAGATTTACATCCTTGGGACTTGCTCTTCTAGTTATAGAGACAAATGATTTAAGGTTCAAGACTTAATTGCTATTTCAAATCCTTAAGCTAGAAAGATGCTTATAATACTTTATTTAAAAGACTTATTTTGAAAAATGTGTAGGTATGTTTCTAACAGTGGTGGTGAGCTAATTATGCCTATAATGTGCTATATGTTTAAGATATACAACTTGATTATTATTCACTTGAATAATAGAAATTTTCTTTCTTCATTTTATAATTCTTTCACTTTGCATGATGTTCTTGCTCTTGAGAGATCAATAATTATTATTATAAAGATGAGGATAATGTAGCAACTTGGAATTCAAAGAAAAGTAGGTTGAACTAGCAGTTTTCTGAGAAATTAAATAATAATAGATTTTCCCAAGTAGGTTTTCTAAATGTACAGTGGGTTTGTTATTTGAAAATGGAAAGACCTTAAATGTAAACTTGTTAAGTGGAACAGGCTAGGATAATAGGAATGCCTTCTTGTTATAGTTCCTCACTACAATTAAAATGAGGTAGTAAATAGGTTACTTTATATTGGCTATTAATTACTTTTGCTTCATGGTATTGATTATAAAACAAACAATTGATTTTTTTATTGCCTTTGAATTGGAGATGACTGTAAACTTCAGTAAAATAGTTAACTGAATTGTAACAATAAAAATGTATATTCTTGAAAATCAATGTGAAAACTACTTTTACTTTTTAGCATTCAAAATCTAATATTTCACCACTTCTAGAGCTGTGTACTTACAGAAGGTTGTGTATATTTCAAGAAAATTGCCTGTTAATGCTGATTTTTGTCAACCTTGTCCAATTCATAATTACTCAAAGTAGCACTGTAAAAGTGCATTTCAATATGTATGAATGGTCTCTTGAAAGGGCATATTATATTAGGAGCCATTAAAAACCCATGTAGGCTATTAATGTTATACTCATGTATTGCTCTGTGTGTAAGGATTTTTATTTTAGGTACCATTCATTTCCAGTATTTAAATACACCTAAGATTGTGATCTATTTGATGTGGGAACCTTGTCTTTGAGTGTGAATATCTTGATAAGGGTTTCAAATTGGATGTATAGGATGGCTGGAGATTTAGTAGCACTTTTTAAATATGTATTGCAATATGTATCAATGCATATATACAAATATTGGGCTACCTAAAAACATTCCTTGCATTCAGCCACATTACAAAGCACTTTCATCTTACCTTTGAAGTTGGTTATTTTGTTTGAAGCCACTTTCATAGGCATAAAAAGAGGTTTTATTTTTCTGAGCCTATATAGCACTGTGTAGTAGCAGGAAAACATTCAGTGCCATTTTGTAGGGAATATTACATCTACTAAATAGTGAGAGGAAAAATGCCTTGTTTCTGTTTCTAATTGTAATTTCCCACTGCCTTTTAGATGTATGGTAGACCAGGACTTTATTGTATAAAACAGATTTGTATTACCTACAATACTTGAAATGATTGTAAAACACTTCTCCATACATTAGCTTTCCCATTATATGACCGAGGTTGTTTTATGAAACATTTCATTTTTAAAGCTGACATATAGAAAGAGGATATAGAAATATAATTTGTAGACTGACCATGCACCTACAACTGAAAGCATTCATCCTTAAAGTAAGCATTTATTGACAATAGCTTTGCCAAGCCATCTTCTATCCTTGGGCAAAAGAGTGAGTAGAGGAGAGGGGTTCTTATCTAAAGTCACAGGAGATGCTAGTCCTGCTATTTCATCGTTAACAAATATTTATGGACACACAGACACTTTCAACATAGCTTGAGAATTTTATGCATATCTGTGTGGTGTGTTTGTATGTGTGTATATATATATGTATATATATATACATACAAATATAGTTTGTTTATTTGTTCCTAGTTTCAAGATGATACCATTTTAGAGTTTGCTCATAGAGAGGAATGATCACAGTTGGGATGGGTAGAATAGAAAGGCTGGTCAAGGAAACTCTGGAGAAGGTGAGTTCTCAACCAAGTTTTAGAGGAGATTATTAGCAGGATCTGATAGAAAGGGGAAGAATAGACATTTGAGGTGAATGACAAAGAATGATGTTGGCAGGAGACAACAAGGTGATGCCATTACATGGAGGAGAGGCGCCATATTGGGAATAATATGGAGGGAAATTGAAAAAAATCACAGGGTTGAGTTTGAAATATTTTAAGATAAAATAAATTGAAGATTTAAGTAATCTTCATTAGCTCTACCATATCCTGCGGAAAATTTTTCTCAAGTAAACATTTCTTCTATTTTATCATAATCAATAACCTCTATAAACAGCATTTCAAAGTCTATTCAGTGACAAAATGTAACATTTCAAGAACATTTATTATGGGCCAGGCACTGTGTTTAATACTTTCAGTGCATTATCTTGTATAGTCTTCATATACTATTAAAATCCTCATACTGCAAATGAAGATGCTGAGGTACTGGAAAGTTATATAACTTGTCTAAGGTTGTACAAAGTCAGAAGTGGATGAGCTGGGATTTGAACCTGGTGTCTAGAGCCCAGACTTTAAACTACTACATGACAAGACCACTAAAATTTATCCCTTCATCTCTAGTTCCATGTCTTGATTGGTGTGATTAATTGCTTATTATATGCATCATTTGGGTCCTCTGAGAACAGTTGCTGAGAGAGAATTATTGAGCAAGTAGTTTATTGGGGAAAACAGTATAAAGATAGAAGGGGAGGAATCAGAATTGGACAGAGAATGCCTTTAGATCTGACATTCTCATCCAACTTAATGGTAATTTTCAGGGGGAAGGATTACCTGTTTAGAGGGCCCCACCTTGGACAGAAATTGCCAGGCTGAGTACCCTTAACCTACCTGGTCTCTGACTAGGTGTTCCTAGGAGGGGGTATGGCTGTGACTCAGAAGCTGAGACAGATCTGATCCTGAATGTTCTACAGGTACAGGCTCTTACCTAACTGCACTTTTTTGCAGCTCAATGGCAAGTTCTTTCTTGAAGGGAGATCTGAATGGTGTACCCCCTTAGTTGCCAAGGTGATGTCTCTACAAAATCTGTAAGAACTCAGGGTAAGGCAAGATAGGCACCTAGGATAAAGAATTGAAGGAGGCACTCAACTGCACTTAGTGCTGAGTGGATACCTGGGAAGTTAATTTTGCACCATGGTTATTTTGCCTGCCTCACCCTAGTCCTCAGAACCCCAAATTCAAAACACTTAGAATTTTGCTCATCATTTTCCTCCCCCTAACACAGCTCTTTCAGTCTTCTCTCAGATCCAATAGCTGCTTAATGGGTCTTTCCAGCTCTAGTCTCCTTGCTCCTATCTAATTCAGTCTCCACTGCAACAGCACCAGGAGGTAAATGCAACTCCAATTTATAATTTCAATGTGTAATACTCTTCATTGGGTCCCTGTATCCTAGAGAATAAATTTCAAGCTTCTTTCTATGGGCATAGAAAGACCTCGCATGATCTGATGGTGTGAAAATCTGGACCCAGTGATGGAGGAACTTTAATACTACAGCTAAGTGCTTATTTTTATATGGAGAATAAGTTATATTTAATTTTGGGGTTAAAGGATAGGCAGGAATTTTTAGGACTGAGAAGAAGACATTCTAATGTGAAGGAAGCAGAATGAAGTAATTTGGCAGAGATTAGAGGGAATGGGCTGTTTGTATGGAATTTGGAAGTATATAGGAGGTTAATGGGAATGGGAAAGTAAATCAGAACTGATCAAAGGACTATAGCTGTGGATATATATTTTTCATCTGAATGTTTTGGAGCAGAGGAGTGACATGATCGAAATGGTATTGTGTGAAGGTGAGTATGATCATGATGTAGAGACTGCACTGAATGGAGAGCAGTCAGGAGTCAGGGAGATCAGTTGGAAGGCTTTTTTGCTATTATAGGTAAGAGGAAATGAAATCTTGAATCAGGTGTGTAAAGAAGAAAAAGATATAAGAAAATATGATGTGCAAAAAAGGATTTCAGGACTGATTAAAGGAAGGGGGTAAGGAAGAGAGTACTCAAGAGGACTTTAAAGTTTGAATTGGGTGACAAGAGGCTGATGTATGGGAACCAGAAAGGGACACAGAAGAAACTCTTTTAAGGGAAGATGACAAGAGTTCCAGAGATCTCTGCAGATGAATCTCATTTATTTTCCCAAACAAATGACACACAGATCTTTCATTTTTCTCTCATCTCAGGCACTACTTATTCAACTCCTCAAGTTTTGCCTGAGTTTAACTCACTGCCCTAATCCTTTGAATAGAATGTTGTCATAGAAGACAAAAATTACGTCTATAGACACCAGACATTCTAACAGGGCTTAGGTTCTTTTTTTCTTAATTCAACTATACCTTTTTTTTTTTTTAAAGATTTTATTTATTTGAGAGGGAGAGAGAAAGAGAACGAGTGAGCTAGAGCAGAAGAGCAGGGGGAGGGAGAAGCAGACTCCCCGGTGAGTAAGGAGCCCAATGTGGGGTTCAATCCCAGGATGCTGGGATCATGACCTGAGCCTAAGGCAGACATTTAACTGACTGAGCCATGCAGGCACCTCCAACTATACCTTTCTTTGTATCCTGCAGTTTCTAACTGCCAGTTTGAGTGAGTTATTATTAATTTTCAAGAAGACATTTTTGGCTTTATAGACCTGATCCAGGTTAGCAGAGCCTGGCAGGTTGGCCTAATTCATTGAAGGCTTATCTCATGAGGTAAATAGAAGAGCTAACACTGTTATCATGAGATGCAGACATCTTCTCATAGAGAAAACCCTGAAGCCACTGCCTCCCATTGCCCAACTAACAAAAGGACAGAGGTAATTGATTGAACATAAACAGAAAAAAAGACTAAATTCTTGGCAAATGAAGATCCACATAATATAGGATTGTGACGTATGATTGAAAACATGATTTTTAGTGAAAGGGAAGTAATGACAAAGACTTAATGCTACCTAAGCTTTAGGTAGAGGAATGAATAATTTTTTTATGGATTTGCAATGCAATGTGAGGAGCTCAAAGCAAATATTTAATTACCCTCAAAAGTAAACATAATAATGGTAAAATCTTTGTGTTCTTCCAGGCTGACTTGTTTTACTGTATAGCATAAGAAAATACTTGTTCTAATATTACATTGATATCCATGGGGTAAAAAAAAAAAAAAAAAAAGTAACTTTTAAGAGATGATCAAATTAATGTCCAAAGCCTAGTAAGCAACCACTCACTGATTTTTGCCTACCAAGATGTGTTTATCCAAAGATAAGCTCTTTACTGTGTTGTTTGTTTGTTCTCAATGATAACATAGATCTGATGCCCCATTTATAACTAGGGCTGCCAGACACAGAAATATAGGAATTGCACACTCTGATCTTCAGAATATGAAACTATCTTAAGAAGATGAGTAGAAATCTCCTTCCCAGCCCCAGACTTAGATATAGGACAGTATGTTTTCCTGATTGCATTAAAACAAAAAAGCAATAAGACACTGAAATATGAAGGCAAAGGTTCCATCTCTGTGAACTTGGATAATTCTGTGCTTCACCCTCAACCTTCAGGGAAGTGATCTGTACTAGACAATATTTAATCTTGTGATGGACTAATGTTGTCGATACTATTGATTATTACTAATTTTACAGATGAGGAAACTTGCTAGAGAGATTTAGTAACTTGCCCAAGGTCACACAGCAGGTAAGTAGCAGAACAAATTTTGAACCCAGAGCCTGTAAAACTCTCATATACTGTGCTGGACACTGGGTATAAGCAGAGCAGAAAGAGGGCTTTCCTATCTAGAAGCCTCTTTTCTGCTGCATTTCCTCCTCTTGCTGCTCTTAGCTTCCTTGGATTCTATCTCTTTTCTGTATACTATAAGGAAATATCGTTGTAAACTCAGGAACCAGCACCAAGCTATTTTGTTAAGAACTGATAATCATCTGCTTGCTAAGATTAAAAATATGTTGCTACCATATTCTTGTGATGCTTTCCCTGCAGTGTGGAATCTACCTGCTCATCCTTGCCCAACTATTTCACTCTTCTTAAAAGGGCTTTGTTGATGTTTAGAATTAGGAGACTATAATTCTGCCTTCAATTTTGGTTCACTTTGGACAATTTGAACTCACGCTTTATGGGAGAGAGCAAATTGCCTCTCTGTGCTACTATATAACCATATGCATATGAATTAAACCACATGCATAAACATTCTAACTTTATAGAACTCTGATGAAGGGAGAACTAGGTGTGATACAGCTCCTGGTAAGCTCTATTTGTTGACAGGGACAACCTCTATTTAGCCTCCTTATTCACTTCATTCTGAAGACTTGATTTCCTTAACTGTAAAATGGGTATCATGACAAATAGCTTCTCTAAAGAAGTATGGTCCAAGTAGAATAAATAGAAGGTTCAGAATTAGACATGTCTGCGTACTAATTCTCCCTCTGTCACTTTGGCAAGCCACTTTAATATCCCTGAGGAATAGGGATAAGATTGTTGTGAGGATAAGGTGGTTCATGTGTTATTCCAAGCATACAATAGGCACTTAATAATTATGTTTAACATATCATAGGCGCACAGAGGCAGATAGATGCATAAGTGGTTAAAAGCACCTCACTCTGGACTTAAACTCCGCAGTTCCAATCTGAACTCTATGACTTATCACCTGAGTGATGTTGAGAAATTTACTTCTTTGTGTTTAGTTTTCTTGTATGTAAAATGGGAATGATAAAAAGTACCTTCCTTATAGGGTTGGCGGGAGCAATACATGACTTAATGTAGGGAAAGCACGAATAGTGCCTGGCACATGGTAAGCATGAGTGTTAAGCCTCTCTTTAAGAGATTGAGTTCACTGCAATCTTGTTTCTTTCCAGAATGAGGAGCCTTGTAACTCACAGTATTCCTAAAAGCAGGAATTTACAATTTCTTGATATCCAGTGTCCACTGAATCATTGATATTATATACCTCAGTCTAACAGTTTCTCATAGATTCTATACTGTTGTTGAAGAAAATCAGTCTTTTGCGTACCAATTGTAAAGAAAGAATAAATTGGTACAACCACCTTTAAAATGGCAATTTCCAACATCTCTCACCATTTTATCTTATTTTAATATTTTTATTTTAATTCCAATAAGTTAAAATACAGTGTTACATTAGTTTTAAGTGTTCAATATAGTGATTCAACAATTTTATATATTACTCAGTGCTCATTAAGATAAGTGCATTCTTAATCCTTTCCACCTGTTCCACCCATCCCACCCATCCCCCACTCAACTCCCCTCTGGCAGCCATCAGTTTGCTTCCATAGTTAAGAGTCTGTCATTTGATATTTCTCTTTTTTCCCTTTTGTTTGTTTAATTTCCTAAATTCCACTTATATGTGACATATCTAGAAAAATGTTGCTATGGTTTGTGCATGTGCTCTCTTCTAGTATTTTTATGGTTTCAAGTTTCACATCCTTTTTGTGTTTATTTTTGTATATGATGAAAGATAGTGGTCCAGTTTTATTCTTTTTTTTTTTTTAATTTTTTTAAATTTATTTTGATAGTCATACAGAGAGAGAGAGAAAGAGGCAGACACAGGCAGAGGGAGAAGCAGGCTCCATGCACCGGGAGCCCGACGTGGGATTCGATCCCGGGTCTCCAGGATCGTGCCCTGGGCCAAAGGCAGGCGCCAAACCGCTGCGCCACCCAGGGATCCCCAGTTTTATTCTTTTCATATAGCAGTCCAGTTTTCCCAACACCATTTTTTAAGAGACTGCCTTTTTCCCATTGCATAATCTTGCCTTCTTTGTCAAAGATTAATTGACTATGTATGATCATAGATTTATATGTGGACTTACTATTCTGTTCTATTGTTCTATGTGTCTGTTTCTGTGCCAATACCATACTGTTTGATTACTATAGCTTTGTAGGATATCTTGAAATCTGGGATTGTGATGCCTCTAGTTTGTTTTTCTTTTTCAAGATTACTTTGGCTATTTGGGGTCTTTTGTGATTCAGTACAAATTTAAAGATTGAGTTCTGTGAAAAATGCTATTGATGTATCTATAACTGTTTTAAGTGCACATATCTTTCGACCTATCAGTTTTACTTCTGAAAATTTACCTATAGATGTGCTCACATAATTGAGTAAAGATGTGGAGTTGCTTTGCAAAATTATTTGTGATGTTAGAAATCTATTAACAACTAAATATACATATACAGAGAAAAATATTTAAACAGTTTATGGTATATCCATGCAATAAAATACTGCAGAGGAGATTTTAAAACTGTTAGAGTCATAGGAGTGGGTATGAGAAACTGTACACATGTATTTTTAAGAGGAAAAAAAGCATTTTTAAGAGCAATCTCTATAGAATGAGTGATATTGTTTGTGTTAAAAATAGATATATTTATATCCTTTGCTTATTAAAGCATAGAAAAACTCTCAACATATATATGAGAAACCGTCAGTAGTGTTTACTAAGGAGAAGTGGAAATGTACATTGAGTGGGCACTTCTACCTTCCACTGTACATGTACTATTTGAATTGTTTAACATGGGCATGTATTGCTTTTACAACTTAAAGAAGTAGTCAAGAAAAATCCCTTTATTTCTCCTACCTCCAGATATTATTTTTTAAAGAAATTATTCCATCATGCAAATATAATGCTAAGCCTAGGTGTAATATTTTTGAATTATTGAGCCAAGTGTTATCCTAAGTTAAAACAGAATGTGTAGCAACTCAATCAGTGCCAAAGCTCCAATTTCCTCCCAGGGAGCAGAAACCAAAATGACTAAGGAGATTTCCTAACATCAAGTCACAGGAGAGTCGTAAGTCCTGTGACAAAAATTCCTGGTGTTCAAAAGTTCATGCACTTAGAGAAGAAACATTAAGTCAGACAGCATCAGATGGGGGAAGGTAACATCTATTCAGTGACTTTTCCTCAGGACTTATTTAGTTGAATGCTAAACATGGGAGAGCATTCCACATGGGATTTTTTTTTTTTTTGTATATATTAAGGTTTCTCTGTATTTCTGAAGTCCTTCACACAGTTTTTTGCAAAATGCTATATCAAAGTTACATTGCTTTTGGGTTTTGAGGGCAGAAGTAATTTGCATGGAGAGGTTAATCAAGATTTTTGCCCTTTGTACTTTTAAAAGTGCTTACACATACATTGTCTCATTTGATACTCACAAATGAGGTATTTAAGAGAAGTATTGTAAAGCTCATTTTCCACATAAGGACCTGAGGTTTGGAGAGGTTAAGTGACAAGCTTAAGCAAGTCAGTGTGGAGCTGAACACATAAGGACTCTTGGTTATGTCTTGGCCGCCCTTGCCACTGGTAGCGAAGGGCATGGCTGTGTAGCAGAGTCATTTCTATGATTGTAATGTTGGTCTAATACTTTCTTGAAATCACTTTAATTCTGGTTTAGGAAGACCCAGCCATGACCAATTGAACTTTCTTCCCAATGTGAATTATAAACACACTTATTTAAATGGCTAAAGGACATCTAGTAAAATTGAGATAGACTCAAGTTCCCATTTTGATTCTACTCCTTATTAGCTATGTAATCTTGGGCAAATTGTTCTCTTATCTATAAAATGGGAATAAGGATAGCATTAATCTTTCTGGGATGCTTCTAAGAGCTTAAACAAAATAATGTATGAACGGTGCTTGATAAAATGCATGGAACATATAGCAAGGGTCAATAAACACCAGCTACAATAATAATTGTTAATAATACTATAAACAAGAGTTCAGGTCGGTACAATAGGCAAGACTCTAATAGAGACCAGATCTTTTGTGCACTTGGAGATGACATCCAAGAGCTGCATCCCAGGGTGGACAGCAATCAGTTTCTTTCTTTTTGGAGAAAGCTACCTTGGAACCATAAAGAGCTAACTAAACACAGGTAGAAAATTTGCTTAAAACTTCAGTAAGCATCATTGCAGGGGCTTGGGAATCTTGGACTTCAGAGACCCTCCCTGACCAGAAATAGAGCTCACCAGTTTTCCAGTTTGTGGTCAATAGTAGGAGGAGGTAGGCAAATCTCTTAAATTTCAACTTCTTAAGTCAGATTTTGGGGGAAATCTGAGAAACCAGAGCTCAGATAATTACAGCTCCGTGTAATGAATAGTGAAGGGATTTATTTGCTATTTAGCTTAAAACTACCCTACTAATTCTTTTGAACTCTTTAAACATAATTTTCCTTACTATGTAATTAATTTATGCATACTGCAGCAAATACACAGAACTTGAACAGAGGAAATAGAAGCTCTTTGAAACATATTAATTTTGGTATGCAGTTTTTGACACTTTTGTGAAAAAAATGTATTTTTAAAACAAAACTTTACAACAGTCTGTATATAGTTTATGGCCTTCCAAATCCTAAGTATATATATCATGCACATCTTTCCATGTCAATAAATGTTTTTCTAGAACTTCATTTTAATGATTATATAGTATTCCTTTGGATGGGCATTTCATAATTTAATCTTCTAACGTTGAATGCTTAGGTTTTCTTCCAGCAAGAAAAATTCCTGCAAGAAAAATTCTTCTTGAAAAATTATTCGACAAATCCTTAATTCTTTCTTTAAAATATATTCCTAGAAGTGGAATTTCTAGGCCAAATTATAAATGTATTTTTAAGGATTTTGGTGTCAAATTGTCTTCCAGTTAAATTTGATCAATTTTATCCTTATTAGTGCACAAGTGTAATGAAATTATTGAATTTTTAATATATTTTATTTATTTATTTATTTATTCATTCATTCATTCATTCATTCATTCATTCATTCATTCATAAGAGACACACAGAGAGAGGCAAAGACATAGGCAGAGGGAGAAGCAGACTCCCTGTGGGGAGCCCGATGCAGAACTTGATCCCAGCACCTGGGGATCATGACCTGAGCCGAAGGCAGACGCTCAACCACTGAGCCACTCAGGAGTCCTGAGATCATTGAATATCTAAGTAAACAAAATTTCTGTTCATTTAATTTAAAAGGTGAATACTTTTATAATAGCCTGTATTGCTATGCCAAGAGTAAAGAGTATTTCTTTTTAATGCCAACTTCTATTTTTGTTTTCATACTCCAAACACAGTATACCCATAAAATAGTGTGTTCATTTTTCTAGGGAGTTTGATAATGATATCAGTATAATAAGATTAGCTTTTGATGAAATGTAACAAAATTTGGAAGTAATTTGGAGGAAAAGTTACTACAAGCATACTTCCACTGCAGCACATTAATTCCACTCACATACCTTTTTAAGGTGTGAGAATAAAACAATCAAGGACATATAAATCCTTCCACTGTGGTTATCATCACATCAATTTTCTCTAGAGTTGAAAGTAACCCTGCCTGATCCTTTCTGCACCAACTAGGTTTTTCAGAGTGGAAATGTTAAGATTGGAACCTTTTCAGTAGAAATTACTCTTGATGACACCAGCTCTGCTGTCAGAGTAACTCCTGCTGGACAGAAAGTGTCTGAATTAATGGTCTAATAAACTGAGTTAGTGTTTCATTTTAGCAAAGGATTAATTAGGGGAAAAGAGACTAACATTTATTTGGGTTCGTATTTGACATATTACGTTTTTGCATTTAATACTCCCTATAAACCTATGAGGTAGGTATTACTGTGGGCATAATGAAGCAACTAAATAAATCATCTTCCCTAAGGCAGCATAGCTGGTGAGCTGCAAGCGTGGGATCTGAACCTGGGTTCCTGCTTCTGGAACCTATGCTCTTTACGCTGCTCTTTCTTACCAGTTAACAGCAAACCTGACTGTTTCTTTTCTAGAATATTCATTTTAAATGGAATACACTGTTAGCCAACTAAACTGTAGGTTCTCTCGTATAAATCAGCATGTCAGAGACTGGATCCACTTATTAATGCTGTTTCAGTTAGGATACATTTGTAGACCCCAAACAGAAAACCCACTATCTTGCTTAACAAGATATCCTGAGACAGAGGATTTTTGGGGGTATTTGTAGAGGCTTGGGGATTTCATTAGGGATCTACGTTCTTTTCATCTTGCTGCTCTGCTACATTCAGTGCTGGCTCATACTTGCCTTTTATAGTTGTGTGGTGATTTCAGGAGCTCCAAGTACATCTTCATACAACAATATTTAGAGACAGAAAAGTGGAATAGCTCCTTCTCCCACACCTTTTTTTTTTTTTTTAGCAAGGCAAACTGCCCAGTAGATTCTCTTTTGTGTCTCATAATACAGAACTGTGTGGTGGGCTCCTTCCTAAACCAAACACTGGCATGGAGAATGGCTTAGGCCCATCAAGATATACCCCCAGGGCTGGAAAGAATGAACCCTGAAACCAGGGCCAGGTAGCAGGAAGAAGCAACTGAAAAGGCTACCAATAATGTTTTGTGGAGATTTTTTTTTCCCTAAGTAATTGTGTATATACTCTGAGGTTCTTCAATGGGAGAAAAGTATATTGTTGCTTTTTCTGGATATATATATATATATATATATATATATATATATATATATATATATAATACATAATATATATGTATAATTTTTTTCCAATTTTCATCACCTTCTTCTAGTAGAGAACTAGGTAAAAGGTATATAAAATCTCTACATATCATTTCTAACAACTGCATGCAAATCTATAATTATCTAAAAATAAAAAGTGGAAAAAAATGTGTGTGCTAGGGAAGATTTTTGTTTGGAAATGTCGAGTTTGGGGAGCTAAAGAAGCTGAGTAGGATGTTTTAGGACAGTTCTAGGGTTCTAGGATTTAAGGACAATGTTAAGGATGAAGGGAGTTAATAAATCTGGAGGCTATTTGCATAAAAGTGGTTAGGGAAGTCTTTGGTGAGATTCCCTGGGAGTTAGAGTAAAGCCATAATAATAATAATAGGAGCTCATATAATTGATGAATTACTAAGTGCCAAGCATTATGCAACTCCTTTAGACTTATAATGTACCTACTTTTAATATATCCAATTTCAGATGAGGAAACTAAGGCTTAGAAGAGTTAAGTAACTTTGTCAGGGTCACAGAGCTGGTAACCAGAGAAACTAGTCTGTGTGACTCCAGAGGTTACTCTGCCTCCAACGGGTAGAGAAGACCCTCTGTAAAAGCATAAGAAACATGATCATTATCAAATCTTGGCAGGAAAAGAGAAGCTCACGAAAGTGACAGAGATAGTAACTCTGTTTCATCCAGTTTCTGTAGCCTCAGTTTTAATGAGGTTTTATTCTTGTCCTCTCCTTCGGTTTTCAGAAAATCCCAGTGTGCTGGGAATGGATAGACTCTGTGCATGGGGTTGGTAGGTTGGCAGGTTGGTTCTAAAAGTAAGTGGTCCACAGAGCTGGTGGGTGGGGCTGCTACTGAATCTCTTACTGGAGTCAATGGACCAAGGCCCAAGGGAGGGAAGTAAGACCAGTGATCAGGACACTTGGCCCAGGCTGAAAAGTAGGATGCATGCAGTGGAAAGAAGAGAAGGAGAGGAAGTAAAGGTCACCTGTGAGGAAACCAATGTGCAAGAGGATGAAATGAGATCATTCTGGAGCTCAGTCTAGGGTTATGGAGAGCCTGCAGTGACCTTCCTTTCCATAAGATCTGAGATAGTCAGGGCCCCTCCCTTGAAGAGATAGAGCTGAGTCCAACATAATCCATTTGTCTTGTCTCAGGCTTCCTACCTTTTCTTTTCATTAAATTGGCCAATTGGAAAGAATCAAATTGATCAGTTGTCTGGTTTCACGTGGGCATAATATAAAAGCCTCACCAGATTTTAGGAAAAATAATTTAATTAATTAATTAATTAATTAAAATTTTACTTAGTTAACATACAGGGCAGTATTAGTTTCTGAAGCAGAGTTCAGTGAGTCATCACTTACATATAACACCCATTGCTTATCACAATAGGTGCCCTCCTTAATACCCTTCACACATCTAGCTTTTAGTTTCTTGAGTGCCAATTTCACCAGTTGATTTGTATCTTAACTCCTAAAGATGTAGCTTTAAAAAATAAACTCCCTAAAGTATACTGAAAAGAACCAATTGAGGAATTTTAAAAATTATGTTAATAATTAATGTTGACACACAATAACCCTAATTTGAATTATTCTTAGTGTTTTCTGAGTACTTCAGCACTGTTATTTTTTATTTTTATTTTTATTTTTATTTATTTGAGAGAGAGAGAGGAACGAGGTGGGAGGGGGTGGACAGAGAGAGAGGGAAAAGCAGACTCCTTGCTGAGCAGGGAGCTTGACAAGGGACTAGATCCGAGGACCCCATTCACGACCCAAGCCAAATGCAGACACTTAACTGACTGAGCCACCTGGGTGCCCAGCACTGTTATTTTTATAGTTTATCAGTTTTTACTACAATAAATGTATATGTATACAATGGAATATTATCCAGTCTTTAAAAATAAGGAAATTCTGGCATTTATGACAGTATGGATTAACCTAGAAGATATAGTAAGCCAGACACAGAAGACACATACTACATATCACTTATATGTGAACTAATAGAAATGAACAGTAGAATGGTGGTTGCCAGGGGCTGGGGTATAGGAGAGGAGGTAAAATGGAGAGAGATTGGCCAAAGGGCACACATTTTTAGTTATAAAATGAATAAGTTATAAGATGAATATAGTAACCATGGACAGCATGGTTACTATAATTAACGATACTGTATTGTATATTGAAATCTGCTAAGAGAAGATATCTTAACATTCTTCCTAAAAAAAAAAAAAAAGTAATTGTGTGAGGTGATGGGTGTGTTAACTTGATTGTGGGAATCATTTTACAGTGTATGAAAATATCAAATCAGCAAAATATATTACATTTTTGTTTGCCAATTTTACCTCAACAAAGCTAGAAAAAAGAAATCAAGGAATTTCTGAAAACCCAGAAGTATCATTAAACAGACAGACACACACAAAGATGATGTGAAGGAGCTTCCTTTGGCAAATTTTGGGACAGTTTGAATATCAAAATAATAATAACATTAAAGGATTATAGCTCATTAAATAAAATTTTCAAAAGTCCATGGTTTGATAGTGATACTGAAAATAAAGGATGAAAGAGGAGTAAGGAAAGATGTTCTTTATAAAATACCAGCTAATCAGTGAAAACAATGATGGAATTAGACTACTATTTTTAAATTTCTAATAAAGTAGTCAAAGATTATCAGTGGATGTGAAAGTCATTTTGAAGACTCAGGACCTTCTCATAATCTTAACATATCACCCCTCAGATGACTTAAATTATTACAAAGGGGAAAATGTGCCTCTAGAGTGGAGAGATTCAGAGGACACCATCGTACCCAAATTAGCATTGCTGAGTATGGGACAAACAGACGTTATCTATTTCCTCATGTGTAAGAAGAATACCATATCACTTACATAGTACTCTTGAAAAAAATGTTAAACCAGAATATAATTATAGAAGTAATCTGACAAGTCCAAAATCCATTTTATAAGACAAGTGGCTGGTATCATTAAAAAAAATCCTGTATAGTTAACCTACAGTGTTATATTATTTTCAAATATACAATAAAATGATTCAACAATTCTATATATTACTCAGTGCTCATCAAGATAAGTGTGCTCTTAATCCCTTTCAGCTATCTCACCACCCTGCTCCACCCACCTCTGCTCTGGTAACCATAAGTTCATTGGCTATAGTTAAGAGTCTGTTTTTTGGTTTCTCTCTCTCTCTCCCCAAAAACCATTTATTTTGTTTCTTAAATTGCACATATGAGTGAAATCATATGGTATTTGTCTCTCTCTGACTTATTTTGCTTAGCATGATATTTTCTAGGCCCATTTTGTTGCTACAAATGACAATATTACATTGTGTTCTATGAGTACAATTCCATTGTATCTATATACCACATCTTTATCCATTCATCTGTCAATGGACACTTGGGCAGTTTCCATAATTTGGCTATTGTAAATAATGATGCAATAAACATAGGGGTCCATATATCCTTTCCAACTAGTAGTTTTGTATTCTGTGGGTAAATACCCAGTAGTGTGATAACTGGATCATATGGTAGTTTTATTTTTAATTTTTGAGGAACCTCCATGCTGTTTTCCATAGTGGCTGCACCAGTTTGCATTCCAACCAACCGTGCATGAGAGTTCCCTTTTTCTCCCCAATCCTCTCCAACACTTGTTGTTTCTTGTGTTTTTGATTCTAGCCATTTTCAAAGGTGTGATGTGATATCTCTGGGGTTTTGATTTCCATTTCCCTGATGATGAGTGATGTTGAGCATCTTTTCATATATCTGTTTGCCATCTGTATGTCTTGTTTGGAGAAGTGTCTGTTCATGTTTTTAATTGGACTATTTGGGAGTTTTGGATGTTAAGTTGTATAAATTCTTTATATATTTTGGATACTAACCCTTTATCAAGTGTGTCATTTGCAAATATCTTCTATTCAGTAGGTGTCTTTTAGTTTTATTATTTCCTTTCCTTGGTAGGAGCTTTTTTTTTCTTTTTTAAATTTTTTTTAATTTATTCATTTTATGAAAGAGAGAAAGAGACAGACAGACAGACCGAGGCACAGGCAAAGACACAGGCAGACAGAGAAGCAGGCTTCATGCGGGAGCCCGATGTGGGACTCGATCTCAGGTCTCCAGGATCACTCCCTGGGCCAAAGGCAGGCGCTAAACCACTGAGCCACCCCAGGATCCCCGAGCTTTTTCTTTAAATGTAATTTCAATAGTTTATTTTTGCTTTTGTTTCTCTTGCCTCAAGAGGCATCTAGGAAAATGTTAATATGACACATACTAGAGAAATTTGCAACCTGTGCTCTCTTCTAGATTTTTTAGGGTTTCGGGTCTCAGATTTAGGACCTTAGTCCATTTCGAGTTTATTTTTGTGTATGCTAAAAGAGATTGGTCTAGTTTTATTCTTTTTATGTAACTGTCCAGTTTTCTGGACACCGTTTGTTGAAGAGACTTTTGCATTGCATATTCTTGCCTCCTTTGTCGAAGATTAATTGATTATGTAATTGTGAATTTATATATGGACTTTCTATTCTGTTCTATTGATCTATGTGTCTATTTCTGTGCCATAACTATACTATTGTGATTACTGTAGCTTTGTATTATATCTTGAAATCTGGGATTTTTATATCTCCAGTGTTCTTATTTCTCAAAATTGCTTTGGCTCTTTAGAGTCTTTTGTGACTCCACACAAATTTTAATATTTTTTGTTCTAATTCTGTGAAAAATGGTGTTGACATTTTGATAGGGATTGCATTAAATCTTTAGATTGCTTTGGGTAGTGCAGGACATTTTAACAATACTTGTTCTTCCAATCTGTGAGCTGGAATACCTTTCCATTTTTTTGTGTCATTTTCAATTTCTTTCATCAGTGTTTTATAGATGTTAGAGTACAGGTCTTACATCTCCTTAGTTAAGTTTATTCCTAAATGTTTTACTATTTTTGGCACAATTGTCAATGGGATTAATTTCTTAATTTCTCTTTCTGCTACATCATCGTTAATGTAGAGATATGCAATGAATTTCTGTATTTTGATTTTGTATTCTATACCCTTGCTGAATTCATTATCAGTTTGGTGGAGACTTTAGGGTTTTCTATATATAGAATGTCATCTGCAAAAAAGTGAAAATCTCACTTTTTCCTTACCAGTTTGTATGCCTTTTATTTCTTTTTCTTGCCTGATTGCTGTGGCTAGGACTTTCAGTACCATGTTGAATAAAAGTGGTGAGAATGGACCTTGTCTTGTTCCTGACCTTGGGGAAAAGCTCTCAGTTTTTCACCATTGATATAATGATCACTGTGGGTTTTTCATATATGGCTTTATTATGCTGAAGAATGTTCCCTATAAACTTACTTTGTTGAGAATTTTTTTTTAAATCATGAATGGATGATGTGTTTTGTCAAATGTGTTTTCTGCATCTATTGAAATGATCCTATGGTTATTCATTCTCCTATTGATGTGATATATCACATTGATTAATGTGTGAATATTGAACCACCCTTGTATCCCAGGAATAAATTTCCCTTGATCATGGTGAATAATTTTTTAATATATTATTGGATTCAGCTTGCTAATATTTTGTTGAAGATTTTTGTATTTATAGTCATTAGAGATATTGGTCTGTAATTCTTTCTTTGTGTTATGTGTTTATCTGGTTTTGGTATCAGGGTAACGCTGGCCTCAGAATGAATTTGGAAGCTTTCCTTCTCTTCTATTTTTTTTGGAATAGTTTGAGAAAAATAGGTAGTAACTCTAAACATTTGGTTGGATTCACCTATGAAGGCTTCTGGTCCTAGACTTTTGTTTATTGGGAGTTTTTGATTATTGATTCAATTTCATTGCTGGTAATTGGTCTATTCAAATTCTCTATTTCTTCCTGATTCAGTTATGGGAGATTATGTGTTTCTAGGAATTTCTTCTCCATTTCTTCTAGGTGGTCCAATTTGTTGACATATGATTTTTATAATATTCTCTTACAATCCTTTGTATTTCTGTGGTATGAGTTGTTTATCTTTTTTGCTCATTTTGTTCATTTGAGTTCTCTATTTTTTTGATAAGTCTGGCTAAAGATTTATCAATTTTGTTGTTTTTTTTTTTTCAAATAACCAGTTCCTGGCTTATTAATCTCTGTTCCATTGTTTTTTCAGTTTCTATTTTGTTTATTTCTGCTCTAATCTTTATTTCCTTCTGTCCATTGGTTTTGGGTTTTTCTTTTTGTATTCTTTTTTTCTAGACCCACTAGGTATAAGGTGAGTTTCTTTATTTGAAACTTTTCTTGCTTCTGAGGTAGGCCTATATTGCTATAATCTTCCCTTGTAGAACAGCTTTTGCTGTATCCCAAAGATTTTGGGCTGTTGTGCTTTCATTTTCATTTGCCTCCATGTATTTGTTTATTTCCCCTTTGATTTCTTAGTAGACATATTCATTGTTTAGTAGCTTGTATTTGTGTTCTTTCCAGAACTTTTCTTGTGATTGATTTCTAGTTTTCATAGTGTTGGGTTGAATAAGATGCATGGTATGACCAGTCTTTTTGAATTTGTTGAGACTTGTTTCGTGGCCTAATATGTGAGCTATCTGGAGAATGTTTAAAAGAGCGTGTATTCCATTATTTTACTATATTTTAATTTGGAATGTTCTGAATATACTGGTTAGATCCATCTTGTCCATTGTGTCATTAAAGACACTGTTTCTTTGTTGATTTTCTGTTTGGATGATCGATTCATTGATGTAAGTGGAATGTTAAAGTCCCATACTATTTTTGTTCTGTGTCAACTACTTTATGTTTGTCATTGTATTACTATCAGTTGCTTTCTTTATGTATATATTGGGTGCTCCCATGTTGGGTGTATAAATACTCACAATTGTTATATCGTCCTGTTGAACTGTTCCCTTTATGATTATATAATGTTTTTCTTTGTCTCTTTTTACAGTCCTTGTTTTGAAATCTATTTTGTTGGATGTAAGTATGCTAGGCTGGCTTTTTTTTTTTTTTTTTACTTCCATTTGCTTGATAAATGCTTTTCCATCCCTTCACTTCAATCTGCAGGTATCTTTAGGTCTGAGATGAGTCTCTTATAGTCAATATCCATTCTGTCATCCTATGTATATATATTTTTGGAGTGGTTAGTCCATTTACATTCAAAGTAATTATTGATAGGTACAACTTTTTGACATTTTGTTACTTGTTTTATGGTTGGTTTTGGATTTCTTCACTTCCATTCTTCTCTTACTCTCTTCTCTGACAGTTGGCTTTCTTTAGTGATGTACTTGGATTCTTTTCTCTTTATCTTTTGCATATATATTACTGGTTTTTGATTTGTGGTTACCATTAGGTTTATATATAACACCTTATGCATATAGCAATCTAATAAAATTGATGGTCATTTAAATTTTAACCCATTCTTTACTCCTGTCTCCCCAATATATTAAGTAAATAGTATCATACATTATATCCCTTTATTTTGTGAATCCCTTGACTAATTTTTATATACATGCTTATTTTTATGGCTTCTGTGCTTCCTCCTTTTCTTACTCCTACTTTTGATCTTTGCTTTCCACTCAAAGAGTACCCTTTAACATTTCATATGGTGCTAGATTAGTGATAACACATTCCTTTAATTTCTGTTTGTCTGCTAAGCTATCTATCCTCCTATTCTGAATGATAATCTTGCTGGATAGAGTATTCTTAGATGCAGGTTTTTTTTCTCTCAGCACTTTGTATATAACATGCCACTCTCTTCTGACCTGTAAAGTTTCTGCTGAAATATCTGCTGATAGCCTTGTGAAGTTTTCCTTATAGTAACTATCTTCTTTTTTCTTGTTGCTTTTAAAATTCTCTCCTTATCACTATTACCATTTTATTACTGTGTGGCTTGGTGTAGACCTTCTTGGCTTGATTTTTTTAAGGGTTCTCCGTACATCCTGAATCTAGCATTCTGTTTCCTTTCCCACATTCATGAAATTTTCAGCTATTATTTCCTCAAGTATTTTTTCTTCCTTTTCTCTCTTATCCTTTTGAGATCCCTATAATATAAATGTTATTACACTTGATGGTGTTGCTGAGTCCTGTAAGTCTGTTTTCATTTTTTATTATTTATTTCCTTATCTTACCTTCTTCCTTGTTCACCTTAATTGCTTTCCATTACTCTGTCTTCCAGGTTGCTGATCTGTTTTCTGCTTCCTATATTTTACTGTTTATCTAATTTACTATATCTTTACTTTCCATTATTGAGTTCTTCATCTTATTGGTTCTTTTTTATGCCTTCTCTATCTTTGTTAAGGGTCTCACTGAGGTTCTCCACTTCTTTCTCAAGTATAATGAGTATCTTTATGACCATTACATTAAAGTATCTATAAGTATCTATAACGCATATTACTTATCTCTATTTCCATTTAGGTCTCTTGCTATGATTTTGTTCTTTGCTTTCATTTGGGATATATTTCTCGGCCTCCTTATTTTATCTAACTCTCTGTATCAGTTTCTATGTGTTAGGAGTGTCAACAGTGTCACCTGCTCTTAAAAGTAGTGGCCTTAGTAAGAAGAGTTCCTGTAGTGTCCTGTAGTGCAGTGTCCTCTGTTCACCAGAACTTGGCACTTCAGAGGTATTTCCAATGTGTGTTGTGTATACTCTAATGTGGCTGAGCCACTTTTGTCTTCAGTCCAGTTATCTGCAATGGCTGTCTTTGCCTATTGTGGGCATGGTTTTATTCCTGTGTTGTTAGTAGGCCAGTCTTGGTCTGCCTTGGTCTTAAGTTTTCAGACCAGGCATTTGCCAGAGATGCAGTACCACCAAACTGCAGGGTACTTTCCCTGTGTTGTCCCCTGAGAAACTTTTTTTTTGGTGGGCAGGGCTTGCATTCAATCTAGATGGCCTGTGGAGTTGGATGGGTGTGTGGAGATCTTCCTTCCTGAAGCAGGAGTTACTTTGGTGTGGTTCTGGTCCCTGTGTTCACTATTTGCACATTGCCAGACTTGTGGCACCACTTTGGATGGGCTCTGGCTAAGGGCATATTTGAAGGGGCAGATCCATAGGAGAATATAGGATGGGATGTGCTATGCCAGTAAGGTCTGCAGTGGTCTGCTGCAGGAGGGGACCTGTACCCAGGGTCTGAGGCAAGCTAGATTGGAAGTGGTGGGTCTGCAGAAGTACGTGGGAATAGGGCAAGGTATTAGCAAGGTTTGTGAGTATCTGCATTGGGAAGGGACCTGGACATAAGGCCTGACTGGAGTAGGTATGTCATCAGGAGAACAAAGTGGGCAGGGCATTCTGTTAGCAAGTTAGGTAACATTGTTGCTGTGCTGGTTCCTGCAGGTGTCTGTGTGTCTAGGCTAGGGGGTGCAGGAGGGATATTGCTTTACCATCTTATTTTTGTTCTTGGAAAAATCTCCCAAAGATCCCTGCTTCTCCATCACATACTCTGAGATTAGTTACAAATTTTCTTGTATACCCCAGGCAGTTTTCAGACTGCTGCTTCTATGCTGTATCTCCCACCCCTACTTTGTGCAAAAGCTGTAGAAAACATTTTAGAGAAAACAAGGGAAATTTAAACATGGATGGAATATAAGATAATGTTGAATTAATGTGATTTATCTTAGCTGGGATATTGCATTGAAGTCATGTAAGAGAATACTCTTATTCTTAGAAGATATATGCTGAAGTACTTAGGGTTGAAGTGTCATGATCTTTAATAACATACATATCAATATCTATTTTCAAATAACTAAATTTTTTATGGACTTACAATTTGATGCAGTTGGTTTAGATATTTAATTTATTGGTTATTAACTTGGACTTTTCTCATTTCTCAAAGTTATGAGAATTCATTTAAAACCCCTCTATGAAGGATGCCTGGGTAGCTCAATGGTTGAGTGGCTACCTTTGGCCCAGGTTTAGGGATCAAGTCCTACATCAGTCTCCCTGCAGGGGGTCCTACTTCTCCTTCTGCCTATGTCTCTGCCTCTCCCTGTGTCTCTCTGAATAAATAAATAAAAATCTTTAAAATTAAATCCCTCTATGGTAGTTTGAACTCTGTCTCCCATTTCATCAGTTTTTTTGTTTCTTTTCACCCTCATACTTTCTCAACAATGATGAAGCAAATGCCTGGATTTGTATTGGCCTCCCGTGTCCTTTAGAATCCTTTCCCTGCACATTGGTATAATAAGCCTGCATGATCCTTACTATTTTATTAGATTCTTACAACAATTTTTCAAAAGGTATTTAAGTCTTTTCCTTCTTTCCAACTAGCCTTTGTTTGAAAATGAATCTATCTCATTAGTTTCCTAGAGAATAATCATTTAGAGAAAAGTCAGGGACTTTTATATCACCACTTCCAATGCCTTTTGTTAACTAATTATTATATAACAAAGGATACATGTGAAAATTTTATGTATTTTCAAAATCCCAAGATTTAGCTCCCCCATTTTCCATAATACGGCAGCCACGGTTGACTACATTGCATACTGCCTTCCTAATGGATCTTCACCAAAACTAGTGAAACTGAAGGGACAGAGGACCACCCTCTTTCTTTTCATGTTGGGGATATGGAGACTAGAAAGGAGCTGTGCCACACAGGTAATGGTTAAGTGATAGGAACAGGGTCTGAGCCCCTTGTACTCTGAGGCTTCTTCTTTACATACTTCTCAGTAATGTCCCAGTCCTATACCTTCTAGCCATTCCTGCAATGGTATTTCTGTGAATCACAATTGTTTACTGAGAATCTGCTGTATGTTCAGGCCAAAACTGGACATCAAAAACAAAGACAAATACTTTATTGTCTCTGGCCTCAAAATGCTATTGTGTGATGAAAAGGACTAGATATTAGATATATCTTATAGAAATTAGGTATATTAGATATAGATTAGATATAAAAAAATAAAATGAAGAAATTGCTTAAAGTCACTTCTGTGATCTTTAGGATCTTACCTTTTACGTCTCTGGAGTTTTTCAGAGACTGTTATTCCTTTGAACAATGGATGTTTCTTTTCACTATTGGGAATTGTGACTAAACATGTATTTCTGATGATTCCTTTCATTCTAGAATTAAACCCAGGCCTGGAGAAGTGTCAAAAGAACAGATATCATACCACACCTCACACCATCACTTCCTTCACTTTTTTTTTTTTTTTTAATTTATGAGAGACAGAGAGAGATAGAGACAGGCTCCCTGCAGGGAGCCCGATGTGGGACTCGATCCTGGGACTCCAGGATCATGCTCTAAGCCAAAGGCAGACACTCGACCACTGAGCCACCCAGGCGTCCCACTTCCTTCACTGTTATCTTTCCTTGTACTTCTATAAAATGGAGAGAGCCAAATGTGTCATCACTGGATGGGTTCATGGAGGAACAGAGAGTGACAGAGGAGCTTCTTGTGAATCCTTAGAATAAAAGGATGAAATTAATGCTGCTAAAAGATATCTGATAGTTATCCAGTTTTTTTTTTAATTTTTATTTATTTATGATAGTCACAGAGAGAGAGGCAGAGACATAGGCAGAGGGAGAAGCAGGCTCCATCACTGGGAGCCCGATGTGGGACTCGATCCCGGGTCTCCAGGATTACGCCCTGGGCCAAAGGCAAGCGCCAAACCGCTGCGCCACCCAGGGATCCCAGTTATCCAGTTTTAAGTTTATGGAATTGTTTTTTAGGAGATAGAATTTGATCTTGGATAGATCAAATCATGAATGACGTTTTAAAGACATTTTCCTTATTATCAACTGTTTGTTGATGTAATTCATTTTCATTATAACTAGGTTGGTATTTATCTAGTATGCACCTGTACAGCAGGGCCAGTGTTGTTACAATATTGATATATTTCCACATTATTTGATAGTAACCATTGCTCTATATAACCACTGCTCTGTGAGATCCCTCGTCTCCACTCTCCTTGAACTTCTCCAAAACTGGCTGTTCCATCTTTATCTCCAAAATTCATCAACCAAAAGATGAGTGCTTGGTACAGCAAGGAAACTGGTTGTTGTATATTTTGAATATCTTCCTTTCCCTACTAATTAGAGTTTCTAATTTCATTTCCATCAGTCATTCAGTTCTTCCTCGAAAATATTTTCACAGTTTATAGCTGGAAGAATGTTTAAGACTATTTCAAAATCATGACATTAAGTGAAAACTCACAGTCTTAGTGGTTTTCTAATTATAATAGTAAAATTAAATGTGGATAGTGTTCATATTACTGAATGCTGGATGGAGAAAATCCTCTTTTTTAGAGTATAGAGAATATCAGTCAAGAGGAAAATTAAGATGGGACCAAGCATGATGTAGTTTTGCATACTGGAGGCATTCCATGAGTGTTGGCAGATCATCCTATAGGGAATGAGGCTGTTCTGTGTGGAAAAGATTGCTGGTCAGTGGATATCAGCTATCTTATCAGTGTGTTTTGCTTTAAAGGCAGCCTTCCCCAGTTACTGATTTCTCTTGATTCCATCTTTGTCCAGAGAACTCCTGATAGTGACCTTCAGGAGTTAGCCTTAGCTATCCCTCATGATGTTTTCTCTTGGACTATGGTCTTAAACCTGTTTAATGTCTTCCAGACCTGGACTCTTTCTGTCTTGTGGTTTCACCAGATATAGCTCAGATCTTTCTGAGATCAACACTTTCCTAATGCTGGTACCTCTGTCCCTAGCTCATGTTCGGTTAAACATTTTTTTTTTTTTAAGGTATCAGAAAAGCTAAATTCATTAACTTATTTTATAGTTCAAGTGAAAATATTTCTATCCAAATCTCCACAAGAGTGTGTTTTTGTATACAATTTCATTTATCTACTATTTATACATAGCAGCTGCACATATTTAGTGACTGGGATGTCAGATTGCCTTTCAGATTCAGAAAAAAGTAACCACAGCTGGCATGAGATCTGCAGAATGGCTATCTTTGACTATATTTTCCCGAGCTCTTTCGCTATGATGAATGTCATACCAGTTAAAAGCATGTTTACCTGAAATGATTCTTTTCCCAAACAAGAAACATGACTTTGAGGGCTGTACATCAATTGCTAAGCTAATAAGATAATCCTCTTTTCATTTCAAAGTCTATAATCTTAAAACAGAAGTCTCTTTTTCTCTTCTCTTTGCAACAGTCACTGGATAAAGATTCTGTTATCGTAATCCTATTAAAATGTATTCACTTTTGCAATACACCTTGATAATAGTATTTATTCCTCTAAGCACCTAAGAAGAGTGATAAGACGAATCTATTTAAAATTTCAGGGAAAAATAGTTGCAGAGGGAGGGGAGATATGTTAAAAGCTTCGAAATGAATGGTAACTAATATCCATAGTAGGAAGAACAATCATTAATTTATGAGTTAGTTTCTATTTAGTCTCTAATTGGGAAAGATAGTAATTTTCCAGTTGAAATGCCCTATACTGATCATATGTATCCACACAGGCAAGTGTTAGATAACCTGAATTTCCTGAGCACTGAACTAGACACTACTCCTCTGTGGCATCTCTAATATATCACCCTTTATAGGTCCTAATGGCTTTAAGGTTGCTAACACCATTTCAGAAATTAAACAAATGATTAGCTTTGACAGGACGTGTGTAAACAGAGCTATAATTAGTGAATTGGTACTGCTAAGAACATTAGGTGGTACTGTCTCTTAAGTTGGTATAGATATTGTGCTTTCTTTTCTTCATTTTGTATGGGAGCAATTAAAATTCTGGTAACTTCTGACATTTTTGCCTTGAGTGAGGGGATCTCTCTCTTTCTCTCTCTTGATCTTTCTTTTTAAAGAAGAACCAATAGTAGTTATGTTTAGTATTCTATTCCTGATATGATTATGTATTGATCCAACTTCATTTAGTAAGACCTGCATAAAATGATCTGCCATTTTTTTTTCTTTTTCTTTTTTTTTTTTTAAGTCAAACTGAATTTCTACACATTTATGTACCTTACATCTAGCACTGGGCTTTCATTTATTTTCATAATAGAGTTTAGGCTATCTTGCAGTAGTGTTATATTTGAGATATGCCTGTGGTTCAGATTACTGAGAAAATAGCACTTTTGTTTATAAAGTTACAATGTGAAAGTTGCTCATAAGTTAGTAAAAACTTAATGTTTAATATTATTAAATGTCCTCTTAGTTATAAAATGTGTACATAATTATAACTTTGCAGAAAACTTATAGTACCCATTTTATATTTTTAAAACCTGAAGAATTACTTATTTTGTAGGTAAATTCACTTGACTTGTGCTTTACATTGTTAGGCACTGATGTATGATTTGATGAACATTTATAAAGCTTCCTGAAATATATCATGTTCCACTCCTGAGGTGTTCAGTGACTAAAGAAAAATAGAGTCCTAATAGCTTATAGATTGATTTAAAGGTGTTTTAAGATCTACATTCTCCTCAAGTAAAGAACAAATACATAAAGCAACTATTAACAGACATTAAAGAAGAAATTAACAGTAACACAATAATAGTAGGGGACATTAACACGCCACTTACATCAATGGCTAGATAACCCAGACAGAAAATCAACAATGAAACAGTGGCTTTGAATGACACATTGGAAAAGTAGCCTAAAGATACATTCAGAACATTCCATCCTTAAAGAGCAGAATGCACATTCTTTTCAAGTACACGTGGAGATTGTATGGTAGATCACATGTTAGGCCACAAAACAAGTCTCAGTATACTTAAGTAGATTGAAATTATATCATGAATCTTTTTCAACCAAAATGCTATTAAACTAGAAATCAATCACAAGAAAAAATCTGGAAAGAACACAAATACATGGAAGCTAAATAACATGCTACTACAAATTGAATTGGTCAACCAAGAAATCAAAGAGGAAATAAAAAATAAATAGGGACAAATGAGAATGAAAGCACAATGGCACAAAATCTTTGGGATACAGAAAAAGCTGCTCTAAGAAAGATTATAGCAGTACGAGCTTTCCTCAAGAAGAAAAATCACAGATAAACAACCTAGCCTTACACCCAAAGGAGCTAGAAAAGAAAGAAAAAAACCCCAAAACTAGGAGAAGGAAGGAAATAATAAAGATTATAGCAGAAATAAATGAAATAGAGACTAAAAAAATCAATACAACAGATTAATGAAGACAGAAACTAGTTCTTTGAAAAGATCAACAAAATTGATAAATCTGTAGTCAGACTCATCAAAAAGGGAAGAAAGAAGACTCAAATAAAACCAGAAATGAAAGAGGAGAAATAACAACTTACATCACAGAAATACAAAGAATTATAATACAATATTATAAAAAACCATATGCCAACAAATTGGACAACCTAGAAGAAGTGAATAAATTCCTAGAAACATATCATCTTCCGAAATGAATCAGGAAGATATAGAAAATTTGAGCAGACCAATTTCTAGCAAACAAATTGAATCAGTAATCAAAATACTCCCAACAAACAAAAGTCCAGGACAAGAAGTCTTCACAGGTGAATTCTACCAAATATTTAGAGAAGTTAATACCTATTCTTCTCAACTATTCTAGAAAATAAAAGAGAAGGAAAGTTTCTAAACTCATTCGACAAGGCCAGCATTACCATGATATAAAAACCAGAAAAGACACTATGAAAAAAGAGATATAGAACAGTAAGTCTGATTAACATAGAAACAAAAATTCTCAACAAAATATTAGCAAACTGAATCCAACAAGACATTAAATATATATTCACCATAATCAAATTAGATTTACTTCTGGGATGCAAGTCCCAGGAATATTTGCCAATCAATCAACATGATACATCACGTCAACAGGAGGAAGAATAAAAACTATATGATCATTTCAGTAAATGCAGAAAAAGCATTTGACGAAGTATAACATCCATTCATGATAAAAACTCTCAAAAACCTAGGTTAAGAGTAAACATATCTCAACATAATAAAGGCCATATGTGGGGATCCCTGGGTGGCGCAGCGGTTTGGCGCCTGCCTTTGGCCCAGGGCGCGATCCTGGAGACCGGGGATCGAATCCCACGTTGGGCTCCCAGTGCATGGAGACTGCTTCTCCCTCTCCCTCTGCCTGTGTCTCTGTCTCTGTCTCTCTCTCTCTCTCTCTGTGTATCATAAATTAAAAAAAAAAAAAGCCATATGTGGAAAATCCACAGCTAATATCAAACTCAATGGTGAAAAACTGAGAACTAAAGTCAGGAACAAGACAAGGATGTCTACTCACTGGTTTTATTCAACATAGTACTGGCAGTCCTACCCATAGCAAGCAGACAAGAAAAAGAAATAAAAGGTATCCAAGTTGGTAAGGAAAAAGTAAACCTTTCACTATTTGCAGATGACATGAAACTACAAAGAAAACCCTAAAGACCACATTAAAAAACTACTGGAACTAATAAATGAATTCAGTAAAGTCACAGAACACTAAATTAATATACCCTAATATACAAAATTACACTAATAATGAAGTAGCAGAAAGAGAAATCAAGAAAACAATCCCATTGACAACTGCACCAAAAGTAATAATATATCTAGGAATAAACTTAACCAGGAGGTGAAAAAGCTGCACCCCCAAAACTACAAAACATTGATGAAAGAAAGAAAAGATTATACAAATCAAAAGATACTCCATGCTCATGGATTGGAAGAAACACTGTTGTTACAATATTGATACAACCCAAAACAATCTAAAGATTTAATGCAGTCCTTATCAAAATACCAAAAACATTTTTCAAAGAACTAAAATAATCCTAAAGTTTGTATGGAACCACAAAAGACCCCCAAATAGCCAAAACAGTCTTAAGAAAAAACAAAAAAGCTGGAGGTTTCACGATCCCAGATTTCAGCATATTAATATAAGCTATAGTGGTTAAAATAGTATGGTACTGGCAGAAAAATAGACAGTAGTAGATAAGTAGAACATAATAGAGAGTCCAGAAATAAATCCATGCTTTTGTGGCCAAGTAATCTTTAAAAGAGAGACAAGAATATGCAATGGAAAAAACATAGTCTTTTCAACAAATGGTATTGGGAAAACTGAACAGTTATATGCAGAATAGTGAAACTGGAGCACTTTCCTACACCATACACTAAAATAAACTCAAAATGAATTAAAGACCTAAATGAAAAACCTGAAACCATAAAGATCCTAGAATGAAACATAGGCAGTAATTTCTTTGACAACAGCCATAGAAACATTTTTCTAGATAGGTCTCCTGAGACAAGGGAAACAAAAACAAAACTAAAGTATTGGGACTACAGTAAAATAAGAAGCCCTCATACAACAAAGGAAACCATCAACAAAACAAAAAGATAACCTATTGAATGGGAGAAGATATTTACAAATGATATATTCGGTAGAGGTTAATATCCAAATATATAAAGAACTTAAACTACTCACCACCAAAAACCCAAACAATCCAATTAAAAAAAACATGTGTGGAAGACATGAATAGATGTTTTTTCAAGGAAGACATACAGATGGCCAACAAACATTGAAAAGAATGCTCAATCATTAGAGAAATGCAAATTAAAATTGCCATGAGATATCACTACACATTTGTAATGATGGCTAAAATCAAAAACACAAAAAAATAACAAGTGTTGGTGAAAATGTGAAAAAGAAGGAACCCTCGTGCATTGTCGGTGGGTTTGCAAACTAGTGTAGCCACTGTGGAAAACAGTATGAAGTTTCTTCAAAAAGTTAAAAATAGGATTACTATATGATCTAGAAATTTTACTACTGAGTATTTATCTAAAGAAAATGAAAACACTAATTCAAAAAGCTATATGTACTCCTATATTTTTGCAACATTATTTACAATAGCAAAAAAATGGAAGCATCTCATGTGTCCATTGATAAATAATGGATAAAGAGGATGTGATACACACACATACACATGCACACACACACAATGGACTATTACTCAGCTATAAAAAATGAAATCTTGCCATTTACAACAACATAGATGGACCTAGAATATATAATGCAAGTGAAATAGGTCATATGTGGAATTTAAGAAACAAAACAGATGAACATGGGTGAAAGAAAAAAAAAAAAAAGAGGGAGGCAAACCATAAAAGAAACTCTTAACAATAGAGAACAAATTGAAGATTGTTGGAAGGGGGATAATCAGAGGGATGGGCTAAATGTAGTCAGTAATGGGTATTAAAGAAAGCAGTTGTTATGAGCACTGGGTATATATGTTAGTGATGAATCACTAAGTTCTACTCCTGAAACTAATATAACAGTATATGTTAGCTAACTGGAATTTAAATAAGAACTTGAAATAAGAAAAAATAAAAAATAAAAAATAAAAAAAAATAAAAAAGAGAGACAAAAAAACCAGACTTTTAAATACAAAGAAGATGCTGGTAGTTGCTTAAGGGGAGGTGAGTGGGGTGAGGTGCAAAATAGGTAAAGGGGATTAAGAGTACACTTATCTTGATGAGTCCTGAGAAATGTGTAGAATTGATGAATCATTATATTGTCCCCTGAAACTAACGTAACATTGTACATTAATTATATTTGAATAAAAATAATTAAAAAGAAAATACATTTTATAGAGTACTTTAGGGCGAAAAGTCCAAACTAAAATTTGCACTCTTGAAATAAAATATTTATGAAACATGTTTTGTTTCATGTTTTCCTTTTTGGGGGCTAAATCTAAAATTCCATAATGCTGGTATTTCTTATAGAAGTTTGTGAAGGATCTTCCCAAAGTTGACATTTAATCACCCACTTGTCTGCAGCAGTTTAAAAAATATTTTATTTATTTATTCATGAGAGACACAGAGACAGAGAGACAAGACATAGGCAGAGGGAGAAGCAGGCTCCCTGCGGGAAGCCCAATATGGGACTTGATCTCAGGACCCTGGGATCATACCTTGAGCCAAAGGCAAATGCTCAACCACTGAGCCACCCAGGCATCCCATATCTGCAGTTGGTGATTTCCTGGGACAGATGCATCCCTCAGTTCTTTTTACATCAGACAGGGACACTTTATATTCCTGGTAACTGCTTAGGCTAAAATGTGGGATATATATATATATATATATTTTTTTTTTTTTGAGAAGGAATAATGCTGTTTTAGTTTCCCATTTTTGAAATAGAAACCCTGCAGTGATTTAATTTCATGTATATTAAATTTGCACACACCTACATGGGTTTCTTTGTTTCATTTCAAGAACAAGCTAGTGAGGCAGAGAGAACCTCTGTCCAGATCTTGTGCTTCTTGGCCCACAAGGCTCAGCAGGGCTAGTTAGTGGAGAATTGACAGTTTAGAAATGAGCAAAGCAAATGTCTGTGATTTCATGGGCATGTCAAGCTACACAGAACCATTTGCTCTTCTTCAAACGTGCCTTAAGTGTTCTCTAGTTTCTGGCCTTCTCCCACAACCCTCTTCCTTTTGTTCCTTCTCTTTGGACTCAGATTCAGAATTGAGTTAATCTCACTTCTCAGCTCATTTTATGCTCTCATCAACAGGTCATGCAAGGTCCCTTTCTTGTTTTATGAATTTATTTTCTCCTTAATCTCTGATCACCATACTCATTCTCCCTCTTCAAGACATACACTCAAATGTGTTTGATGTGTGATTCTTTATAAAATATACAGTCGTTGTGTATATTTAAATTCATATAACTGTTATTGTGTTATAGCTCTCATTCTTTCTTCCCTTTCTTCTCAATAAATTTTGCATATATGTTCATGTGCATACAGCTAGTTCACTGCTACTAATTCTGCATAGGCTTTTATGTTATAAATTTACCATATTCTCCTAGAACTCCTGCTCACCTCACTGGCCTCCCCATTGTTTCTCCATATCCTGAAGTTTAGCCATATTGACTTCTTTACATTACTCTAAAGTAACAGAAGTCTGCTTCCTGTTGGCTCCCAAGCTCACCACCTAGATAACACCTGTCATTGTGTATTCTTTAAATTTTTCCTTAAATGTAATTTAGTTCAAGAAGTCTTTTCTGATATCCTGTCCAGAGTATGCTTTATTCCATGTTGATTATATTTTCCTTGTTGAAATAAAAACGGCACTTTATTATAATGCTCTACTAGCCAGTAGACTCCCAAGGAGGCTAGATCATATCTGCTGTGCTCACTGTTGGATGGCTAACTTCTCCGTAACTAATTAAATGTCTACAACATATTAGATATTCTATAAAAATGTTGTTGATTGAACAGACAAATGCATGAATGAAATCAAGACATGACCCCTGAATCCATGAATTCTTAATGCTCCTAATGACACAACCAGGTAGTAATAGTATCCTCATTTTATTGGAAACTGAAGCTCAGAAAGATTAAATAAATTGTTAGAGTTATATACAGGTGAATAATGGAGATGAGATTCAAATAAATATATCTTTGTATGTGGTGATATTTTAGATTCAAAAGCCTTTAGGGACTAGTCGATGACTTTTTATTACTGATGATTTTGTTATATTGAGTTGTCTCCTAACTGCAGTTACCTAAGCTATTTTTCTAGAGCTATAGGCTGAAGAGGAAGATAGATTAATTCATCAGGACATCTCTGTTGAGGTCCTGCTATTTTCCAGGGATTGTCTTAGGAGTTGAGAATATAGTGGTGGAGGTAATAAGCAAAATCTCTATTTCATTTGGGATGCCTGGATGGCTCAGTCTGTTAAGCATCTGCCTTCAGCTCAAGTCCTGATCTCAGGGTCCTGGGATTGAGGCCTCCTCCTCTTGCTCAGCAGGAAATCTATTTCTCCCTCTCCCTCTACCCTCTCCCCCTACTTATACTCTTTTTCTCAAATAAATAAAAATATTTTTTAAAATTTCTAAAAAAATATTGTATTCAAGTTCATATTCTCATGAGATAGACAATGAATAAGTAAATATATAGTTTCAGGTAGTACTTAAGGGGCTTGAGAGAGATCTTGTATAGGTAGTAGATAATTTGAATTTATTGGTCAAGACATTTGAATACATGACAAGAGTCTAGTCACAGAAAAATCCAGGGAAAGAATGTTCCAGGCAGAAGGAAGAGAAAGCATGAAAACTGAGAGAGGAGAACAAGCTTGGTGGTTTGAGGAACAAGTAGGAGGCCCCTGAGGTTGCAGCTTGGTGGACAAGTGGAGACACAGTAGATGGTATCTTAGTCCATTTGAGCTGCTATAACAAATACCATAGACTTAGTGGTTTATAAACAGTGAAAATTTGCTGCTCACAGTTGTGGATGCTGGGAGTCTAAGATCAGGGTGACAACATTGTTGGATTATGGTAAGAACCCTCTTCTGGGTTGCTAACTGCCAACTTCCCATTTTATCCTACCTGAACAGGTGAAAGAGCTCTTTAATGCCTCTTTGATAAGGACACAAATTCCATTCAAGAAAATAAAGCCCTCTTGACCCAATCACCTACAAGGTTTCCTTTTTTTTTTTTTTTTTTTTTAAATATATTATCACCTTAGGAGTTAGGATTTATCATATGAATTTGGGCTGGGGAAGGACACAAGTATTAAAACTGTAGCAGATTGTTAGGCAGGTGATGGTATACATAGGTCTTATAGGCCATGATGAGGGCATTGTGAATGTGTTAGGAAGTCATCGTGAGGTTTTAAGCCACAGAGTTAACTGATCTGACTCACATTTTAAAAGGATCATTTTGAGTGATTATAGGGGCAAAAAAGGTGAAAGGTGAGATACCAATCAGCCCAATGTGATAACTGCAGGAATGGTAAGTAGTGGTTAGACCTGAAATATATTTCAAAGTATTACAAATAAGGTTTACTAATGCATTGAGTGTGTGTATGGAGGAAGGGAGGTGATTGGATGATAGATATGAGGGAAATTAAGGAACCAAAATAGGCTGCTTATAGGGAATGATGGAGCCACTGACAGAGATGGGAAAGATTTAGGATGGAGCAGACTTCAAGTGAAAAGCCAGGAGCTCTGTCTTAGACATGCTTGGTTTGAGATATCTAGTAGACATCTAGGGACCTTATCAAGTAGAGACACAATCCAGAGCTTGAAGGAAAGTTTAGGCCTTAGAATACAAACTTGAGAGCTGTGTATAGATAGTTTTAAAATCAGGTTCCAGAGAGTAAAGAAAGAGAAGTGGGTGAAGGATTGTAGTTCCAGAGTACTTCTACACTTGGAAGTCAGGATGAGGAGGAATGCCCAGCAAAACACTGAGAAAGAGGTAGAAGGGAAGAGAGAAAAAGTAGAGAAAACATCCAAGAAGAGTGGTCAGCTACATGATAAACAGGTGAAAAGACATTGATTGCTGGAACTGGCAAAAACCAGATTCATGAATGACTTTCCCAAGACCCACTTCCTATAGAATGGCTGAAAAGCTAATGTATATACTTTTTATTTGTTCTTTATATTTTTATAAATCAAGTTTTGCTTTATAGGCATCAGAGGATCCTATTACCAAAATGTCTTTATGGAAGAGAGTCCTTCTATGAAGTCATCTGTTCTGTTATACTGCAAATTAACAGCACCCCCCTCCCCGTAATTTTTCTAATGTGATTCATGTAGAGGTATCTTTCTTTTTTCTTTCTCAAGTAAAACTCTCATTACTTTACTGGATCTGCCTAACTGCTTGAAATCCTTAAAATCTTTAAACTTATTTTCCGAAAAATGACCATCTGCCAGCTAATGAAGCTTCTGTCCATTTTGTTTAAGGGCAATACTGTTGAGTCTGATAGTAATATTAATAAGCTGATAAGTAATAAATAATAGTAATAAGTCTGAAGTAACACTAATAATAATTTATTAAGCATTTACCATATGCCTTGGCATTATCCTAAGTGCTTTCTATTTATTTACTTATTTAATTATCACAACAGCCTAAGTACTGTTGTTACTTTCTTAATGGAAAGATAGGCACAGAAAAGGTAAGCAAACTGCCAAAGCTCAGGCATTTAGTAAGTGGAAGTCCTGAGTACCCAAAGCTTTCTAACCATCAAGATAGATTGTCTTCATTTACTCACTCTTTTATTGGGTGATCTTGTGGTTTGGGGCACTAGTAGCAAGGAAAAAGGTATTTACATCCTAAGAACTCTCTGTCATCCCCAACTCCTGCTTACCCAGGTTGTCCCAGAATAGCTGTATAAACTGAGCATATGCATATTGCATCTGTGTGGTTTTTTTTTAAAATAATTTCTAGAAAACAGGGATCCCTGGGTGGCGCAGCGGTTTGGCACCTGCCTTTGGTCCAGGGCGCGATCCTGGAGACCCAGGATCGAATCCCACATCAGGCTCCCGGTGCATGGAGCCTGCTTCTCCCTCTGCCTGTATCTCTGCCTCTCTCTCTCTCTGTGTGACTATCATAAATAAATACAAATTTAAAAAAAATAATTTCTAGAAAACAACTTGGTGAGTGTGAAAAGAACTTTAATATTGGGGTGGGTGAAGATGATATTAATGTCTAGTTCAAGTAAGTGAATTGAAAACTTGCATAATGTTAAAGTGCCTGCCAGGAGCCCTGAAAAGTTGCCATTGTGATTGCTGTTTAATTTAGAGATTGCAAATATTGACAAATTGAGATGAAATTTCCCAGGTCCCCTTTTCTGTCAGCAATAAGGACACTGAAGATATGGTTAAAATTAATTACTTGATTTGCATGCATTTTGTTAATCACTCATTCCCTACAAACGATATTTTCCCATCTTGTAGAATAAAATAAAAAAAAATTAAAAATGGCAACAAGACTAGAAGAGATAGAGGCTTAAATTTATAACTGTTCACAGATTCAAAAGTAAAGGCAATTATTTGGCCTCTTAGGTGTTTAATTTTTGCCGTCAAAGAGGAATGCTTTCTTCCCTACATAAAATAGACGATAAAGAAAGAAAACAACAAAGAGAGGCTTTTTTAGGGGAGGGTGGATTTGTTTGCAAAAATATCCTATATTCTATTTGGTTACTTAAACTGAGTCTTTAAAAAAAAAAAAAAGACTCTTAAGCAGTGATTTACATAGCAGTATTAGCTATAAACTGTGCTGCAATAATTTATTGGTGAATTTCATGCCCCAAGATGGAGCTCAGCAGTAAATCCCCATCATCTTGATACCCTCTCATGCCTACCACTTAGTCACAGAAGCAACTATTTGAAGTCACAAAAACATCAAATGATTATGCACAAAAACACAAAAACTCCTTGTATTTTATTGTTTTTTATTTTTGCCCTCAGATTTCTAAGAAACTACTATAATGAAAAATGGTGTTATTTGGAAGTCTCCACCAGATGGTAGGGAGGGAATAAAATGTGTGGGAAGGGGGTTGGGATCAACCTATATTGGATGCTGCCTGGGCCCAGGACTGCAAGACACTTTGAACACATTATCTAATTTAATTTAGGATTATCTAATTTAATCCTCCCAACAACCCTGTGAGATGGGTATAATTGCTCTTGATTTATCAATGACAAGCACTTAGCTCAACCAGAAATCTTTGCACATGGGCATTTCTGCCTATCTCCAGTCTTAGGGCAGCCTTGAGCTGGGTAGAAGCTAAGTAGAATGAATATAGCACATGACACTTAATGAGTAGGTTGCTAGAAAATTGTTTCCATGCTTGCTGTTTTCGTTATGATTTCCTTTTGTTGGGTAGAAGGGATTAGCTCCCCTACAAGGCCTTTCTCCAACTGTGGTAATTTAAATACATAAATCCACCTTTCTGTCAAGCTCACTTGAGGAGAGCAGGACATTTAAGGAAATGATCTTACAACCTACAACTGTTAACTCTTGGTTTTCTAAGGACCCTACGTGAATGATATTTATGTATTCTCAACTAGGGAGACAACTGCACTTCAACTCTCAAATACTCAAATTAAAAAAACAGCAAATAAAATTTCTCAAAGGCTAAGAAAGCACATAGTGCCATAGACTTTTTAATTGTATTAGCAAAGAATATGCCAGTTGTAATTTTATATTGTTTGCCAATTAAAAACTCTACTTTTTCAGTAACAATCCTATTCCCTGTTATTTTACTGGTTTCTAGAGTCAACCTCAGATCCTATATTTCTCTAGCTGGTGTGTGTGTGTGTGTGTGTGTGTGTGTGCGTGCGTGTGTGTGTTGATTTCCAAACATGGAATTGGGACATTTGTACTAATAAAGGGTTTTGTCTAATTTATGATTTATTTACACATGACTAACTTATGAAGATGTTCATCATATCCACTTAACTATTAAAAATAATAAGTAAACAAAAAACTACCTTTCCTAAGAAAAATTTTAGAAATTATATAACCAAGATCTCTAATATGTATAAACATTAATAGCATAGCTTGTATATGAAGCATCACTTCTATCTTTTGCAACAACATTTAAGAGAGATTTATAATATTTTATCCTCATACAAATAAATGTTGATAGAAATATAGTATTCTAGCAGTCAGATATGTTTTTCTTTCTCTCTGCTTTCTAATTCATGCTTTAGCAATATCAGACTATTTATAGCTTTCTGAACAGTGGAGCAGAGAGATGGAAATGGAGACCTTGTTCCAGGTTTGACCTGAACTTTGCCACTTATTAGCTGTAGGATCGTTGACAGATGAATCTCTCTAAGGCTCAAATTTTCATCAGTAAAATGGAGATAAACCTGTTATGAAGATTAAATGAAATAGTGCACCTAGAGAGTTTAACATAGTGCCTGGTGCCCAGAGCCATTCAGTGAAGGTAGCTGTATGTTACCATCATTGTCATCACATTATACAGTTTTATCCTTACGTGCCTTTGCATCTATGTTTCCTCTGCATCTTCTCCCATTTAGTCTTGTTTCTGGTGAACTCCTTATTTCTTCAAAGCTTGGCTAGAAAGTTAGTTCTTCTAGGAAGGCTTTCCTGACCTCCAGCCCAGGCACAATGATGTGTTCCTCTTCATTGCTCCTTCCTCATCTTGTGCTTGATTCTACTGTAACAGATGCCCTGCCATGATGGTTATTGGCTGAATGAATGTCCTCTCCTTATCTAGACTGTGACCATTACAAGGAACTATTCTTTTTTATTCATTGTGTGTTCTCAGCACCCAGTGCAGTACGTGGCAGACAATGGGTACCCCATGGATGATTTCTCAGTTGAATTTCTAACAGACAGGTTGCGCTTCTCAGTATAAAAGAGTTCAAGGATTGTGAATCTGAGAATTAAGGGTGTTTTTCTTTTTTTTATTGAAGTTCAATTTGCCAACAGATAGTATGGCAAAGGGTGCTTAACAATAAATAGTCTTCTGTCCACCTGTTGCAACAAGTTGAAATCTGTTTTCATACTCAGTATGCAATCTGAAATTGTGGTTAAAGAAATTTTAGTGCAACGTTGTACACAATGAAGCTTAAATGAAAATGACATAAGAAAATGACTAGGTCGTCTATGATAATAGAAGAAACTTAGAGCAAACCTTATCGATGTGGTTTTGCAAATCATAGTTTTAAATGCTTACACTCGACCCCCCTGGTCTTATTGTATGTAAAATTGCACTTTACATTCCCACCTTGTGGTTTATTTTCACTAGGGACTTATATATACTGCTGCATTGTTTTGATTTACATTTATGATTTTCATATTCCCAGTAAGCTCTAAGACAAACCTTTGTGCATATAGAGTGTCCTCTAATCTCTTACCAGAAAATTAATGGAGTACATTCATAGTAGTGGGTAGAGTTCAAGTATTAAAATGATCTTCTAACTTGAAATTATATAAAACTATCCAACAAAAAGCTCTTCTGTCTTAATCACGTCATATTGAAAATATTTCTTTTTGAGCCAGCTTTCTACTCTAGGATATTAAATGGAAAACAATGAAAAAATAACTTCAAAGAACAAATTGACCAGTATCTTTCAAAGCTTTCTGGAACTATATTCTAGAGGTTATGGTACCTGTCCTATGACAATCTTTAAAATTAGGGCTTTTGTTTTAATGACGGTCTAAAAATCAGTCTAGGCATCTTCTGGACCATCTTGTAACTGAACACTGGGCTTACATACATGCTGGTATTGGGACCAAATGATCCTAACTTTCTATGGCTAGGGAAGAGGACAAGAAACTGGCAAAATGACATCCCTTGTACATGGCAAAGTAGGCTTGCTTAGCCCAAAAGAACTTGTGTTTTAGCAGTCAGCACCACATACATATTTTCAAAGGTGATTCAGTTTTAGCAAAAGCACATAAATTTGTCACAATAAAATAATGCTATTAATTGGATTGTATTGGTTTTGTAGTTTTATCTGTATTTAATTTTCAAATTTGTTCCCATTTGATTATTGCTTAAAAGAACAATAAGCACAAGGGGTTTAGTTTTACATTTATGCATATTTAAATAACATTTTTTAATGTAATACAATATTTTGTTTTGATATTCTTTTTTTTTTTTTTTTCATTGAGTTCTTTGAAAACAAACCATATAATTAATCCATTTTGAGAAATGCTATAGTGGGTCCTACTTATGTTGCTGATTTTTTGGGAAGTGTTTGTCAGTAAACTGAGAGCCCCTTATTATATGACATGTTGCATGTCATGGGTGCTCAACAATCCCTGACTACCTGGGTTCTTGCCCTCATTCTGCCACTTACTCTTTGTGCACAAGTTGCAGACTCAGTTTCCTTATCTAACCGAGTTTGTGCTTGGATTTAAGGATCTTTTAACTCCTTCCATTTCTAAAATGTGAGCCTACCCCATAGATTTCTGCCATTTGTTTAGTTTTCTACTTCATCACCCAACCTGCCCTATAAAATTGGATTTTTTCAACTTTTTAGACATCACTGACAACACTGACATGTTTGAGTTCATTCAATCAGTTTTCTTGAAACATGAACTCACCTTTCCTATTGGAAGTTGTAAAGTCTTTTCTTTTTCTTGAAAGAAAACAAATATAAAAACACTTAACCCAGACCTTTGGACATGCAGAACTAATATATCCCCTTTGAAATGACAAAGGCTGCTGGATAGAATCCTGGGTAATGTTAACTGTTCCTTCCTCTCCCTCTGATCTTAGGTCATCCATTCTCTTAATTGGTGTGAAATCTCTCTAGAACTATGACATACATAGAACCTGATCCATAATCCTGCTCACCCTTATGTTGGGACTATGGGGGAAGCTAAAACAACTCAGCTATGTGCAGCACAGTTGAGGTCTCTTGGACAGACCTTGTGCTTAATGGATAGGTGAGCTTGTTTGAGCAATCTTAAGGCATACCCAGATTATTAGTCTCTCTGGGGATGGCAGGGAGGGAAAGAGCTGGAGGGAAAATAAGGAGAAAAAGGGGGTGCTTTCCCAATGGAGTAAGTAGTGTAGAATGGGCCCTCCTCCAAAGAGGTCACTTAGCCCCAGCTAGAGGCCTAAATCAACCTTTAGAAGTTCCTGAAGAAATTTCCCATTTAAGAAAATTCATCTCTAATGTGTGATTAATTCATGGTATTGTGTGCTGGGTGGCAGATTGGAAAAAGGGAATGTAATCTTATAATAACTTTTTGGTTGATGGGTTATAGGTGAAGTCAGGTTTGTTTTTTAAAGCAAAAAAAAATGCCACAAAGAAAAATGTTTATAGTTGCCATTTGGTTTAAAGAGCCCTGGGGCTCCCATCTTTATTATGAAATATAGTCTTAGAACAAAAATATTTAGCTGTGCTTCTGTAAATTAAAATCTAGTTTCTCCTTAGGCTTATGATTTGAAGTCAAGTTTCTGACTGAAGTGAGATAATTAAAAGGAAAACAGAGCAAGAGGATGATAGATGTGGCCCACAGCCTTGGCATACAGAAAAGTCCCAGCTATTTTTCTTCAGCTCAGCATAGACTGTAGATTTATCATCAGGACAGCAAACATATTCAAGGGGAGGAAAAGAAAGAGAAGTTGCGTATAAGCCTTGTGACAGCATCCGTCACAGAGAAGCAAATGAATATTCTTATAGGGACAGTCCATTTAGAGAATTCCTTTTTATTGTACTCTGAGTTGCTTTATGTTCATGTAATAAGCAACACTGAGTTCAAAGATAGCTCTGCCCTTACAACACTGATGATATGAATATCCTTGGCACCGCGATACAGTAGGCTGAGATAGTAATTACATCATCGGTACCTGTCAGAAGCTGGGCACCCAAGTGAAGGCACTGGCTGGGGAAAGCACTTAGGGATGGAAGACCTGCAACTCTAATTAACTACTGCTTACTCTGTGATCTCTGGCAATATAAATTGTATGGACTCGATGAAGCCTGAAGTAGTCTATAAGATGGATGGTGCCATAATAGGAGGATAAGTCGAAAAACATTTATTTTTATACATTCAAAAATTAAGAGACAGTGATAGCTTAAAAACAGATGCAAATATTTGACAGCATAAGCTCACTAGAGACAATAGAAAGTCAAATAATAGTTCTAATTGATTATTCCTTTCAGTCTGTACTCGGCAGCTGAGGGTAATTTTGTTATTATCTCCTTCTCTCTATCTTAAAAAAAGAAATTAGTCAGAGGTTTGTGTACTTCAAATTGACACTTGTTAATTTGCTGACCTCATTTTCTCTGAGTTGGAGAGTGACTGAAGCAGACTCTAGGGCACCTGAGTGGCTCAGTTGGTTAAGATCTGTCTTCAGCTCAGGTCATGATCTCAGGGTCCTGAGAATAGAGTCCTATGTGGGGCTCCCTCCTTAGCAGAGAGTCCGCTTCTTCCTCTCCCTCTGCCCCTCACCCCTGCTCATGCTCTCTTTCTCTCTCAAAGAAATAAATAAGAAACAGGCTCCAAGTTCCCTGAGTGCATTTGAGTTTCTGGATAGTCTTGCCATAGAAACAACATAGTATGTTTTCTGGGGTTCTTTGTTGTGTGAATAATTCTTTATATTTCACACTTATCAGTAACATAGGTTTAATTTCACGCAAGACTTCTCATTTCTAAATGGTTTTAAGTAGTTTCTTTGGGCTAAATTCTGAGCTTCTTTACACCCTCAACCTAATGAAAGAAGAACTGGGATATGGGGCTTGGCCTCTGCTTGGCCTCTTTGTTTCATCTGCGAGTAGAAGCTGAAGATGTTAAAAGCAGCTGCTGGTTTCTCAGGCTGCCCAAGAAACACTTTTCTTAGCTTTGCCGCTTCCTCTCTTTTTTCCATCCTCTTGCTCTGTTCCTTCGGTTTAGATGAAGATGAAGAAATTTTTCAGTAGAACCAAGCAAAGCTAAGTGGTCAGATGTCCCAACCTCTTCACGCTGGAGTAAGGACCAATATATAAGTGACCAATTCAAACCAAGAAATATATGTCAACTATAAGGGTCTATAGAATGTTCCATAGATTCTATATAGCATTATTGCTTAAAAAAATCAAAGTCTTGTGTAACATGTCAATACTGAGATTTCTACTTGTTCCCTGGTATAGTTCATTTTTCTGGGATGGGGCTGAGAGGGATGGGGCTTGGGATTTCCACCCCGATCCACCACAGCAGCAGTGCCATCACTTGTTTTCCCTTATGGCCTCATGTGGAAGTTCTCATTTAAATAATGAGTTTTGGGATGCCTGAGTGGCTCAGCAGCTGAGCGTCTGCCTTTGGGTCAGGTCGAAATCCTGGGGTCCTGGGATTGAGTCTTGCATCATGCTCCCCACAGGGAGCCTGCTTCTCCTTCTGCCTTTGTCTCTGCCTCTCTCTGTGTCTCTCATGAATAAATTTAAAAATCTTAAAAAAAATAAATAATGAGTTCTGTATCTTAAAAATGCTTTAAAATCAATTCTCTAGAACAATGGCATTCATGATTTTTTAGAATTGTGCATCTCATTAAGTAAAAAACTTTTTTGAGTATACTTTCACTGTAAGTATATTTCTACAGCACTTTACCAACATATTATGCACATTTAAAAATGCCCCCCCCCCCCAAAAAAAAACAAAAAAAAAAAAAAAAAATGGCCCAAGGGCAGCCCGGGTGGCTCAGCGGTTTAGCACTGCCTTTGGCCCAGGGCATGATTCTGGAGAACTGGGATTGAGTCCCACGTTGGGCTCCCTGCATGGAGTCTGCTTCTGCCTCTGCCTGTGTCTCTTCCTCTCTCTCTGTGTGTGTCTCTCATGAATAAACAAAATCTTTTTAAAAAATGGCCCAAAATTGGTTAATTAAAAATGTAGTTATAATATTTTCATCCTATACCTCAGCAGATCATCTTGCATATCTCCTACAGTGCTTGCCCTCTACTTTAGAGCCCATTCCCAGAGTTATATTCATAGTACAATGACTTCTGTAAAAGCAACCTCAAAATCTTGGTGACTTAACACAAGAAATGTTTTTTGTGTGTGTGCCCAGCTTCTGCGAGAGCAGGGCTCTGCCTTCTGGGTCAGGGAACTGGGCCTTTTCCTTTGTGTGACTCTTGTCATTTTCCAGGCACTCTTCCTCCTTCACATTCAGCTGGAGTATGGGAATAGAGCTAACATGGAAAATTGCAAAGGAAGGCTTTAATGCACCAAATCTGAAAATGGCATACATCACTCCCTTCCCTTGATTCCCTGGGCACAACTCAGACACATGGCCACATCTGGGGAAAGCTGTGAAATGTGCTCAGCAGCGGGACCAAGAGGAAAACAGGATTTGGTGACACCTGCAATGCTTCTGCCACCAGAATGAATGCTACACTGAGGGGGAGATTTATCCTCTTCTGCCCATTCTCCCCAGACTTGAAGTCTCAATTTTACTTTCAGTTTGTTGAATGAGGCATTTAGAGAGGGAGATATGCGCCTATTTTTCAGTTAGGGATTACGTTCTGCTGAGTGTAACAAAAACCCATCTACAGAGGCTAACTGAAAAGGATTTTATTTTCTCATGTCATAAGAAGTGCGGGGGTGGGCAGTCCAGACCTGGTGGAACTGCTTGAGGGAGTTGTCAAGTACCCAGGCTCTTTCCAGCTCCCTTTTCAGTGTTCTCATCTCCGTGTTTTTATGCTCGTTGTCCCCAGATGGCTGGTCTTTCTCCAGATATCTTGTTTGTTTTCTAACAAGATGAAGGATGGAGAGGGGGAAATAAAAAGCACAAGTGTGATTTGAGTTTGTCCTATTTAGCAACTTCCCTACAGCCCTTCTGGTAGACTTTGCTCATATCTCCTTGGCCATAATTGCGTCCCAAGACCAGCATATCCAGCCATTGCTGCAAGGGAGTTCGGAAACGGATTATTTTAAGCTGGATATATTGCTAACCTGAACAAATTTGGGATTCTATTACTTAGAAGGAAGAGAGAAAGTACTCTCTGCAGCCATTTGATAATTTAGAAATCTCAGTTTCTGCATACGTCCACCATGGTGAAAGGATACCAGGCTGAGTAGATGCCAAGGCATAACTTATGCTTTTACAATTTTTTTGTCTGAGTTCAATTTGGCTGCTGCGATCATTTATAAATGGCATTACAAATTAAGCCATATTTTCTTTGAGGTTGAAATTCTTTACATGTGTATTTCCTTTTTGCTAACTATAATATAAACCTTTTGAAACACGTTTTCTAGTGAACGGGAGCATAAGCATTTAAAGCTCACTGTTGTATTGGTTACCAGATGCTCCTGAGCCAACTGGTGTGTGACAGAGAGCATCAGGGACACACCAGCTCTCTATATTCTGGGTTCTCTAATGTTGATCCCTGCAACAATCCTGTTCTTCAGGAAGCACGTACTTGGCATTAGATTATTCTCCACGTTTCTTGATACACAATTAGATTATATGTGGGGCTAATAATGAAATGAAGAAATTTTTGCAGCCCTTAACATTGCTACTTGGTTTGATATGTTTGATATGACTGTTTGATATTAGTTTGGTAGCAGAGGCAGTTGTGTCTCTTTTAAAGAATAGAGAACATGCTCCTTGCAAGGTCTGAGAGAGATACTTTACTTTGGCTGCTAGGAAACTCAGAGCTAATTTAATACTCATGAAAATGTCTTATTTCAGATTGCTGATAAAATTATTCTCATTTTTCTCTAAATAGCTTCTGATATCTTTCTCTTAACTTCACATTTAGCTATCTGCTGTCGTGACAGGATTTTATCACAAATTTCCTTTTAAAATGTAGAGTAGAAATGAAAACTAAAGTAAAAGTAAATGAGGAAAATCCAGATTGTTTATTAATGTCTTATTCAATCAAAGCGATTTCCTTTGGTAGGGAGTAATTTAGGCTGTCAGATTTGTCTTTTACTCTTTGGAGTGTAGAATGGCACTTTTACTTTGGAAGTAAATAAATAAGCTACGTTCTTCAGTCTGTTCATCTTTGTGCATTTTAACTGGTGTTTAAATCTTGAGGGGTGTTGGCATGAATGGGTAATTACCACCAAGATGAATGGTGATGATATTTGTTATTACGATAGTTTTTCTTTTACTTGAGCTTTCAGAGGGAAGCAGCGTTTATCTCAGTCAATCATTAAGTTTGGAAAGGTAAGGGCAAAAAAAAAAATAGGAAAGGTAAGGGCGTTAAATTTTTCTGTTATTTCAAAATAGTAAATTTTATTTTATTTAAGATTTTATTTATTCATGAGAGATACAGAGAAAGAGGCAGAGACATAGAGGGAAAAGCAGGCTCCTTACATGGAGCCTGATGCAGAACTTGATCCCAGGACCCCGGGATCATGCCCTGAGCTAAAGGCAGACGCTCAACCACTGAGCCATCCAGGTGTCCCCAAAATAGTAAATTTTAAATGTGACAGGCAGTAAGTAAGTTATGCTTAAAACAATACAACAGTGTATTAATATTAATGGGGAATATAACTGACGTAAAACAAGCAGCAGGTGGGAGAAGAGTTCACAGCACGCACATGGAATATATGTCCCTGGTATAGATATCCAGGATATCCTAGATATCCTCACTGTAGATATCCAGGATCCTAGACACTCCTGTCCAATTGGCTTCTGGAATCTGTGTGAGGTGGCCAAGGGACAGCTGCTTTTCCTGAGGGATGTAATGGGGAGATGGTTTAGAGCTTGGATGAGTGGGCTGGATTGTCCATAGACTTGTACTTGATGTCCTTCATGACACAGGGGAAGTCAGAGGATGGAAACAATGAGGCAGACAGACCAAGAACTGGAGACCATGAGCTAAGGGGTGACTTTCCCCAAATATCTACATTCAAGCACCAAACTCCAGAGAGTCTGAGAATTATAAATTTTAATCTTTCAGCTTTAGGTTCTTTTAGGCTCAAGAACCTAAAAGGGAAATGCTGATATTGATGAGGGGTTAGAGGCTCGTTGAGGGTAGAGGTTGCCTTATTTTGAAGAGTTGTGGTGAAGACAAGTTTTAGGGCATACAGAATTAGGAACTCCATCTAGACTCTTTCCCTGGACCACGAAAATGTTAGGGGCAAACCTAAAATATTCCTGTCTTTCCTCTGTTTTAATGTACAATGTCCAAGTTCCTTCAGGTGGCTTTCAGGGTCCTTACCCACCTGGACCCCAATCCTTAACACTCTTGCATCATCCTTTCATACACCCTGTGTTTCATACCTGTGTTCTTTCAGTGTGTCATTTTCCCTAAATATCACTGCTTTCCATCTAATTCCCCAAGACAGAAAAGTAGAGTCCTGCTTCATGGTTCTGGCTCCCTCACATTCCCAGTCTGTGTCCCATTCTGGAGAGCTTCTGCTTCTCATTTCTTTGTAACCATCTGTTTGGTATGAGTTGGCATAATTATCGCATGGATTACTGCAGAAGCTTGGCCTCCCCACATCTACTCTGACCTCTTTCAATCCTGGCTTCACTCTTGGCTAGGGTAATCTCTTTGATATTTGGTATGGGATCAGGTCACTCTTGCTTGCAAGTTTGCAAAGGCTACTATGGATAAACACCCAAAGTGTGGTCCACAGGCACTGTTGGTGTGGCTCTGCCTACCTGTGCAGCTTCCCATCAAACTACTCTTCTCACTTTCTATCCCTTACTCATACTGCTCTTCTCACAGTTGCTTCCTTAGTTATGTGTTCCCCAGGGCTCCTTCTTTCAGCTGTCACTTCAGAGAAGAAATAAGTAGATCCCCCGTAATATGCCCGTATAGCACAACATGACTTTTCATCATTGTACTTGTCATTATTTGGAAGTATATATTCATTTGTGTGATTACTTCATTAATTTCTCTCTCTCGCTTGCTAGTTTGTGCTACATTCTATAGGTCAGGGCTGTATTTGGTTTTGCTCATTGTAATCTTAGGGTTAGAACAGTGCCTGACCTAGTAGGCACAGTACTCCAAACATAGATGCTCCAAACATACTTATAGAATGGATGAATGAACACATGTATGAACAACTATCTCAATGTGCTTTTCCACAGTAGCTGATATAAAAGCAAAATAACAGTAAGGTTTTTTAAAAAAAAAATATCTACAGTTTAGTCTGTGCCAGGCACTGTTCTAAATGTTTTACATTTATTAACTCAGTGTGCACAACATATCTACAAAACATGTTCTATAATTAGCTTCAATTTTATATCTGAGGAAACTGAGGCACAAAAGGCAAAAGGGCCCATTCTTTTAGTGTGGGCTGCGTGTAGTGACTTTCTTCCAAACACTGCAGTATGGAGAAGGGGGGAAAGAATATCTTTACAGTGAGAAACCTGACAAACACTACCTCACCAGGTGGTCAGGCTCAAGATCAACAGTCCTCAAGATCAATAAGTTATATTGATAGCATGTTCCCTTGATAGGATGTGATGAAAATGGTGCTTTACCTTTGTAATCTTCCTGTTCGAAACACAAGACTAATCATGGGAAAAAAACATCAGACAAATCCCAGCTGAAGGACATTCTACAAAATACCTGATTAGTCCTCCTCAAAACTGTCAAGGTCATTAAAAACAAGAAAAGTCTGAGAAACTTTAACAGCTAAGAGGAGTCCAAGGAGACAACGACTAAATGTAGTATGGCAGGCTGAATGGGAACCTGGAACAGAAACAGGACTTTAGTTAGAAATGAAGACAATCTGAATATGAATAAAGGATGGGATTTGGTTAATAATAATGTATCAATATGTTTGTTAATTGCAACAAATGAGGCATATTATGTAAGATGTTAATAAGGGTGTGGGGAATAAGGGAGCTCTCTGTTCTATCTTTGCATTTTTTTTTTTTGTTAGACCTAAAAGTATTTTAAAAAGTAAAGTTACTTTTAAAAAACAAGCAGGGTCATAGAGCTGTTGATGGATGTAGACAAAATTCAATCCCTTGCTAACTGACCATATTCCCTGCTCCTAACCTATACATTACAAATTCCAGTGTTCAAATTTGGCCCACTCAGTACAAATCTGGATGTGAAATTGTGGCAGTCTTTATACCCACAGGAGACCAATCTGGGGGATTTCCAGTTATAAAAGGGACATAGATGTGCCACAAGAACAATATTTTAACCAGATTAGGGAAGAATTGTAGGCAGTGAGTTGGGGAGTGGAGATACTGCCTACACTCAGACGAGGTTTGTGTCAGGTTGCAAGTAAGGTAACTTCTCCAGCAACTTATACCAAAAGAAGGGATGAACTCATTGCTAATGTCTGGGTGGCACTTAACTCAATCTCCTTCTGTTGAAACCTATGTATAATTTCCAGTACCCCTATTATCCATGAAGCTACTCTGATCCTCTCATAAAAATTAACCCTGGCAGTTTGAAAGAGCACGGGCTCTAGAATGGTTGCATGGGCACCCTGTCACTGCTGGCCAAGGTCATGTGACCCTAGGCTAGGTATTCAACTGTCCAGATGCTCAATTTTTTTCTTCTAAAAACTAGGGATAAAAATTCTTTCTTCTTAGGGTTATTGTGAAAAATAGGAGGAAGGGGGAATATGAAAGCACCTAGCTCAGTGCCTAGAATGTAATAAATTCTAGGTAGAAGTTAACTCCTTTATTTCCTCCCCATTGTCCTCTTCATGGGGTCATAACACAGTTCAGATGTCATTATTAAGCCCTGGTTTTAATCTCTCCTATTAGTTATATACATGACTGTGTCACCACAACCACAAATTCCTTGAAGGGCAGAATCATATTTAATTTCTTTGTTTTTAAATTTTTTTTAAAGATTTTATTTATTCACGAGAGACCGAGAGAGAGAGGCAGAGACATAGGCAGAGGGAGAAGCAGGCTCCACGCACGGAGCCCAATGTGGGACTCGATCCTGCGACTCCGGGATCACGCCCTGAGCCAAAGGCAGATGCCCAAGCACTGAGCCACCTAGGTGTCCTTATGTTTTTTAAAGTCTAATTCCAGTTAGCCAACAGAAAGTACATACTTAGTTTCATATTATGTTTCAAGTTTTTATTTAAATTCTAGTTAGTTAACATATGGTGCAGTACTTGTTTCTATAGTAGAATTTAGCGATTCATCACTTACATCTAACACCCCATGCTCATCGTAAGTGCCCCTTTAATCTCCATCACCCATTTAGCCCATCACCCTACCACCTCCCCTCTAGCAACCCTCAGTTTGTGCTCTATACTTGAGAGTCTCTTTTTTGGTTTCCCTCCCTGTCTCTTTCTTTTGCTAACTGACCATATGTTCATCTGTTTTGTTTCACCCACATCTGGGTGAAGTCATATAGTATTTGTCTTTCTCGGACTGACTTATTTCACTTAGCATAATACGCTCTAGCTACATCCATGTCGTTGCAAATGGCAAGATTTCACTTTTTTTGATGGCTGAAAATATTCTATAATTTCTTTATCCATCAGTTGATGGGCATTTGGGCTCTTTCCATAATTTGGCTATTATTGATAATGCTGCTATAAACATTGGGGTGCACATGCCCCTTTGAATCAGTAGTTTTGTATCCTTTGGGTAAATACCTAGTAATGCAATTGCTTGGTCATAGGGTAGTTCTATTTTTAACTTTTTGAAGAACCTCCATACTGTTTCCCGGAGTGGCTGCATGGGCTTTCATTCCCACCAACAGTGTATGAGGGTTCTCCTTTCTCCACATCCTCACCAACACTTGTTGTTTCCTGTGTTGTTCATTTTAGCCATTCTGACAGGTGTGAGGTCGTATCTCATTGTAGTTTTAATTTGTATTTTCCTGGTACCATGTGATATTGAGCATCTTTTTATGTATCTGTTGGCCATCTGTATGTCTTCTTTGGAAAAATGTTTATTCATGTCTTCTGCCTATTTCTTAACTGGATTATTTGGGTTTTGGGTATTGAGTTTGATAAGTTCTTTATATATTTTGGATACTAACTCTTTATCAGGTGTGTCATTTGCAAATCTCCCATTCCAAAGGTTCCTTTTAATGTTGTTGATTGTTTCCTTCACTGTGCAGAAGCTTTTTATCTCAATGAGAATTCACTTTTTTGCTTTTGTTTCCCTTGACTCCAAAGATGTGTCTACTAAGAAATAATTATGGTCAATGTCAAAGAGGTTGCTGCCTGTGGTTTTCTCTAAGATTTTTATGGTTTCCTGTTTCATATTTAGGTCTTTCATACATTTTGAATTTATTTTTGTGTATGGTGTAAGAAAGCGGTCCCATTTTATTCTTTCACGTGTTGCTATCTGGTTTTCCCAACACCATTTGTTGAAGAGACTGTTTTTTCCATTGGATATTCTTCCTTGCTTTGTTGAAGATTAGCTGACCATATAGTTGTGGGTCCATTTTGGGGTTGTCTATTCTATTCCACTGATCTCTATGTCTGCTTTTGTGCCAGTACCATACTGTCTTGATGATTACAGGTTTGTAATGTAGCTTGAAGTACGAAACTGTGAAGCCTTCAGCTTTGCTTTTCTTTTTCAATATTCCTCTGGCTACTTGGGATCTTTTGTGGTTCCATACAAATTTTAAGATTGTTTGTTCTAGCTGTATGAAAAATGCTGGTGCTATTTTGATAGGGATTGCATTAAATGTGTAGTGTGCTTTGGAAGTATAGATGTTTTAACAATACTTGTTCTTCCAATCCATGAATGTGGAATGTTTTTCCATTTCTTTGTCTTTCTTAATTTCTTTCATAAATGTTCCACAGATTTCAGAGTACAGGTCTTTTACCTCTTTGATTAGGTTTACTCCTGGATAACTTATGGTTTCTGTGCAATTGTAAATGGGATTGGTTTCTTGATTTCATTTTCTGCTGTTTTATTATTCGTGTATAGAAATGTGACAGATTTCGATACATTGATTTTGTATCCTGCAAATTTACTGAATTCTTGTATCAATTCTAGCAACTTTTTGGTGGAGTCTTTTGGGTTTTCTATATAGAGTATCATGTCATCTGTGAATAGTGAAAGTTTGACTTCTTCCTTGCCAGTTTGGATGCCTTTTATTTCTTTTTGTTGTCTGGTTGCTGAGGCTAGGACTTCAGTACTATATTAAATAATAATGATTAGAGTGGACATCCCAATCTTGTTCCTGATCAGAGAGGAAAATCTCTGTTTCTCCCCGTTGAGGAGGATACTGGCTGTGGGTTTTTCATATATGGCCTTTATGATGTTGAAATATGTTCCCTCTATCCCTACTTTCTTGATGATATTTATTAAGAATGGATGCTATATTTTGTCAGATGCTTTTTCTGCATCTATTGAGAAGGTCATATGGTTCTTAACCTTTCTTTTATTAATGTGGTATGTCACGTCAATTGATTTGCAAATATTAAGCCATCCCTGGATCTCAGGAATAAATTCCATGTGATCATGGTAAATGATTCTTTTAATGTCCTATTAGATTCAATTTGCAAGTATTTTGTTGAGAAATTTTGCAGCCATGTTCATCAGGGATATTGGGCAGTAACTCTCCTTTTTATTGGGGTCTTTGTCTAGTTTTGGAATCAAAGTAATACTGCCCTCGGAATGAGTGTTGAAGTTTTCCTTCAATTTCTGTTTTTTGGAACAGTTTGAAAAGGATAGGTGTTAACTCTTCTTTAAATGTTTGGAAGAGGGCACCTGGGTGATTCAGTCAGTTAAGTGTCTGCCTTTGGCACAGATGTGACCCTAGGGTCCTGGGACTGAGTCTCACATTGGGCTCCCTGCTCAGTCTACTGAGTCTACTTCTCCCCCCCCCCCCCTTGCTCCTCCCCTCTACTCTTGTGCACTCTCTTTCTCTCTCTCTAATAAATAAAATCTTTTAAAAAATAAAATATATGTTTGTTAGAATTCTCTTGGGAAGCCATTTGGTCCTGGAGGTTTGTTCATTAGATTTTTGATTACTGATTCAATTCCTTTGGCTATTTGTCTGTTCAATTTTTCTATTTCTTCTTGTTTCAGTTTTGGTAATTTATATGTTTCTAGGAATTTATTCATCTCTTCTAGATTGCCCAATTTGTTGACATGTAATTTTTCATGATATCCTCTTATAATTGTTTGTATTTCTGTGATGTTGATTATGATCTCTCCTTTTTCATTTGTGATTTTGTTTATTTGGGTCCTTTCTCTTTTCTTTTTTGCTGAGTCTAGCTGGGGGTTTATCAGTTTTATTAATTCTTTCAAAGAACCAGCTCCTAGTTTCATTGATCTGTCCTATTGTGTTTTTCTAATTTCTATATCATTTTTTTCTGCCCTAATCTTTATTATTTTCCTTTTGCTGGCTTTAGGCTTCATTTGTTATTCTTTATCTAGCTCCTTTAGGTGTAAGGTTTGTTTGTGTATTTGAGACTTTCTTCTTGAGGAAGGTTTGTATTGCTATATATTTTCTTCTTATGACTGATTTTGCTGTAACCCAAATACTTTAGGCCATTGTGTTTTCTTTTTCACCTGTTTCCATGTATTTTTCTTATTTTTTCTTATTTTCATGGTTAACTATTTATTGTCCAGTAGGATATTTTTAACATCCATGTATTTGTGGTCTTTCCAAGTTTTTCTTGTGTTTGACTTCAAATTTCATAGCATTGTGGTCTGAAAATATGCATGATATCTCAAACTTTTTGTGCTTGTTGAGGCCTGATTTGTGACCCAGTTTGTGATCTATTCTGAAGGATGACCCATGTGCTTTAGAAAAGATTGTGTATTCTGCTACTTTAGGATGAAATGCTCTGATTATCTGTTAAGTCTGTTTGGTCCAGTGTGTCATTCAAAGCCAGGATATCCTTGTTGATTTTCTGCATAGATTATCTGTCCATTGCTGTAAGTAGGATGTTAAAGTCTCCTCCTACTATTATAATATTATCAGTGAAGTTCTTTATGTTTGGTATTAATTGTTTTATATATTTGGCTGTTCCCAAGTTAGAATAAATATTTACAATTTTTAGATCTTCTTGTTAGGTAGACCCCTTTATTATGATACAGTGGTCTTCTTCATCTCTTGTTATGGTCTTTCATTTAAAATATAGTTTGTCTGATATAAGTATGGCTACTCTGGCTTACTTTTCATGTCCATTAGCATGACATATGGTTCTCTACCCCCTCACTTTCAAACTCCAGGTATCTTTAGGTCTAAATTGAGTCTCTTATAGGCAGCATATAGATTGGTTTTGTTTTTTATCCATTTGGATACCTTATGTCTTTTGATTGGAGCTTTTAGTCCATTTAAATTCAGAGTAATTATTGAAAAATATAAATTTAGTGCCATTGTATTACTTGTAAAGTTGCTGCTGCTGTAGACTGTCTCTGTTCCTTTTTAGTCTTTGTTAGTTTGGGTCTCTCTCTGTCATCAAAGGGTCCCCTTTAATATTTCTTGGAGGGCTAGTGTAGTGGTCATGAATTCCTTTAGTTTTTGTTTGTTCTGGGGACTCTTTGTCTCTCCTTCTATTCTGAATGACAGCCTTGCTGGATAAGGTATTCTTGGCTGGATGTGGTTTCCATTCAACACGTTGAGTATATCATGCCACTTTCTTCTGGCCTGCCAGATTCTGTGGACAGATCTGCTATGAACCTTATTTGTCTTCTCTTGTAAACTAAGGACCTTTGTTTATACCTTGCTGTTTTCAATATTCTTTCCTTATCCGTGTATTTTGTAAATTTTACTATGATATGTCTTGGTGTTGGCTGGCTTTTAAAAATTTTGATGCAAGTTCTCTGTGCCTCCCGGATTTGGATGTTTGTTTCCTTTCCCAGATTCAGATTAGGGAACTTTTCAGCTATAATTGTCCAAATCTTCTACCATGTTTTCCCTCTCTTCTTCTTCTGGCATTCCTATGATATGAATATATTATGCTTTATGAAGTCACTGAGTTCCCTATGTCTACATTCATGATCCTATATTTTTCTTATTCTTTTCAGCTTCATTATTTTCCATAATGTTATCTTATATATCATCTACTCATTCTTCTGCTTCTTCCATCCTGTAGTCAATACATCCAGTCATTTTCACATCTCAGTTATAGCCTATTTTATTTTGGTCTGACTAGTGATCAGGTCTTTTATCTGTGCAGTAAAGGACCCCTTGTTGTCTTCTATGCTTTTATCAAACTCAGCTAGTATTGTTTTAAATTCTGGATCAGGCATATTACTTATATCTCTTTTGATTAGATCACTGTCTGTGACCTTTTCTTCTTCTTTCTTCAGGGATGAATTTCTCATCATGGCATTTTCTGTTGGTCTCTGCATTCTTCAATGTGTTAGGAAAGCCTACTATGCTTCCTTTTCCTGAGAGTAATGGCTTTATGAAGAAGTCATATAGTGTTCAGGGTCTGGTGCTTCAGGAACTGTTTCTAGTGTGCTAGGTGAACTTTGGCTGCTGTTTCTCTCATGTCTGTCCTCTGCAGATTTTCTCCTTCCCTATAGTGGACAGTGTTTGGACCTTGTTTAGAAAGTGGTGAGTTTTAACTAGGTATGCTCTAATCTGCTTGTTGAAACAGGCCTGACACTTTTGCAACTAGAAATGAAGCTTTGAAGCACTCTATGGTTAGTAGACTTGTTGTGTGCAAGGTGTTTGTGCTGGCCTTCTGGGGGAAAGGCCCATTGCTCTGGTGTCAGGCACACTTGACCTAGTAAAGAAGCACCTGCAAGTTCAGGGGGGCAGGAGTTGGTGTACACTGCTCAGGCCTCCAGTGTTGGCACTGTGCTGCTCACTGAAGTCAGTCTGGCTAATGGGCAAGGGAGAAAAATGATGTCAGCTGTCTTCTTTGCCTCCAGAGTGAGGAGTTTGTGCCTGCTGCTGTCTGGGAAGCCCTCACAGAAGAGCAAACAATGTCCCCTTGTTTGTGCCCAGCATCCCCCAGGCCCCTTCCCTTCAGCCTGTCTGTTTTGGGGGTTTCTGCCTGCCCAGCAGCACAGTGCATCTGTGTTTTATCTCAGAAATGCCAGTTGAGTTTCAGAACTCCATACTTTAGGTACCCAATGTGGCATGGACCCATGCTGGTCCACTAGGGGAGAATCTCCTGTGCTGGGGCTGGTGTCAGTTTGTCCCAGAAGGCAGTTGCACCAACATGCAGGAGCTTGGAGCCTAGAGTAAAGTGCAGCAAAAGCCTGGGTCCGGGTTAGCTGCCTTCAGAAGATATCAATGTCCCTATGCTTAAGGTGCAGGGAAGCATAATGACCTGCTAGAGCTTTTATCTCCTGAGAGGCAATGCCACCTCTCCCAGATGTACTAAAAGAAGGGAGAAGCGTCTCTCCCAGTAAATCCTGGGAGGTCCTCAGATTGTTCCATTCACTCCTGGGCCTCTGCCCTCCTTCTTCACAGAAGCACTCCAGCACCTGCCAGGCTCAATACCAGCCATTATACACACCTCTAAAACTCTATTCTTTGAGCTCCACTGGTTATAAGAACTCAATAATCAGCTCCTCTCATTTTCCCAGCCAGTCATTTTGGGTAAGTGTTTTCCTTGTGCTATCTCCTGTGAGTTGCTCTCTCTCCTCCTGTCCCTCCCTAGTCTGTCTCCATGATCGGGGATCCCTCCCCTATGCAGCAACTATAATCCTTCTCTCCATCAAATTATGTCTCTTCACCTCCTACTTTCTACAGTGTGGCTTCTTCTCTCCCTCTAGTTGTACAGTTTGTTCTGTTAGTCCTCAGATGGATTTCTTGGGTGTTCACAATGATTTGATATTTATCTAGCTAGGAGGCAGGCATAGGGTCCTCCTACTACTCCACCATCTTAACTCTCTGCCAGAATCATGTTTAATTTATCTTCATATTTCCAATGCCTGAAACAGAGCAGTGTAGGTTCTGAACAAATGATCAGTTTAACAAAACAGAATTAAATTGAATTAAACTGATTGAAAAGGCTGGGTGTTTTTCAAGTAATTCTTATTGTTAGGGAATTAGATTATAGTTGATAAGCCCACCTAATGATCCCTGGGAGCTACCTAAGGCTTTCTTTCAACCTAGTTAGAGATTGTTTTAGTAAACATACTGACATTTATTTTCATTGTTTGACAAAGAACTTTGATCATCGACTCTTAATAAAATGCTTCTAAGTTAACAGAAATCGGCTCGCCATTGCCTTAATGTACCTATTTCAGCCTGGGCTGATCCTAGTTGGAGGGCAGAAAACTAAGGAAAGCCAGATACCAGTGATTAACACATGGGGGTCAGCCAGTGGCTGACAATTCCTAGCTGGAAACCCTGGCCAGATTCACTTGGCCACTAGCCACACTGGGCACTGGTGCTGTGTTTTTGGCTGCTGTATGGCACAAATTAGGGGGCACTGAGATGAGGCAAATGGGCATGATGCTGACATGCTTCTGTTAATTTGGTAACAAGGAATTCCATGTAGTTAACAAGCATGTTTTAAGTGCCTCTTGTTGGCAGAGCATCATCATAGACAAGTGGATAGGATATTATCTAAGCCATGGCTCATCTGGAATGTGTTCCTCATTTATACAGTAAATAGACAAACTTTCTACTGTACTGGAGTTTTGGGGCTGTGGTAAGGGCACTGGCTTTAGGATTCTTATTTGGCTCACTGGCTGTGGGTACTTGTACCAGATAGTTAATCTCTCTGTTTATGCCTCTGTATATTATATTGATTTTTATTTACAATGAGCCCTCATGACAATGGTTATAAAGGCTCCTAGCACAGTGCCTGGTACAAAAGAAGCACTTAGGAAACTGTAGCTGTTTTAAGATTCAGCAGTATTTATTCTTTTAATCATAAATTAATCTGTGTTTCAAGACTGAATTTCCCAGTCGTACGTTATTCTCAGGATGAACATCAATTTCACATGGATTGCATTTCTTAAGGCTCTAGAAATTGGAAGACTTATTGTTCTTGGACACAGAAGACATAATAAATCTAGTTGTGTTAATTGAGAAGAGGGTGGCAATTAGAGAATTTTATCAAATCTATTATCAGTAATTACAAAATATAGCTTGAACTATTATTATCAAAACTTTAAAGGAAAGTCACATTATTGATAGCATGCTTATTAACTCAGTGGGAATGACACTTAATTAAAAACCAGTGGGGAGTTGCCTTTGGGTTTTCTGTACACTATGTACCAGAGATTTTGCTGCAATGCAGAAATGTAATAAATGCTTCTCATTTAATGTGAGAGTTCTGTAACTTCACAGTGCTTATTTATGTGATAAATGGTTATCATTGATCTCTCATAAGTTATTACTGCTTTCTGTTTAAAAAGAGACCTCGGTCACTTTTATTATAGTGTATTTGAAAGATGGTAGAGGGAAATATTGGAAATCATTGCTTCCTGGTTACCATCTTCATAAACCTGTAAAGCAACTCACAGTTTTTTGTTTTTTTTTTTGTTTTTTTTTTTTTCATTTCATTTTGGCTGAATAAACCAGTCTAGTGAGATGGTTCTATTATCAGGCACAAGCAATGTTAAAATTCATGGGATAATAAGTTGAGATTACCAGAGAATACGTTCATAAGACAAATTTTGGAGGCTGTGAATTTAAAGTACATTCTAGGACTGCAAATTAGTCATAACTGAGATTAGAGTTGGTTGTGGATATATCTATATATGAGGCAGACGAATGGATACAAATCTAGACATCAGGAATTAATTTCAGTCTGCCTATGTCATTTCACCGAGTACAGACAAGAATATTCTTATCCATCTGATAATGGAGTGGATGTTAGCAATATGTTTTTACTTGTTATCTGAAAATACAAAAACAGAGTTCACAAATATTTTTTTTGTAATGCCTATTGGAATTTCCCTCCTCACATATGAGTTTCCTCTGCACATTCCACATTTTTTGCAGTGTTGGTACAATGATCCCTTGTTTCTAGACTTACCCCCCTTCTTGTTATGTCTTACCTGGACTCTGGCAGGAGATATCTCTCACTACCATTCTCATCGTCCAGTCCAACAACATTTTAGTCCATCCTTTGTGGTCAAATTAGTTTCCCCAAAGCTCCACTCTGAATGTGTCACTTCCCCTTCTCCCTCCAAATACACAGAACACTCTCCCCACAATGCCTTGGGAACAGATTCCTTCTTCTTCATGATACAGACTGACTCATCTTTTTCTCCCTATTTCTCACACAAATATTACATATTCCTCCATGTTTTATCCAAATGAAGTTCACCTTGTTCCCTGAACACATGTGCCCTTTGCTCTTTTGCCTCTGTGCCTTTTTTCCTTCTGGTCTATCAGTCCTGAAACACCTTCTTACTTATCCCCATCTTCATCTGCTAATGCCCTATCCATTGGTAAAAATAACTGGAAGTGCCAATTCATGACACATTCAACAACACATTTTTCTATTTTAATTAGAAAAATCACTCAAACAACGTTATGCTAATTTTGGAAAATAGAGAAAAAACTACAATAAAATCTATGATGTAATTATTGATATTTCCATTTTAATATTTGAAATAATAGTAGATTCTCATGCAGTTCTAAAAAATAATAAGAGATCCCATATACTTTTCACACAGTTTCCCCCAATGGTAACATCTCACATAGCTATAGTTTAACACTACCAACCAGGAAATTGGTGTTGCTACAATCCACTGACCTTATTTGGGTTTTGCCAGCTTTCCATGCCTTCATTTGACTATGTCTCTGTGTGCACATGTGTGATTTGTGTGTGTGCACATGTGTGTATTTAGTTCTATGGAATGTCTTCACATATACAGATTAGTCAAGACTGTGGTCTGCCACAGTCAAGACTCAGGACCAGTTCCATCATAAAGATCCCTAGTGTTGCCTTTCTATAACCACAGCCACCTCCCTCCCCTGCCTTTCCCTAACCTCTGGGAGCCACTAACCTGTTTTCCAGCTCTATAATTGTTATTTCAAGAATGTTATATAAGTGTAATTATATTGTAAACAGAAACCTTTAAATAGGACTTTTTCAATTGTTTGCTGGCAAGTTCTGTTATGTAAGCACCTCCTCTATTTCCCTCATATCATCTTCAAGACAGTCTGTGCTGCCCATTGTTGCCTTTACAGCTAAAGCCATGCAGAGACAGTATGTGGTGGAATGCAGATTCCTGGGAACTGGCAGAAGTATTAGAGAGAGCTTTGAGTTTCAAAGACCACAGATTTGACGAATCTTTGAACCCCTCATACTTAGGTCTCTGAAATGGTTATCGCATTAGGCAATATTTGACATGGAGTGCATTTTGGTCAAAGCACACATAGCTAGCTTTAAGATCAGCTTCTTCATTTGTAAAATGGGGGTGATAATAATGTCAACCTTACAGGTTTGGAATGAGGATGAGATATATACATCGCATACATTTTCTGGTACGTGGGGTTTGTAACATAATAGTTCCTCAGGTGTTGCAGAACATCTGCTGTATGCCAGAAGGTGTCAGGGTCAGATAAAATGGTGAGCAAGGCTAGATGAACCTTTATAGAATATCCACTTTTAGTTAACTAGAGTGTGTTTTCAGATGACATATGGAAGCAAGACTAGAGTATAATCTAGTCTGATCTACTTTTCTACAAAAGTAGAGGTTTTAAGTAGAATCATACTTCTCTTAGTTAAGATCTTTTTTGTAAATTAAAAATATCCTTCCTTTGTTACCATTTAACAATTCTTTCCATGTCATTAATCGACAAAGATTGCAATCCCTTGCTGGTTAGATGCTAGAGAATTAGAAATAGTTTTGTATCACACCTTTAACACTATGTAGTCTACAGATTTACTGGCTGATCTCTTTTTAGAAGGTATGCCATTCAAATAGCAACACTTCGTTAGATGTTAATTGTTATCTCTGTTTATGAATTCTTAGGGAAAAATAAAATTCAGACTAGTGATGAAAGATATATGCAAACTTAATAAGAATTATCATAACAAACACCTGTTAGTGCCTTTCTCATTTTAAATTTCACATTTTATCAGTCAGTGCTTAATCGTTTCTATTTTGCTAACTCATGTACCAGGAAGCCCCCACACCCTATTGCTTATTCCCCTCTCTTCTTTGATCAAAGACATTAATTATCGCCTACTTTTTAGAAGAAAAGTGTTAATTGCTTCTTTGATCCTTAGCTCCTTAATCTGTAAAATATCACTAAAATCTAACTTTCTTACCCCTCAAGGTTATTTTAGGGAACAAATACGGCAAAATATGTAAAAGAATTGGTAAATAGCAAAGGGCTTGCAAATGTGAGGTATCAGGAAGAGCAGCAAAAAGAAATGAGCACATACCAGGAACCAGACAGTTCTGTGTCCAAATTCCAGCCCTACCATCTTGTTCTGGTTGTGTAACTTGGAACAAGTAACTTAACTACTCTTTACCTCAGTTTCCTAATATGTCAAACAGGAATGTCATATATATATTCTTTCTTATGGTTGTGTCTGGTTACTTTCCATGCCCTCCTCCTCACTGCTGAATCTTTTCTCTGCTTTCCTCAATGCTCTGAACATCTGATACCTATAAAAGAATCATGCAGGCTCCCTTGGCAGTTGACTACCAGTTAAGATTGGCCAGTGGGAAGCAATGACATTCAGATGGTGATAGGAAAGAGATGCCGGGCAATTCTTTGCACTCTTCAGCTTTAGTCCCTAGTCTTTGGCAAGGTTTATACCCTTCCTTGGACTCAGCACCCTGGCCCACCCCTCCCTAACTGTTCCAGTTCTCTCTTTGCTCCAGGAACAGTATCTTTTCCTGGGAGGGTGGTGATGGCTTCCTAGTGTTGTTAGACTCTGGGTACCTTGCCACTCATTATTGGTTCTGTGAACCCCATCTGTACCTCTGTACCCTTCATTAAAATCTGTTCCATTGAACCAGCTGTGCTGATTATTATTCCTGTTGAAATCTCAACCTGTATATGTGGGAAGGGATTAAATTTAAGCATAAATGAACATTATTTAGCCTTGGATCTGGCACATAATAATAAACAGGGGGTTTGGGGCTTTCATTTGTCTACACTGTTTTGCTTAATTTTTGTGCAGAGAGAACTTCTTTTTGATTCTCATGGCTTACAATAAATCTTTTTTACACTAAACACATGATTTTTCTTTTTTCTTTTAAAGATGTATTTATTTGTTATTGGGGGGATAGGGAGAAGCAGAAGGAGAAGAAGAGAGAGAATCTTAAGTAGATCCCTGCTGGGCACAGACCCTGACATGGGGCTCAATCTCATGACCTGAGCTGATATCAAGAGGCAGATGCTTAACTGACTGAGCCACCCAGGTGCCCCAAACCTGATTTTTCATACATATTATTCTTTCATGGGTTCTCTTCTGCTATCCCTTCCAGTGAATTCCTAGATCCTCATCCTCATCCTCATCCTAGTTTGTAAACTATAATTTTTCTTGTACTAAGTGCTAAAGATTATGTGTTAGTTAGCCTAGCTTCTTCTGGAGTTTTTATGGCATGTATTTTGATTGGAAAGATTTTGTTGTTGTTGCCTTAAATATTTAGGCTCAGACCTGGGAGCTTCCTGTGGGTCTTCTCCTTCCACTTCCCTTCTATACACAATCTCGACAACTCTCAGGTACCCTGTCCTTTCAAGCTCTAGGCAATTAAGGAATATGATATGAAAAAAAGATTTTTAAAAACTTTACCACTTCCTCCATGATATCTAGGCATGGATTAAGATGATGCCATTTGAAGATCCTTCTGGTTAGATTTTTCTTCTTTTCCTAAATGACTGAGTGAACACAATTAATTTTAAAAATCTATTTTGATACTTGCAAGTGATTTTTTTTTAAATTATAGGATTTCTAGAATGAAAAAGATTCACAAATAATGAAGTTGCATTACCAGAGACAAATAATATTGTCAGTATTCAGGGTCTAATTCAAGTCTGTTTCCTACCTTTAGATGCTTAAATTCTTGGGATTTTAGAGATAGAAGGAGGCTTACTGATCACCAGTCAGTTTTTCCTTCTTACAGATAAGGCTATTGAGGCTTAAATATAATGCACCCATATTACACATTAAATATAATTTTCTCTGCAGGAAAATGAACATGAAGATTTTTAATTTGCAATTTTACCTTGAAAATTATTTAGCTCAAAAGCTCATATAATTTAGAATGTCAATGATTTCTTGTCAGTTATCTGCATACTTGGAAACTTGGGAAAGGAGACCATCTCACCTTCAAATGTTTTACAATATAATAAAAATACTATACAAAGTTGAACACTTAATGAAGTCGACAACGTTATTTTAGAAGATGTTTAATTATATGTTTATTATTTTCATTTTTGAAGGTTTCTCTGAGAATTTTAGAGTCAATTATTTCTTGTTCAGGCCTCAGTTTGTTTCATTGTTCCCTGAGAATCCGTGACCTGGACTTTGTTCAGTAATATCTGATGAAGAAAAGTGCCCTGCTTTGCTTGCACATTTTGCTTTCTTTAATTAAATTTATAAATTTTCACACAAGCAAATGCCATGGGTACATCAAAAATAATGCTATTAAAATAAAAGAATGAAAGAATGAACACATAAAAATACCAGAAAAACTGGAACCAAAGACTATAATTCTTAGAAGTTGTTAGAGGAAAAGCAAAGAGAACAAGCAAAAGCAAAAAGAACAAGCATGCATACAGGAGTGTGTACACACACATACATATGTGCATCCGAATTTTCTTTTTAATCGAATAGTGGATCAGCATTCTCAAATTTCTGTTTTTCTTTCCAAAAGAGTCAGTGGAAATGAGAACATTTCTCCATGCTCAAAGTCCTGAGGTCAACAGCAACATGCTTTTGAATTCACTATCCCTAAAAAACTAGAAACAATGTTTTTCCAAATGAGCAAATCAGTTCCTAACTTAAAGCCTCAGTAGCCTGTGGCCTCTAAGAGTATCAAAATACATGGGTCCTTTAAGGGACTTTAAAAAGCAGCAAGGGGATAACAAGTGACAGAAACATTTTATAGTTTGTTAGAATGGGATTGTCTAGCAGTGCCCTGCTAAATCAACATTAGCAGAGTAGAAAGGCATTGTGGGGGATCCCTGGGTGGCGCAGCGGTTTAGCGCCTGCCTTTGGCCCAGGGCGCGATCCTGGAGACCCGGGATCGAATCCCACGTCGGGCTCCCGGTGCATGAAGCCTGCTTCTCCCTCTGCCTGTGTCTCTGCCTCTCTCTGTCTCTCTCTCTCACTGTGTGCCTATCATAAATAAAAAAAAAATTAAAAAAAAAAAAAAAAAAAAAGAAAGGCATTGTGGTCACTGTTTCTGTTAAGACTGTATTGGTTATCTCTTGCTGTGTAACAATAAATTGCCACACATTTAGCACCTTAAAACAACATATTAATTATCTCACAACTTTTATGAGTCAAGACTCAAAGGATCATTTGAATGGGTCCTCTGCTTAGGATCTTACAGATTATAGTCAAAGTGTCAACCAGGTCATGTTCATATCTAGTGCCCTGACTGGGATAAAATCTGCTTCTGAGCCCATTCAGGTTGTTAGTAGAATTCATTTTCTTCTGCTTGGACAGGATAGAGGCCCTACCTTCTTGCTAGATGTCAGCTGGAGACTGCCCACAATTTCTAGAGATTGTCTGCTGTTCCTTGCCATGCTTTTTTCCCCAATATAGCTATTTACTTTATTAAAACCAACAAGGGGAGTTTCTAGAATAATCTGATATGATAGCATGGCAGTCTTATATAGCATAATGTTATAAGAATGGCATCTCACTACCTTTGTCATTAGAAGCAAGTCGTAATTCTCTTCTACAGTCAAGGGGAGATGTTTACATAAAAGTGTGAACACCTTTTACAGGCTTCCAGTTATGGAATCGTAAGTGGTGGAGACTAAAGGTATAATATAAGGAATATAGTCAGTGGTAGTACTGTAATAGCATTGAATGGTGACACATGGTAGCTACACTTGTGGTGAGCATTGCAAAATGTATATAGTTGTTGAATCACTATGTTGTACACCTGAAACTAATGTGACATTGCATGTCAACTATACTTAAATTAAAAAAAAACAAACAAACATGAATACCAGGAGGTGGAGATCACTGAGCAGTCACCTTAGAGGTTGTCCAACAACAGAGAATACTAAGGATCTATTTGTTTGCATGAATTGGTTCAACCTTTTTAATTAGGCATTTTGAACAGTCTACTTGTGGAGACAGTCATAGAACAAACTCAAGAATGACTAGAACCACACTTCTGTAAAAGCTTATACATCTCCCTTTCAGGCGTGGCCTTTTACATCCTTCCTGGAACTCTTGCAGAGGGCTTGCTAGTACCCAAATGGTTATCATTTCCCCCAAAAGTAGCATAGCCAAACTTCCCTTTCTCAGCAGCAGTCCAAGCAGAAGATGAGCCCACCTGCTGTCAGCAAAAATTATCCATACCTGTTCCATTCCCTTTGATCCCTATAAGCAATTGAGAAATTGTTCTTATAAAGCAACAAAACTCCAGTATTCAGAGTTTGATAATAACCTTATTTGTTATTCAACACAGATTGTATTTTCATGCTAATAGGGGGCAACACTATGTCAGTCCAGGGATGTAAGAATTACAAGGATTTTAGTCACTGAGGCAAGAACACCTGGGAAGATATTTGGGCACATTATGACAAATGTAGGCCTAGAAAATTATACTTCTAGGACAGTTGGCTTGTGCTCACAGAAGCAGGAATTCTTACAAAAAAGAGAGGGGAAAAAAAAAAAAAACTGTCTTCTAAGGAATTATCTGAAACCAATTGGACCAGTGCTAGTTCTTATGCCTTTGGCAGCTTTGCTGACTGCAGCTGTCTTTCAGTTCATACTTTCTCCTAGATTTTTATGATTATCCTTTGGATTTGATATTTCTTATAAGTTTTACATGGTATCTGTCTCTCGTCTCCCCATAACTCTTTTCCTTTCTGGATAAAGCATTTCTGTGTCACCCTCATGCTTTCACCCATGTTTGACATCTGATCTCATCCCAACCCCAGTTTTGACTTAGCTATCCCCTCTAGGCACTGGAGGTTATAAGGGCTGTACACTGGGGTAAAGTCCCATGCAGGAAATATTGAACTATGTGATGAGGATAGCATTGTTAGCTGCTGAAACAAAATCTTAGGAGTATAATACAATAAGAATTTCTTATGGACACAACAAGATCATGCAGGCATTCCTTGTCAGGCAACTCACCCATAGATACAGTGATGTTGGGACCCAGACTCCTTCCCTCTTGTGACTCTACCATCTTTAACATACCTTTCTCCATTACTGTGTTAATCTGCATTTAACTGTGGAAAGGGAAAGATTACAGAAGGTTGTTCATAGAAGGATTTTGGGGCAAAGATTGCAGTAATGCCAATCATTTCTCACTTTCACTGGCAACACCCAATGCAAGGGTGTCTGGGAAATGTGATCTATGTGGCCAAAAAGAAGGGAATATTTAGCTGGAAGTTTCTGTCACATGGATTGTTTTGGCAGCCATGAATCTACACTCATATTCATGTTGGGAAAACTCAGTGGGCAGCACCTTTGAGGAAAAGGACAATAACCCATAGTTTATTGATGGAATGTTTATGCAGAACTTCATATATTTCTGATACTGCTCTAAGAATTTTTTAAATAATAACTCATTTAATTCTTATACAACTTTATGGAGTATGTCCTGTTATTATCCTCACTTACACAAGGATGGGAAAACTAAGTCACAGGGTGGTCTGGTAGATTACTCAAGGTAATAGCACCAACAGTGGCAGGGATGAGGATTTGAACCCAGGTGTCCTGCTTCAGAGTCTATGTTTTACTATTATACTACATGACCTCTCCAACTTCATCAATACTGTGACTCTTTCATCAGAGTAAAATCTTTATTGGTAAAGAAATTGGATACCTTAGTACAGCCCCCTGAGGAAAGGCAGTATTATTCCCATTATATTGATAATGCACTGTAGTCCACAAAAGTTGAGGAACCTCCCCAAATCTCACAGAGTGAGTAAATTGTCATATCTCTGTGGGAAGAATTTCACTTTGAATTAAATTTGACCACATCTGGCTTTTGTTGGTGGGGCTTTGAGTGTGCTCCCTTCAGAGGACATTTTGGTGCAACTTTTATAGGCAAAAAATGTAAATGTTTCATCAGAGGTAAAAGACTCATTTAATCCAAGAAGGACAGGGCAAGGGCAGAAGTATGAATTAATTTCAGATGTTGTCATCTTCAAACTGTCATGAGGTCTTCAGCATCGTAGGAATTAACAGCACAAATATCAAGAATGTTTCTATGTCAGGTGTTGCCACCAACCATGTATTAAGGGCTGCAGTAAGCTTTAGAAAATCCTTTCTGTGACTCAACTTTGCTTATTGTTGAAAAATAATGCATAGAGCTATTGATGTGATCTTTGTACTTCTTTATGAGCGAAGGTACAAAGAGTATCAAAGAATATTTCACAGCTAGTGATCTGACCCCTACACTTCACACAGCAGTTGATGTATAATACCTAAGGATTTGTCTTTTAAACATTTTTCCTTGAATATTCAGGTTTTATCAAATTCACCATAGGAAAATAATGCCTTTTAAAACATAAAACAAAAAATTGGGGATAGTATCTGATTTATAATTTTAATTACATTTTGGAAATAATTCTCTCTATAATTTTTTAGCTGCTCTTTATTTTCTTCATTTTTGACTTACTATCTTAGTCCATGCAGGCATCTATAATAAAATACCACAGCTAATCAATAACAGATATTTATTACTTATAGTTCTGGAGGCTGAGAAGTCCAAAATGATGGTGCTGGCAAATTCCATGGCTAGTGGGGACTTGATTCTTTATTGATGCCTATCTTCCTTCTGTGTCTTCCCATGGTGGAAGGCGCAAGGGATCTGTCAGACCTCTTTTATAAGGGCACTAATCCCATTCATGAGCACTGTATCCTCATAAATTAATCACTTCCCAAAGACCTCACCTCTTATACCATCTTATCATATTGGGGGCTAGTGCACACAACATTCAAACTTTTGAATTTTACGTTTCAAGATCACATACCTGGTCTTTTTCTTGGATTAAGTTGTGAGCTTATTAGTGCCTGTTTTTTTATAAATGACATGATTCTAACATTATTAACAAATGACTTTGCTTTAGGGAGTCTATTTTATCTCTAATGTTCTCAATATAGAAAGTATAATGAATCTCTTTGAAAAAAAAACTAAGTTCTGTTAACTTTAACAATATTTTTAAAAGCAAACTTTAATAACAAAACAGATGGGCATTGAATTTTTACCATTCCAACTTAACCCTTTATATTTCTATGTATTTCCCTTTTGTCTTTATATATACCAAAAATCACAGTATTTTCAGAGTACTTTGAAGTTTGGAAATTAATTTCATAAACGCTATTCATTCAATATATCCATCATAGTTGTGGGAAATAACTATAATTATAGTTCTCCGTTTACACTTACAGAGACAGAGGCCTGAGATACTGAGGACTTGTAGTGTCACACAAACACAAGAGGCAGCTTGAGGCCTAGTTTTTTCACAAGGACTCAGGATCTGGATTTTCCTGCCTCTTTCTGTGGGCAGAAAATTAATGTGAGTATTTTCATGGAAATGCCAGTAGTTGGTGTCAGGCCGGGAGTTAAGGGCCTTCTGCATGTTCCCAGAAATCTGCCAGGCATTCAACCTTTTTCAGAAAGACTTTCATCCTCATAATAGCATTTTGGAGTCAGTGTTTGTTTTTTTAAAGGTGAAAACCCCTAAAATTCAGAAAGAGTACCTGATTTACTCAAGTGTTCATGGATAATAACAGCAAAATCAGAATTCAAGCCTCCAGGGATGCCTGGTTGGCTCAGCGGTTGAGCGTCTGCCTTCAGCTCAGGGCGTGATCCTGGAGTCCTAGGATCGATTCCCATGTCGGGCTCCCTGCATGGAGCCTGCTTCTCCCTCTGCCTGTGTCTCTGCCTCTCTCTCTTTGGTCTCTCATGAATAAATAAATAAAATCTTAAAAAAAATTAAGAAAATCAATTATTTGCTTTCAAGAATGAAATCCTAAAAACAAACCTAGGATCTGTTTGTCACTTGGCCTAAAATCAAACAATTATTTTTTTCTCCAATGTCTTGAAACAATGCCTTTCTTTCCTTAAGAAGTCAAACTAACGTTTAACTAAATCTATACACTTGGATTCATATATTTATAAAATGAGCTTTCCTGAATAAGGAAAGGATATGAAATCAAGGAACATTTTTTTCTTCCTGAGTTCTGCTTAGTAAGCATGTTGGATTTTTACTTAACATTTTTATTTATATCTGTGCACTGACATTGACATACTGAAAAAGTGAATCCTAAGTTCTATCAACACTTTGGCCCTGAAGTAACAAAATTAAAAAATAAATAAATTAGCTATTTTTGGTGTTTATTTCTTTTTTATAGAGCTATATTTGAAAATACTTTATTTAGGGACACCTGAGTGGCTCCGTGGTTGAGCGTCTGCCTTTGGCTCACGTTGATCCTGGGGTCCTGGGATCAAGTTTTGCATTGAGCTCCCCTCAGGGTGCCTGCTTCTTGCTCTGCCTATGTCTCTGCCTCTCTCTCTGTGTCTTTCATGGATAAATAAATAAAATCTTAAAAAAAAATCTTTATTTGGAAAAATACATTTTATGTGATAGTATATTATTAGCTCTTTTACTGTGAGACTGTGACTTGGATGCATCCCAAATTCTCACACCTGTGTCATGGAAAGTTTCTGTTTTCCTGGTGTTATTTACACACATCTTTACTGTCAGGCTGATAAATTATCCCCTTCCATGAGACCTGGTTCCACCATTCTTCTCTGAAGGCTCAAGTCTACTTGCCAAAGTCCTGCTTGGCTGGCTGACCCTGGTCAGCAGCTGGGGAATAACAGGTTGGCAATTGTTGGAGCAATTGCTGTGGAGACCAGCAGGGGAAATGCCTGATGGACTTGCTAAAAAGCCCAGCAGCAGTGGGCAGGGACACCCACTGGGGGACAACTCAAAGAAAGACCCTCTTCACATACTTACCTCCACTTGAAGCAACTACTAATGAGGCAGGCCCTGAACAAATATTTATTAATATATAATATAAATATTTATATTTATTTATTAAGAACTTACATTCTCTATTTGGCCTTACATTCAGTGCTTTCCTAAAACTGTTATCACGATCATGTGAGGATTAGATTTAGGATGCTGTTTTATGACCATGTTACTAATGAAGTTATATCATATCATGTCATGTCATATCATATCATTAGACATGTTGCTTAAAGTTTCATATCCAGTAATGATCAGGGCTAAGATCCAAACCCAGATCTTCTGATGAGTACCCCAAAGCCATGTTTTTTGAAAATGGTAGGATAAAATTAAACATTTTGTAAATAAGCTTTAGACAGTTTCAGGTTAACAACAAAATTGAACAGAGTATAGTATCCTCTGCCTCTGCCTACACACATCTTCTATGAACATACCCTACCAGAGGAGTACATTTATTATGAACCTACATTGAAATATCATTATTACCCAAAGTACATGGTTTAGATTAGAGTTCACACTTGATGTTGTACATTTTAAAGGTTTTGACAAATGTACTTTGACATGTGTCCCTTATTACGATATTATACAGAATAGTTTCACAAATTTTCAAAAGAACTACAAAAATACATATTCAGACTCCTAGTCTAGTGACTCTCACATTGACCAGCGATCCCAGGAGTAGGAAGGGAAGGCCTGGAGATGGACAGCTGCGGCTAGATTGCCATAGAGACTGTGTGCAAAGGCCTGTGGGTTACTTGCTGAGCTTGTTACAAATATCTAGCATCTTTAGGTTTTGAATAGTAACTATACTTTTAAAATTTTGGCACATGCCCATAGTTCTAAATCATTAGATGGTTTCCATAGAGATGCCTAAAAGTAAAGCCTGAATTGTGAAAAAAAAAAAAGAGTTCAATACAGGGGCAGTGATCTATAGGAGTTCTAAGTACAGGCTCTGGAATGAAAGTACTTGAGTTTCTCTCTTGACTCTACCACATGCTAAATCTGAAACATTAGGCATGTTGTCTACTGCCCTGGGCCTCAGTTTTCTCATCTATAAAATGAGAATTATGGTGCCCATCTCTATCAGTTTCCCAGGATTGCTATAACAAAATACCACAAACCAGGTGGCTTAAAATGACAGAAACTTATTATCTCACACTTCTGGAGGTTATAAGTCTGAAATCAAGGTGTTGGTAGGACTATGCTTCATTTCAAACCTGTAAGAGATAATCTTTCCCTTCTCTTCCCAGTTTCTTGTGATTTGCTGGCAATTCTTGGCATTTCTCTCCTATGATAGACCCTGCTAGAAGTCCTTAAAGACATCCCATACACTCAGGCTTTAATTATATTAAGTCATGAATGTATTTGCTTTTATGGAATAAAATTACTTATGATTATGATGACATATCATTAGAACATGTCCCATTGTCCTTTGATTACTTTGAGTGCATACAATTTAATCAGTCTCTGTTATTGCTCTAAAAAAAAAATGAGGGATTAGTGTCCTCCTTTAGAGTAGTTAACTCTTCAGTTGGTTTGAGTAACTCAAGATATGGCATATTCACTTACCTTGTACTTTGTAGAGTCCTTACCAGTCCTGCCTCTGCAGAGTCTAACTACATTATTATCGTTCCCTCCATTTGAACAACTGGTTGTCACAGTTCCTTGAAATGGAGGGTAAATATTTGATTCAGTTTTGTTTTTTGATTTATAGTCCTAGTAAAAAAAAAAAAAAACACAAAAACTATGACTTTCAATTGAACTGATCATGGTTCAGTCTATTTCCTAAAGGTTCCTAAGGATTGTTCAGAGGTGACAACTGCTTGTTGTTGGGACACTAGGAGATCTTGTGTTCTTTACAGTAGGCATCCAAGGCCCCTAGGGCAATCAGTAAGAAGGCTGTTTTATTTAGATATTGATGATGGTAAATGCTAAGCAGGAAACTGTCACCTAGAGGCCATTCACTGAGAGGACAGGACTTTTATTTACGCAGTGTAGTGCCAAATGCCAATACTGACTTTCTCTCGTCCCATTGAATCTTTTTTGTCTTAATAATTTGATTATTATAACTGATTTCTTAAGTTATAGATATACAGCCTTAAAGGGTCTACAGTTGTTATATATAAGCCTTTGATATATATTTCTATAATTGATATATATTAGGTTTTGGTAGTTTAAGTGGCCATGTGTTTGTCTTCTTTGTGCCCAAAATGATTTGCATGAAAATTACAAGATACAATCACATTTGAGTGAACTATTTCAAGTATATTAATGCACATGTTAACTATTAGGTTTATGCAGCATACCCACACATCAGCTTTGAGAAAGGAAGTTTTATGTTTTGGGAACAAAACACTGAAGTCACCATCTCAATGTCACATAGCCAATGGTGAGGTTTGAAGAAGTCACTCATAGCATTTGGTATGCAATGCTTATAAAGCTGTGGCTTAAGTGGACAAGAGCAGGACTACATATGTTCTTTATTTGTATTTCTCCCATTTAAAGAAGTCCACACAGATTCTTAGTGTTATTTCTACTGTTCAGTAGCCTGAACCTTCCAATAGCATCTGACTCTACCCCCTTCTCAGAAGAATCTCTGTTCTCATCTATGCTGACTTTGGTTTTTATCATTCAATTCTTCTTCCTTTTATTGCGCTCCCCTGCATGTTACTTCATATCACAGAAGGCACAAACACTCCAGAGACACTTTTTATCCTTAAAGAAATAGGGCAAAAGTTGGGGAAGGGAAGCTAAACAGCAGTTGCCTAAGTGGTCTTTACAGTGTAGGGGAAGAAAAAAAGGGTGAAACTCCACATGCAAATAATTGTCTCTAAAATAAATAGTAAAAAACATTTGCTTCAAAATTCTAATCAGTTCTTACTGTGAGCTTTAGGAATAGTGGAGCCAGGAAATACACTACATAGACATCAGGGAAGAAAGTGATACTGTCATAGGTGAGTACTCCATACAGGTTTGTGCATTTATATTCACTTGTAGATCCAAGACTAGAACTGAAGCCTCTTGATACTTCTCTTTTACTATGATTATGCAAACTAGATGTCTGGAGTTTTCAGTGAGGTGCAAGCATTCTAGACTTGAAGGTTTTGTGTACATAAATAGAATAGCCAACAGACCTTAGACATAATTTAAGAATCATAAAGATCTCTGATACTGGCTGTAGGTGGAACAATGTTATGGTAGATAAATCCTTTCATGCACATTATCTCACCAGTCCTCACAACAACCCTGTAAGTTGACAAAAAATATTAGTCTTATTCACTGAGGAAATATTGAGGATCAGAGATGCTATATGACTTCTTCCAGGTCACATTGCTGGGTAAGTGATTGAGCCAGAACTAATTCCCAGATCTATTGACTTCTGGTCTATTTTCAGCCTTTCTGCTAAATTCTATGTATAGACACACACACACACACACACACACACACACACACACACACACTTCCTGTTGTACATTGGGAAGAACTTTGCAGGATCTTGGTATCTTCTTCAGGCGGAAAAAAATAATCTTACTAACTATAAGGGAAATAAATCAATGACTCTGATCATTTACAAAAATATTTTATTTATTCATGAGAGACACAGAGAGAGAGGCAGAGACACAGGCAGACTCCCTGTGGGGAGCCAATGTGGGACTCAGTCCCAGGACTCCAGGATCACGCCCTGAGACAAAGGCAGATGCTCAACCACTGAGCTACCCAGGCATCCCCAATGACTCTTCTCATTAAAGAAAATGTCTTTATTCTTAAGGAATTGGGTATGAAGAAATGAATGGCCTCATATCAAATAAGGAGAGTCTTCATCCTCTTTTAGTTTTCTTCAATTGTTTCACCTTTTCTTAGTTTTAATCACATGATTAAATGTCCTTGCAGAAAGAAATCTGAGTGATCATATTCTTTTCTTTCTTCATTTCTTTCTTTGTTTCTCCCTCCCTCCCTTCTTCCTTTCTTCTCTCTCTCTCTCTTTCTTTCTTTCCAGCTGTCTTATTCTGAGCTTGAAGCAATGAGATCACCTTCTGGTTCCTTCCACTGGTGTTATTCAAGTTAGTAGAAAAGTCTGTCTCCTTCATCTCCCAAGATCTTCAGTCTTTTGCTTTCTTTGAAATCTGACCTCTGAACAAGGCTGTAACATCCAGAAAATAGTAGCTGAATTGATTTATTTCAGATTGTTGCTATGGTGATTCCCTGCCAATATAGGCAAAAAATGAAGGAGGGAAAAGAATCTGTTGAAGAGAGTGATGGAAAAGCTGGTCAGACTGAGGAAAAGGCATATTGCAGGGCTGAGGAGGGCATTTATGGTTCATCTACTCATGGATAGAATCATGTCTTCTTCTAAATTTACTGTTAATTCAGCCACGGTGATCATAAACAACCAATTTGCATTTGAGAAGAAGCAGTGAAGGTTTTTGTTATCTGGGTAGAAAAAAATGCATCACAAGTAGGCTTAAAAGTCACCAGATACTTTTTCTCTAGGAACAAGAATACTGAATATATATTGTAAAAGAAATTTTTGTGACAGGAAGCATTTTGATTCTTGAAATAGTTCTCAAGGTTATGCTTTGTTAAACTTGATTTTTGAAATGATAGGAGAAAGACTTATTTGGAGAAAAAGTAAATGAAGCAACCCATTTTTATGGATTTATTCATTCATTTCTCCAACTTTCCATCCATTTTTCACTCAACAAATATTTATCAATTTTTTATACTAGGCTCCAGATATATTCATAAATTCAATAAATATTAATAAGTTCAGCATATGTTTATTAGGCATCAACTACACCCAAGGCAACATATGGTTGATGTGGGATGCACAGCTGGGTAAAGTCTCTCCTCAAAGTGATTATAAACTGGGGGTAGGGTGGATAGTTTAGAACCACAATCCCCACAATGAAGAAAATAATCATCAGAGCCATTGAGTAGCTATTTCTGCCTCAAGAAAGGCTACATAAAGGAGCTATTTGGGAGAAAAACAAGGATAAGAAGGACCTTGATAGGTGCATGGAGGTGGGATAGAGGGAAATGTATACAATCATGATTAAAAGAAGTTGATCACATTGGCCTCTTTTAGCCTTGGAGATTGATGCCATTTGTAGAAATGCTCTTCACTTTACACTTACATTATTGACTTTGGAAGGTAGCTCAACTTGACATGGCTTGAAGAAATGGCAAAATGACATCTGGGTCTTCATCAGCTGTCCCTTAACCCTGCTTCTACACAGGATTGGTACCACAGATGGTGAAGAGTAAGAGTCAAGAGTACATACATACGTGTTTTGAGCCTGACTCTGATACCTACACTATGTTTAACTTTGGACAAGTCACTCAACTTCCTAGGACTTTTCATATGTCAGGACAAAGTAGTGAGTAATACCCTCAGCCAAGTAGTAGTAGTTCATAAGAACATAATATTAGAAAAGGCTATAGTGGTTTAAAATACATTGTCAGCTGTATAAATAAAAGCTTCAGACATAAAGAAAATATGCTAATTCTTACATGAACCATTAATCCATAAGCTGTGTAATTCTCACTAAGAACTTTGTGATTCCATCACATCTTTCAGCCAATATTAAATAGTCAAGGGCTGTCAGGTGGGTTCAGATTCCTAAGACTTCATTATTATTAAAAATACACTTTGAATTATCATAAATAATTAAAATAAATGTCAGTTATTAAAATAAATGAACAAAGACTGTATCCCTGTTTTTCACACAGAATTTTTCAGCATCTATGAATTAAGTAGCTTTCCTCATTTAATGCCAGGATTTAACCTTGAGAAAATTCATTTTTCAAGTTTGTATAATTTCCTTTTAATATGTCAATGTAGAATTTATTTTAATTTTTACTGGAGTCAAGCATTCATAGCAAAATGATGTTCCATTTGAGCTCCGTTATTTTAAGAATGGGAGAATGGACGGAGAAATTATTTAGTGGAAAGGAGCGTTATTTATTTATTTGTTCCTGGAATTTGGAGTTTGCTTAAAATATTCATTATGGCATAAAGACTTTGCAACAGGTTGTAAAGCATTATGCTTAGCTGAAGCCCTGTACTTAACATTGCTGTTACTACCTTTGCCCCTCCCCTCCTTCGTGGTATCTTGAGACCGAGTAATAGGTTATGTTCTCATATTAGGGCAGAAAATACAAGACCTCTGAAGTACAAGTATCAATTTCACTGACTTTATCTATTCTCTTTCTTATACCCTTATACCCTTGTTATGGGACTGAGTTTGACCTAGGTTCTGAAACATCCTACAAATCTCGGTCCATCCTTTAGCAATTTTTCTTTTTGGTGAAAGCTAGATTAGGAGTGAGGGGATTAAGGAAAGAGAAGCAATGTAAGAATTAATGTCATGAAATAGTTATTGTGATTGAACTTTTTATGAACTATCTTAGTTTGGTCCAACATAACTAATACATGAAGTCTTGTCTACATAATTTTTATATCCGAATCTCTCTCTTTGAAACTTACAAGAAAGGACATAACATAAAGTCTCCAAGGATGTTAGCTATAATGAGATAACTATAAAATTGCAAAATCCATTTATACCAGCGGTTCTCAAAGTGTAGCCCCCGAGGCAGCAGCATCAACAGTACCTGGGAACTTGTTTAAAATGCAAATTCTTGGGCGGCATGCCAAACCTAATGAATCAGAATCTCTGGGGTTGGAACCCGAAGCTCTGCTTGTCTAAGTTTTCCAGGTGACTCAGATAACTACAAGCTACAGTTTCGGAACCACTGATTTATAACATTCTTCATATCCTGGCCTGTTCATTTGTTGAACTAAATTGAATAGCATCTGACTTTGGGAAGGTTAGATTACTTGGCTATATTGTTATATTTGCTTTATTCTTCATTTACTGTTCTTTTTTCACGCATGGATTCTATGACTCTCATAACTAATCTTAAACCTAAATTTCCTCTTAAAACTAACGTTTTCTCTTAAAACTAATGTTTCTTCTTTATTTTTGGCTGCTAGGAAGTTCAGAGCCAAGTAGGAGGCCTTGTACAAGATCTCATGGCCTCCTTCCTGGTTCTCTTTTTATTTTATTTTCTAACCCTGTTATCCCTTTGCCACAATCTCCCCACACAATTGTTATGTGTTGAAATTTTTGAAAGATCATGTACTGAATAAGCAAACTTGTTAATTGACAAGGGTCGTAAATGGATAAATCTGATACGATTCCCTGCTGTCAGTTCTCAGTGTGTTTATTTTATGTACAAACTGAAAACTTCATTTGGGATATTCTTGAGAGAATCTGTAAGACACAAGCTTAAATATTCAGACTCATTTTATCTGATAGCTCCCACATACTGACATCTTTCTAGTACAAAGTGATCCATTAGCTTAAATACATTGAAACTGAAAAGTCCTATTTACCTCTTAGAGGCACTGTCTTTTCCTAATGGTAGTGAAATTTTTCATCAAGGATTCCTTTGCCGTCAAAGTCATTCTTTTTGACATTGCAAAATCACCTCTACGTAATGGCTTTATTAACACATTGAGAACCAAAATGTGATTGTAAAAGAGGGATTTTTCTCACGACTGCTTTAAGATGGATAATGACAAAGGGTTTTTTTTGTTTTTTTATTTCAACTTTTGGGACAGTCAGACATACAGTACCCACTCCTTTGGATGGCTCTGACACATTTTGGCAGCCACGCTATAATTAACAAAGTCAGATAGAGCCTGATATCAGCCATGTGATCTGGGTCACCAAAGTCCTGTTTTATTTAACTTATGGATGACACCTCTAGCAGTTCTTAATTGTGTCAGATCTGTGTAGCAAACAACAGATATTTAGGGGAAGATTCATCCTCCTGTATATTTTGTAATGAAGCTTGTGAGCCCACTAAATAATTAAAATAAAACAAATGAAGACTAATTTGCTTACTTTTAATTTTTACCCAATCCACATTAGTTAATAATTTACAAGGTAAAAATGAATAGAAGATCAAAATGACTTCCCTTCTGACTCCCGTGTCGGTGTGATGGTGGAGAGACTCTGCCTTATTGACTGCTCATTTGTAGGAGAAATAACCCCAGAGAAAACAGTGTTCAATTGAACCAGGTTTTAATAAAAGGAGCGGCAGACTCTGGAGGTTCTTTTTCTATTTCCATATAATCCCAGGATCATTTGTCTGGAGCTGTTTTTGAATTATTCATACCAATGGTAGCTCTTTTAGATATTGAATGTGAACAGTTTCTATGGTACAGTTTCACAGGCAGCATCTTTTTTGCTGGCGTTTTAAAAATAGAACGTTTTATTCTATTCCAGATTGCTCTTGGGTGCTTCTGGGTGGGGGTATATTAGCAAAACACTAAACATTAAAAGGCTGTTTGGGGGCTAATTCTAAGACTTCTCCAGGTAAAAGAGGAGAGGACAGAGAGCTATAATGAGAATATGATATTCCTGACAAAGTGTTCTTTGTGTTGACTGGGTTTTGGAAAATCCTGGCATAGTCCTGTTGTAAACGTTGTTCAGGAGAGTAGACTTAATATTTATTCGCATTCACTGCAATCTTAAGTAAATTGGATTTATTTTGATGATCTTATTGTTCTAATGCCCCATTTGACATCAAGCTTTGAGTCTACATTTGCAGCCTCAAGTTGAAAAACAAGGCTCTTCATGGAGGCCTCAAAGGACAGGGAGATACAGCTCCTACTTCTCCTAAGTCACCTCTCCCCACTCTTCACTTTATACCCCAGCCATTCCAAAGTCAATCAGTTCTCCTTCCACCAGAAGGTTCTTTTAGTCTCTTCTTTTCACTTGTTCCTATTTGCGTAAAATGCCAGCATGTCTTACCCACTGACACCTCCATTCTCTTTACTATTACCTATTTCCTCATTATTTATACTGAGGTTAGTGCTCATCTCTTCCTCCTCAGAACTGGTTATTGATTGCCTGGATTAGAGAATTTTCCCAGAAATAAACTCTGAGCCAGCAATTTGAGAGCAAGTAGTATTTTGGGAAGTGATTCCAAGAACTGGTAGGAAAGTGGGTGAGAAGGAGTGAAGCAAGTCAGTGGAAAGTATATTATAAGCAGTTAACTGTGGGCAACTGAGGCTGGAACATGCCGAGGGACTGTGGGAGCCAGTGCAGAATTAGGCCACATAGGAAGAAATGATCTGAATTATATCCTCTAGTTCCCATCTGTCACTGGCTGAGGGCAGAGGACTGCTCCTGGAGTCCTTACCGAATCCTTTAGATTCTGGCCTGTGTAAGGCTGTGAAAAGAAGACTGGTAGAGAATTATAGAGCATTCAGGAGAATGTATAGATATGTCCTGAAGCAGTGAGAACCAGGGGCATATATGTCTGGCACCAGAGCACCCATTATATTGCCCCTGCTACACACACACACACGTACACACACTGGTGCTTTGCTTCTATAATTTGAGGGTAAGGAACTGCTTTTTTTAAAATATTTTGTTTATTCATGAGGCACAGAGAGAGAGGCAGAGACATAGGCAGAAGGAGAACCAGGCAGAGGGAGAAGCAGGCTCCATGCAGGGAGCCCGACGTGGGACTCGATCCTGGGTCTCCAGGATCACGCCCTGGGCTGAAGACGGTGCTAAACCGCTGCGCCACTCGGGCTGCCCAAGGAACTGCTTCTTATTCATCTTGTGCCCTCTGTATTCTAGCATAGTGCCCAGCACACAGTAACTATGCAGTGAACCTTCATTGAAGCAGCGAGTTTAGAATGATTGGGTGGCTCTATTATGCAGCCCCTCCCTGAGTTTTGATTTCTGAGGCCTCCTCATAAGCACACTCTACCAATCATAAAGGCACCTCCCTCTCCTTCCTTCCTACTCAGTTCTCATGGTTCAAAGAGAGTCACTCCATATGTCAAGTGACTACTCTGAGGCTTTTATGTTTCTACTTTTAGAGGAATATGGTGACCAGTTCCATCCCCTACTCTGAGATGACCTCACTCTGTCAGGCCTTTTCAAATGAGGTAGTAAAATGGTGGAGGAGCTCTATGGGAAGGTGGTGGAGAGTGGAATTGGTGTCAGGTTTTTAGTTCCTGTGCTGCTTTCTACTTTCCTCCTCTAACACACCAAAACTTGGTGACAGACACTCCCAAAGCCCTCATTTTTTTAAGGAGCAGAACCTCTCTTCCACCAGGAGGTCTCCGTAAATTCAAGGCAAAGAGCAGAGGCCCCTTTCCTGAAAACAACAATCTTAGCCTGGTGATAGGGGAAGCCCACACCCTGTCGTGTTTTCCTTGAATGCCAGTCTACCTTATGTTTTGTATTAAGGGTCTCCTGCTGAGTCCTGGATCCAGCCTACTTGGCCTAGGCCTTCTAATTTGGTCTGAGTGGCTTAGCTCTGTCTGCAGAATTGCTGTAGCCACCCACTGTTGTGTTTTCTCACCGCCCTTTTCCCCACTGTGTTGTCCAGCCTCTCTTTGTCTCCCCATCTTCCACCTGCTATTCTGGTTATTCCTCTACCTACCTCCTTTCTCTGTAGTCTGTCCTCTGTGGAGTTGCCTTTCTTGTGGCCATGGCCCTGAGTGAACTTGGTCCAGCACTTACAAACAAATAAAAACCAAGGTGGTCAAACTAAGTGATTTTTAAGACTCCTTCTAAGTCTCAGGTTCAAATTCTATAACCTAAGATTTTTCCCAACACCCCTCCCTGCCAGGGAGGTATAATCTCTAGGTTAGCAATCTATGCTCACTTTAATGAGCTCTGAATGGTACAAAGCCCTCAGCTGAGTAGAGAAGTGAGTAAGGTGGACAAAAAATGATTCCTGTCTCCAAGCCCCACCCTCTGGTTAGATAAATGGTCACTGACTGTTCCTTCTGGAAGAAAAAAAAAATGAAGCACTAATCCTGGAGACTGTTGGTCACAATATCTGTGAAATCAGATCACAACTGGTATTAGTGGAGCCTTGTGATGGCAGCAGATGCTGAGCTGAAAAAGACTGCAAATCTGACTACCTGTGGGGGGAGGGGGGAGGGGGTGGGCTGATAGGAAGGGGGGGTGAAAGGGTGGGATAAATATATACACACACACACACACACACACACACACACACACACACATATATATTTATAGCTAAAAAAAACAAAACAAAACAAAACAAAAACCAAATCTGACTACCTGAAGCCATGGTCTCCCTTCTCTGAAGATCCTAACCACCACAGTCTGGTTCTCTTGGTGTCCTACTGTGGTATGAGGGAGGTTGTAGGTGGCTCTTTAAGATCTTCATATGTCTAAACTAGGGGAGACCACAAGTTATAAAGGCAGACAAAAAGGACCTTGAGTCAAATATTCTTTCAGCCATTGACAAAATATTGGATTTTCACCTCTTTGAATCTTGATTTCCTCACCTGTACATGGGGATAATATCTACTTCCCAATATTATATAAGAAGAGATCCTAAAAACAGTTTTGGGTTATTTACAAGGGCTCAATTGTTGTGTTGAGCTTGGAGGAAATAGGCATAATCTTTTCCCCACCCCAATTTCCATTCTAGTAGTGAAGATTGAAATAGAAACAAATAATTGCATCATAGTCTGGTAAATCCAACAGTAGCTTTAATGAATTAATAATTTGCTTGCAAACAACATATGGAAATTTCAATAATATTTATCTCCTACTTGAAAAGAATCTATGCAAAGAGGTGATATAAGGCAGTATGTTGCAGGTTACTCATTTTTGGAGAGCTGAGAGGGCCATTTTGTGCAAAGGCACAAAGGTAGATAGGTAGAAGGAACACCAGGTTTAGAAGCTAGTTTTGGCTGTGCTAGTTTTTAGCTGTATAAATATTGCAAGTCCTTTATTCACAATGGGAGCCACATTAGATATAGAAATGGATGTGTATTCTTCTTTTTTCATAGGACTGTTGTGTAGATCAGATACGATAATAAACTGATAGAATTATGAAAATTATGTAGAACTGGATATAAACTTTAAGGAAAAGAAAAACCTTACCTTTCATCCTTAAAATGCATACCTTAATGACAGTAAGAAAATTTTCTGTAGAGTATCTCTTAATTAATTTTTCTTTAATCAACTCCCCGAATAACTGAGCTTGGAAGCCATGTCCAAGAAGATCCTCCTCCTCATATCCCACATTGGCTTCTTTGGGCCTCTACCTCGCAGGCAGGTCTAAGGGTTTGACTTATGTCTTTGAGCAAGGCTTCTTTATACTTCAAGATGCCCTTCAGGACTGATACCTCTGGTAGTTCCTTTGGTGGAAAATCTCTCTCTGAGGCTATTGTGAGTTCAGGCAATCTCTAGATAGGGTGTCATTCAGCATTATAGTCACAGCTGTCTGGTGTCATAGCTGGAGCCAGTGGCTATGTTCCACATTCACTCTCCACTAATGTATATATAAATTTCTTATTTCCTCACATCATTTCCTTCTATTGCTCTTTCCTCTCTCTCCCCTCTCTCTCCTTTTTCTTTATCTCCCTCTCTTTTATTTTACTTTCTCCTTCACATTTGTCTCTCTCATCCTCTTTTCAGCCTTTCCAGCCCTTTCCGTCCTTGTTTCCACACTTCCCTCTTCCAGGCCAGTGCAACTGAATTTCCTTGTAAGAAATGTAGCAGAAATTTCTTTCATTAAACACAAGGGTGGGGTTTCTGTGGTAATCTTTGCTAAATGATATTTCTGACTTCTGTCTTCAATGAAGAGCAGTAACTAACCTGTCATTTCTGTTTGCCAAACACTTAGATACTATGGATCCCACCTTCCAACTCTAAGAACTTTATAGAAGACCACATGTTCTCCTTCTAAAATATTAACACTGTCTTTGTGTGGTTTTTTATGGTGTTGCAGATGAAAATATTTGAATACAGGCAATTTTTAAATAAGATAGTTTTTATGTCAATTTTTGACGTGAGAAAATGAATACTCTTGATGAATTTCCAGTCACTCAGGCTAATTTTAATGTGCTAATTTTAATTTGCCTTTTTAAAGGATTATTATAGAAACTGAATGTTATAAGGCTTTAAAAATATACAAATCATTTGAAATACTACAAAACAGCTAATATTTTAGGTAAAATAAAATAATTATTACCTTGTAGTTTTTAAAAAAATAATATTATTACTCATTTAACCAAACTAACAACAGTACAGATACCAGACTTGTACTCAGTGAACATCTACTAAGTGATTGTAGATCATCTCTGAGATAGTAAAATTCAGCTTTTCTAGCTAGTTTTAAAATTACCCAACCTGTTTTAAATATTGAACTGTAGCCTTAACATATACCTGAAAAGAATGCCAGAGACACTGAACACATGCCATCTCATTTCTAAATATATACACATATTTAGCACTCTTTATGCATTTTAACAACCTCCTGATTTTATCTAATTCCCCACATGTTTTCATCAAATATTTCTTAAGCCCTGCTATGTGTTCGATTTTGGAAGTGAGAGAAATCTAAGATAAAGCTAGATTCTGTTTTGGAGGAGCTTCTAATTTTATTGGGAAGAGTGAATATATTTATAAGAGATGAATAAAATGGCCAGTTCAAGTGACTGTCACAGAAGTGTAAAGGAGTAAGAGACAGCTGGGAAGATTTCTTGAAAGAAGTGGGCATTGATCAAGGCCCTGGGCTGGGCTTAGAAGACATTGAAGGGTTTCAGCACTAAAGTAAAAGTGCAAAAACCAGTGCCAAGGTCGATGAAAAGACATTAAGGGATTTAGAACCCTCCCAGGGACTAGTAATTTATAAAGACTTACCTCCCGACCTGGCTACCAGACAGAAGCCAGCACGTGGTAATTTTTACCAGTAGACTCAGTGTCTACTAGCAGATAACCCAAATGTGGCTTTGTACCTGTGCTGCTGGATCTTTGCAGTGGAAGATTTACCTTCTTAATTGTGTTTTGCTTAGTCCAATGTTGAACTTAATTTGTATCCCCGAGGCACACAATGGCTGGACAGTTGGAGGGAGGGGAAGGAGACTGAGGAGAAGAAATGAAGGGAAAGTGTTGTACAGGGAAGCTGGCTCAGGATTTAGAATTTATCACATATCATTTGTACTGAGGATCGTCCTCTCACAGGTAATTATAATTCACTGTGGTATGGTTAACTGACCAGAGTTGTTTTACAGGTTGCTATATTCTATTCAAAATCAATGTGTTTATAAGTGATTCCCTTCAAAATTCATGAGGATAGGGGTCTCTGGGTGGCTCAATCAGTTAAGTATCTGCCTTCAGCTCAGGTCATGATCCCAGGGTCCTGAGATTGAGCCCCACATTGGGCTCCTTACTCATTGGGGAGCCTGCTTCTCCCTATCCCTCTGCTGCTTCCCCTGTTTGTGTGCACTCATTCTCTCCCTCTCTGTCAAATAAATAAATAAAATCTTTAAAAAAATTCATGAGTACAAGTTTTCTGTCTCTTGCCTCTGTCGTACATGCTTATTTCTGGTGATTATCTTTATTTTCTTCAGCAAAAACAAACAAACATTTAATAGTGTCTCTGGTCAGAGGAAGCTTTAGGCAATATTATTGTGTAAGCAAACATTTATCTTTATACAATGTGAATAATGAACTCCTTCTAGCCTATTAGTAGGTGTGAGATAAAACCATGGAACACTCTCTGAAAGATTTTTTAAAATAGGTATTACATCCATATAATCTTAAATACATGTCTATGGGTATTTATATAGATGTAAGTATGCATAAAGGTAAAAGAGAACAATTTCTCTCCTCTCCTTGTCTACCATTGACATGACGCCTGTGGCCCCACATGCAGATAACGACTGTTATTAAGTTTTTGTGTATCCTTCTGATTCTAAATAATTAAAAGAAGTGTGTGTTCAGAGTAATGAAGCTTCCTAGTGATGTCATTAGCCTTGTTTCCTTGGTAGTTGTCTACAAGGGAAGTTTCAGGAACTCTCAGAATCCAAATCTGACCTGAGTATTATACTGGTAATAAGTAAAAAAGACAGTTACATTTGTTTACAGTTCTTACTTTAGGATCATAGGAAGTTAATTAGATCCACTGCTAGCGTTCTAAAATTTGTATCCAAGATTTATTTTAATTCAGTGTAGTAAGACATGTGGTCGTGGAAATGGCTGTCATAAAGGAGTAAAGGAATTTACCAATCTCTAGAATATAAGGCATGCCACACCATACAGGGCCACATGCGGAATAACTGGGTTGGTTAGGAGTCAGAGGAGAGAAGGGAGAGCATGGCCCAAAGCCTTTAATGGGGTTTTCAAGGAAAGGAATGTATGAGGCAGGGGTAGGTATGCTGAGTAAACTTAGAATTGGATAGTTTGAAAAATTTTAGCAGGCTCTGGATTATAGAGGCAATCCCTAGTTGTCTTGTACCTGGCCTGGGGTGATTTTGGGTAGGGATAATATTGACTTGGTGTATAAAAACTCCTTGATAAAGGAGATGGTTGAGAATGTGGGCTCTGGATTGGTTGGTTTATATATCAAAGATGTGTTTGCAGGGGAGTCTTTTGCTGTCTCTAGGAATTACCTAGTCCTAGAAGGGGCCACATCTGCAGGATCAAGGCCCCAAATGCCAGAGCATCAAAAATACAGAAAATAATTGTACTCAGTACAGCTAGGTATTTATTATTTACTGTGTTAATAATGAAGCACAGGTACTACATAATCACAGTTATGCTTTTAAAAACATTTCAGTGATTATATTTCATTATAATCAGCTCCCTTTGTAACTCTCTACAATCCACTTTCTGTTTTTATGAACACTGTTCTGAGGAGACCATGGTCTTCACCAGATTGTCAAATGGTCCACAGCTCAAAGACGTTAAGCTCCACAGAGAAATTCAGTTTCTTACCTTGCTAATCGTTCTGAATCTTCTATTTTTCTTTCTTGTGGTCTTAAGTTTATCTAAACTTAGGACTGGAACAAGTTATTGCAAAAGATGCTTCCTTGGTCCCACCACTAACACCTATACCTTTACCTGCTCTTAAACCTTCCAAACGGACCTTGTACTAAATGGAAGAGATATTCACAATGCTATGATTTATTGAACACCTAACTACATGTACAAAACAATTCTATACATTTTATGTATTATTTCATCTGCTTCTCATAGCCATACTATGAAGTGGATATGGTTATCACCATCATTTTACAGGTGAGGAAACCTAGGCATGGTGTGCATATAATCTGACCAAGGTCACACATTAATGATGGAGCCATATTGAAGTTGGGCAGTGTGGCTACAGTTCTCACATCCTGAAAACTGCATACACCATACCTGAGGTACAGGCATAATTGAGATCCATGCTCTGAATACATGTACCAGAAAGAGCAGTTTCTCTTACCAGTACTTCAAAGTGATTAACTGTCTGAACTTACACAAGCTCGGAAGCCAATCTGAGTGTAAATATGTGAGTAGTTAGTTGTTGGGTCCAGAAGGCTCTAAGTCTATAATAAATATTAATGGTGATTTACAAAAAGAAAATCTAGAAATGAATTCAAGGTGTGATTAAGCTGCATTTGTCAATGAATTAGTTGGCAAGGTAGATTCACCCTTTGAACCTCTTTGAACCTTACTCTATATAACTTATAAGGGCCCATAAAATCTCAAAGTAACTGAATCATTGCAAAAGCTTGTCCCTGACTGCTCTATCAGAGCCAATGATCTAGTGACTTTTTTTTTTCTACAATAAGAAAGAAACCTCAGACTCCTTGCCTCCTTAGTGACCTGCCTTTTATAGTATTGGGTTTGTATAAATCAGATATTTGTAAAGTATGGAATGTCCACTTACTTTTTTGCTACTGAAGTTGTGATACATTGCTTTGTATTATTGTTCTGGAAGTATAAGGGGAAATCATGCTTATGCTCTCTCAGTCAAGCTTTGCCTTATTGTATCAGCCTACTACATAATTAGGCTTAGATTCAGCTGAATGAGACAGAAAACTTAAAATAATTGAGTGTTAAATACAATGGAGGCTTATTTTTCTCTAGTCATTCCAAAGATGTTTTGAAATGTACGCTGTGATTAGGTGTTTTCCAGATTTTGGTTCCACTATCCTTACATTTGGCCCTTGAATTTATAGTCTACTTGTGGCTGCTGAAGCTCCAGCAATGACTTCTTTTTTCCAGGGAGTTGGGTGGAGAAAGAAAAAGCAATGAGTGTCTGCTATCATTGTTTTAAATGAAGTCTATTGCCATAAAATACTGGTGCTTACATCTTTTGGGGCAAATTTAGGCTCAAATTCACTTCTAGGCAAGGGAGACTGAGAAATGTATGGAGCTTAAAGGTTCTACAGCTAAGGAAGAAGGGGAAAATGGATATAAGCATCCAAGTAGCAGCCTCTGCCATGCATACTACTTGGATGCCTTTATTATGACTGAAGCATTACTAGGGCAGCATACCATAAGCTCAATTGTCTTATGAGGAAAATAAATCTGGACATATATGTGCAAGCCCAAATACCTAGTGTGACTATAGCACATATCACAGAGTGTTAAGGTGGTAGCCTTTCAGGCAGCATATCAGGTTGGCAGGGTCTTCTGAATATGAACTCTCACCTCAGAGACTGCTTCAAGAGTGGTAACTCACATACTGTGTGTCAATGGAGGTTTGGAGATGGCAGGACTTTTTGGGTTATTTCTGTCTGAACATAAAGCTGCTTCTGTATTGTCAGTTACAATAGCAACTATACTGAAACAACCTCATTTTGGGAAGAGTGGGCTATTGTTAAATTTTGTTAAAGTACATTTTGTAAAATATAACATCTATTTTTCTAAAAATAAGTGCATATGTCTTTGGAAATCTTTGGAATCTTCCAAATATCCCATGCATTCATTTGAGTCGTTGGCTTATTTTCCCACTTTTCTGATTTGCAAAGAAATAATTTTATTGATGTTTTACTCCAGCAGGTGGAAATCATAACAGCATCATGCAATGCAGGGAGTTGCTAAGCAACCATTTTCAGTGTTAAAAAAAAAATCCAAACAAACCTTCCTTTTAAATGTCTGCAGCATGTGAAAAATTAGACAACTCTCCATCCAACTTTAAATGAACTCACACAACTTATAAAAATTACATCATCCTTTTCTGTCTCCTATTCTTGTAACTTTCATCAACAATGCCACAGTCTTCAAAGGTACAATTTTAGACCTGGGTCAAGCTAACTGTGGAATATAGAAAATACAGTCAGAATTCCTCACTTATGGTTTTGCCAGTGTGACATCCAACAGTACAAGGATTCTTGTAATCCATTTTTTATATTCTTTGGGTTAAAATTATGTTAGCACAAGTCTTGGGTGCTTTTGAAAAGTGGATTTTTTTGCTGGCTCTGGATGGTAGTTAAGCTTTAATGCTAGCTCCCTCACTTCCCAAAATAAATCAAGTGATCCAATATGAGAGAATTGGTTCAGGAATTTGGAAATACTACTTTTCTCAGCGCCAAGTGCAACAACATAGTTGGGGGCATTTATATATGTTTTTCAGTTATGCTGCTGTGTGAAGGCAAGTGGATGGTCTCTTAGGATTCCAAGAATCCATTATGCAAAGGGAGAGCTGAATGACTTCATCTAACCAGTCTATAGTTGATTTTAGGACCCACAAAGGCTCAGGAGTCTTCCTTGAAGAAAGATGGAAGAGTATTTTGGTATCCAAAATGTGCTCCCCTGGCATGGCTTTCTAGAGGTCATTGGGAGTGACCCCTAGAAAGCTGAGGTAGATCCTGTTGCCAAGGGGCATGTAGCTAATACATGTGGAAATGATGGAAACCTACCCTTAGCCATACCATAGAATTAAATTCCGTAGGAGGCAACCAGTGTATTTCCTAGTCCGGTTGGTGGTCTTACACATACAAGCTGCCTTTTATCAAACTGGAAAGTGGCAGAGTTTGTGTTTGACCCCTATTTATCTCCTCTGCTGTGTCAAGTGAGAACATTCTAGTTACCTAAAATCCTAGCACAGGTGTCTCTTGCCATCTAAATGTGAGCCCACTGGATTCAGCTAGCGAGAATTGCTATATATCTATAGCACTTTATTTATTTATTTATTTATTTTTTTTATTTATGATAGTCACAGAGAGAGAGAGAGGCAGAGACACAGGCAGAGGGAGAAGCAGGCTCCATGCACCGGGAGCCCGAAGTGGGATTCGATCCCGGGACTCCAGGATCGCGCCCTGGGCCAAAGGCAGGCACCAAACCGCTGCGCCACCCAGGGACCCCCTCTATAGCACTTTATAAAATGAGTTTTCACATTCCTTATGTCATTTGCTTCCCACAGCAATCCTATTAACAAGGCAGGGAGGAATACTTGCTTCACACTTTCCAGTGAGGAAAACAGGTCATCTACTTGGTGGAGCTGGAATCAGAACCTAGAATTCCCCACTCTCAGTTTTACCAGAGTTAATTCACAATCTCTCTGTCTTGTGTCTCTTTCAGTGGGCTCTGCTGAGTGTTTGATTAATTAATATATTGAAATTAATACAGTACATTAATTAATACATCAAAACTCATTTTTTAAATTGAGTTCAATTTTCATTGGGTCATCTTAACGTAAAGGATTGTTCTTTATAGACAGTGTTTGAATCTCAATCTTGGAATGTAATGCCATGCTTCACAAGAATTTCAGGTATCATGAATTTTTTAGAGACAGAAGATGGTATTTTCAAGCAGAATTCTTGAGTTAATTAGTAAGTCAATATTAATTGAGTTTCTACCATGTGACAGGTTCTGGTATTGCAATCAGAAATAAAACAGACATGAAAAAAAGTAATAAAACAAACATGATCCCTATTCTCATGTCTCTTATATCCCAGGGAGCTCATTTGTATTCACAAAATTAGTTTATTTTGCCTTTATACAAAGTTACCTCTGATGTGAAGGCCTCGGTAAGATTATTGGATCCGTGACAGAGAAGAATAGGAGAAAACACAAGAGATTAAACTTTATTGTACAGAGTACCAAACTATTTGGGGGTCATTATTCTTTTCAGAGAAGTTTTGTATTACCTGGATGGGCTGGAGCAGGCAGGAAGGGTAAGGAAGCCTAGTGGATGCTATCAATAAAATCCTTAGGCAGAGAAAATAGCCTTTTATTTTATTTTATTTTTTTCATTCTAGGAATATGCTTGGCCTCAGAGAGGAGGATGCAGTGCACAGGGAAATGATTTTTTTTTTTAAGATTTTACTTATTTATGAGAGAGAGAAAGAGCATGCACAACTGGAGGGTGGGGAGAGGGAGAAACTCTCTTGCTCAGCAAGGAGCCTGACCCAGAACTGGAATCATGACCTGAGCCAAAGGCAGATGCTTACCTACTGAGCCACCCAGGAGCCTCACAGAGAAAGGATTTCGATGTTGTTGAGGGAGCAGTTGTGAGACCAGCCAGTCCTGCTTGAGGCCCATCATCTACAGAAGAGGTGTACTGTTTTGGATCCTTGCTCACTCATTTCCTTTCACTATATACTGTGAGCTTGAGTTGGAAGTCTTCAGAGAGAAGGACTAGAATGAGAATGAACTTGAAGAAGCTTCTGGAAGGAAGTCCTACTAAAACATGAACAGCAAAGAGCAGAGACTCCTATAGTATAGTCTTCCTATAGTATACCTACTATGTAACTTGCAAATGCTTTACAAAATTACTAATGATAACTTTTAAAACCTTCTGTCAATTATACTTGTAATCTAAATTTTTATAAGAACTCAGTGAAATATAATTGTGGTTTCCTATCTACCACAATAACCAGTAAGAAGTGATCTTAGAAATGGTTTCACCGGTCATAGCTGACTGTACACCAGTTTTACAAAATCACCATGTTTTGAGAAGACATATAAATGACTGACTTTTTCACAGTCTCTAAGTGCATTTGTTATTTCATCATCTCCCTTCAGGGTCTTGACTCTAGCTTAGATTACTTGAGCTCAGTTGTACTCCTTGACTTGAGGGTAATTTGGGAGGTCAGATTTTGGGGGTATACAAAGGCAGTACTGAGAGAGGGAGGGAATAGCCCCAAGATGTTTAGCCATTTTCAAATATCCTTCCTGGGTGGTTTAGGGGGGATGAGATGTGAAAATTCTGACCTGTTTGATACCATCCAATGTCAGACCACCACACCTCAGCAACTCACCATCTGGTTCAATACAAGTAGATCGTTTCCCACCGTTTCTAGAACTGACTTCTTGATATACTTTGGAGACTCAATTAGAGAAGGAAGTTTACTTTATGTCAGCAAGTGGTTAGCAGCCTTTCTTGGTGGCCAGATATCTTTGATCATCCCTGTGATCTCCCACCTCAGAAAAAGAGGTGTTTGCATACAACTCATTACTTATGATGCTAGGGTATTCAGAGACCCTGCACAGCCTGTCCACGCTTCCACTGAGAGGTCAAGGAACCCAAGCTAAGAAGAAATTTTCATGATTCCCTTTTTATTTTTACTTTTTCTCCAGACAGAATACTCACTTATGCAAATAACTTTTGAGGACTTGTCTAATTGGGGCAGTTCTAATGACTAGGAGGGACCATAAATTATTTTGGCTGGTTTGCTATTTTGAAAGAGACTATAGCCAATGAGCCCTTTATATGTTTTAATGGGTTAAACAAAAATTTAGTAACAAGAAAATGAAAAACTGAGCATCCCTCCTGACTCATAGCCTGATGCTCTCTCACTCTTTCTTTCCTGTTTCCTCCCTTTCCCTTTCTCTTTCCTTTCCTGTGTAACTTGACTATGGTGGTCTGAATCAGAGATCTTTCCAGCTGTGACCCTTCTTGCCATCATGGACAAGGGAGGCAGTGAACCTTATATGTTCTGTGCCTGGTGGCAGCTTGGCCCAAAAACCTTACCTGTGGATTCCTCATCAGCTTTCTCTTGTAAGTCCAAGTTTAAAAAAAAAAAAAAAAAAAAAAGAGTAATAAAAGCAAAGTCATCTGTCATTTTAGTATCATCTAATATTAGCTTTCCATTCACAGTTAATTAAGGTGCAATGTTTTCCACATTCTCTAAGGCATTGTTGTATTTAAATAACTTTTCTGATCTCTCCTGATGCTTGTGGAAAGTTTTGCCTCCTTTTTCTTTATTAGTCATTTAGTAATCAGCCAATTTTTTTTAAGTAGGCCCTCCAACGCAAGGCTCAAACTCATGATCCTGAGATCAAGACCTGAGCTGATATCAAGAGTTGCACACTTAACCAAATGGGCCACCCAGGCAATTCTTTAAAGTAATCAGCAATTCTTTTAAAAAACAAATAAATAAAAGATTCTATAGATCAAAACATCCCAACTTTATATTTAAAATCATTATTCTTAGGAATCAGTAGGTGAACAAATATGAACCATGATTAGTCTCACTAATTACAAAAATATGATAAAACCAGCAATGAAGTATCTTTCAAAATCTTCCTCCAACCTTGAAATTTGCCAATACTACTTTTTTTTTACTTTTGTTTCAAGGTTTTTTTAAAAATTTTTTTGAAATTCAATTGAATTAATATATAGTATATTACCAGTCTAAGGGGTAGAATTTAGTGGTTCATCAGTTGCCCAGTGCTCAATTTCCTCAAGTGCCCTCTTTAATGCACATAACCCAAACACTCCGTGCCTCTATCCACCTCCCCTACCACAATCTTCAGTTTGTTTCCTAGAGTTAAGAGTCTCTTATGGTTTACATCCCTCTCCGTTTTTATCTAATTTTATTTTTCCTTCCTTTCCCCTATGTTTATCTGTTTTTTTTTCTTAAATTCTACATATGACTGAAAACATTGATATTTGTCATTCTCTGGATGACTTATCTCACTTAGTATAATACTGACTAGTTCCATCCACATTGTTGCAAATGGATATATATATATATATATGCCACATTTTCTTTATCCATTCATCTGTCCATGGACAGCTGGGCTGTTTCCATATTTTGTCTATTGTGGACATTGCTACTATAAATATTGGGGTGCATGTGCCCCTTTGGATCACAATATTTGTATTCTTTGGATAAATACCTAGTAGTGAATTGCTTGGTCATAGAGTAGTTCTATTTTTAGCTTTTTGAGAAACCTCTGTACTGTTTCCAGAGTGGCTGTAGCAGCTTGCAACCCATAAACAGTGTAAGAAGTTCTCCTTTCTCGACATCCTTGCCAAAATTTGCTTCTGGACTTGTTGATTTTAACCTTTTGATTTCTGGACTTGTTGAACCACCCTTGTAGCTCATGAATAAATCCCACTGGACAAAGTGAATAACTTGTACTGTTAGGTTAATAATAATAGACTGTTAGATTTGATTTGTTAGTATTTTGTTCAGAATTGTTGCACTCCTGTTCATCGGGGATGTTGGTCTGTAATCTCCCTTTTGGTGGTGTCTTTGGTTTTGGGATCAAAGTAATTCTAGCTTCATCAAATGAGTTTGGAAATTTTCCTTCTTCCATTTCTAATTTTTGGAGCAGTTTCAGAAGAACAGGTATTAATTCTTATCTAAACATTTGGTAGAATTCCCCTGGGAAGCCATCTGGTCTGAGACTTTGTTTTTTGGGAGATTTTTGATTACTGATTCAATTTCTTTACTGATTATGGATCTATTCAGCTTTTTTACTTCTTTCTATTTTAGTTTTGGTAGTTTGTATGTTTCTAGGAATTTATCTCTTTCTTCCAGCTTACCTAATTTGTTGTCATACAATTGCTCATAATCTATTATAATTTCTTCTATTTCTTGCTTGTATTGTGTTGGTTGTGATCTCTCCTCTTTCTTTTATGATTTTATTTATTTGTGTCCTTTCTCTTTTCTTTTTGATAAGTCTAGCTAGGGCTTTATCTATCTTGTTAATTCTTTCAAAGAACCAGCTCCTAGTTTCATCAATCTGTTCTGTTGTTGTTGTTGGTTTTTTTAATTTCTATGTCATTGATTTCTGCTCTAATCTTTATAATTTCTCTTTCCTGCTGGATTTAGTCTTTATTTGCTGTTCTGTATCCAACTCCTTTAGGTGTAAGATTATTTTATGTATTTAAAACTTCTTTTGCTTCTTGAGGAAGGGTTGTATTGCTATATACTTCCCTCTTATGACTACTTTTACTGTATCCCAAAGGCTCTGAGCTGTAGTGTTTTCATTTTCATTTCATCCATGCATTTTTAAATTCTTCTTTAATTCCCTGATTCACTTGTTCATTCTTTAGTAGGATGTTCTTTAACATCCATGTATTCATGGTCCTCTCAAGTTTTTTCTTGTGGTTGACTTCAAGTTTCATAGCATTGTGGTCTGAAAAACATGCATGGTATGATCTCAATATTTTTCTACTGGCTGAGTCCTAATTTGTGACCCAGTATGTGATCTGTTCTGGAAAATGTCCCATGTGCACTCAAAAAGAATGTCTATTCTGCTGCCTTAGGATGAAATGCTCTGTTTATATCTGTTAAGTCCATCTGGTCCAGTGTATCATTTAAAGCCATTATTTTCTGGTTGATTTTTTGCTTAGATGATATGTCCATTGCTGTGAGTGGGGTGTTAAAGTCCCCTACTATTATTGTATTATTATCAGTGAGTTTTTTTTAAGCTTTGCTATTAATTGATTTATGTATTTGTCTGCTCCCTATTTAAGGGCATAAATATTTACAATTATTACAGTTAGTTACAATCCAAAAATTCTTGTTGGATAGACCCCTTTAATATGATATAGTGTTCTTCTTCATCTCTTGTTACAGTCTTTCATTTAAAATATGTCTGATATAAGTATGGCTACTCTGGCTTACTTTTCATGTCCATTAGCATGACATATGGTTCTGTACCCCTTAACTTTCAATCTCCAGGTATCTTTAGGTCTAAACTGAGTTTCTTTTTTTATTTTGTTTTATTTATTTATTTATGTTTCTTTCTTTATTTTTTTTTTAATTTTTTAAATTGGAGTTCAATTTGCCAACATATAGCATAACACCCAGTGCTCATCCCGCCAAGTGCCCCCCTCAGTAAACTGAGTCTCTTTTAGGCAGAATATAGATGGGTCTTGCTTTTTTATCCATTTAGATACCCTATGTCTTTTGATTGGAGCTTTTAGTCCATTTACATTCAGAGTAATTATTGAAATATATGAACTTAGTGCCATTGTATTACTTGTAAAGTTGCTGTTGCTATAGACTATCTCTGTTTCTATTTAGTCTTTGTTAGTTTTGGTCTCTCTCTGTGATCAAAGATTCCCCTTTAATATTTCTTGCAGGGCTGGTTTAGTGTTCATGAATTCCTTTAGTTTTTGTTTGTTCTGGGGACTCTTTATCTCTCCTTCTATTCTTAATGACAGCCTTGCTGGATAAGGTATTCTTGGCTGCATATTTCTCCCAGTTAGCACATTTAATATATCATACAAGTCCTTTCAGGCCTGCCAGATCTCTTGGACATGTCTGCTGCCTTCCTTATATGTCTGCCCTTATAGGTTAAGCACTTCTTGTCCTGAGCTGCTTTCAGAATGTTTTCTTTATCTTTGTAATTTGCAAGTTTCACTATAGTGTGTCAGAGTGTTGACTTATTTTTGATGATTCTGAGTGGAGTTCTCTGTGCCTCTTGGACTTGAATGTTTCCTTCCACAGATTGGGGAAGTTAAATGATTAACAGCTATAATTTGTTCAAATAAACAAATTACAAAGAAATCTGTTCTGCCCTTTTATTCTTCTTCTGGGACTTCTATAATGTGGATATTATTTTGTTTTATGTAATCACTGAGTTCCCTAAGTCTACCTTCATGATCTAATAGTTTTCTTTCCTTCTTTTCAGCTTCATTATTTTCATAATTTTATCTTTTATATAATTGATTTGCTCTCTTGCTGTATTCATCCTCATTTGTATAGCCTCCACATGAGACTCCATCTCACTTATATCATTTTTAGTTTTGAACTGGCTAGATTTTAGTTATTTTATCTCTACAGTAAGGAATTCTCTAGTGTCTTCTATGCTTTTTTCAAACCCAGCTAGTATCTTTATAATTGTTTAAAATTGTAGTTTAGTTTATCTTACTTATATCCATACTGATTAAATCCCTGGTTGTGAGTACTACCTCCTATTCTCTTTTGGGGTAAATTTCTCCATCTCATCATTTTGTACAGAAAAGAAAAGAAGAAAGAAAAAGAAAAAAGACAACATTAACAATAACATGTAAAACTTCAGGAAGCGTTTCTGGTATATACCATGTTTATTATGCTGTTGCATTTTGGCTACTCTTTCGCACTGGCCCATCCTCTACAGAGTTCTTCCTTGCTTATAGTGGGGAGTGTTTGGACCTTTAACTAGGTGTGCTTTAATTTGTTTATTAAGATAGGCCTGGGGGAAAAAAAGCCTGATCCAAGACAACAGAAAAGGAAAAGGAACAAAAATGCAAGTAAATAGACAAACAAAAAAACTATAAACCTGATTGCAAAGAATACGAAAGAAAGAATAAAGAGTAAGCAAAGAAGAAAAGAACAAAAGTAAGACATCTGATCTGAAAAATAAGAGAAGGAAACAAACCAACAAATGAAAAAAGTATTATAAGCCTGATACCAAAACAAAACCAAAAAAAAATATTTGGATATATATAAGATAAATAAAAATAAGAAATGGAAAAATTAAAAAATTTTAAAAATTAAGAAAAAAAAATAAGAAGCAGTCCTGATCCTATTTCCATAAGAAGCTGGTGTTATGGAGCATTCTCTATTCAGTAGACTTGGTACATGTGGGAGGCCTTTGTTGGTCTTCTGAGGGAAAGGCCTGCCAGCTAGCTCACAAGCTGATTTGCCCTTATAAAGATGCCCCTGACAGGTGCAGGGGGATTGGGTTTAGTGTAGGGGACTCCAGCCTCCCTTGGAGCCAACGGGTTTCTCTCTGAAGTTTGACTATCCTGGTGGGTGTGGTGAGGGAGGGGTGGTGGAGGAGGGAGAATGTGGCATCACCCCTTCCTACTGCCCTCTTGTTCCTGAGAGTGCAGGGAAGCTCCTGGCTACTGCTGTTCAGGAGACCCTTCAGAAAAGTGAACAATCTCCTATGTCCCGGGCTTTCAGCAATTCCCTGCCCTTAACCTGTCAGTTCCCAGGCCATTGACATACCCAGTGCCACTGATGTCCTGTATTTTATCTCTGGTTGTTGGCTGGGATTCAAAATTCAGAATTTTAAAGGGTCTGGCAAGGTGTAGACCCACTCCTCTCTGGAGGAGAGACTTACAGCATGTCCCGCACTGTCCTATCCTAAACAAGCAGTCACACAGTGCACACAGGGATGCTACAGTTTATTGTGACATAACAACAAAAAGCTACAACCAGGCTATCTGCTGACTGAGTGCGATTCAGTCACCTATTCCATGCTGTCCCAGAAAAGCAGTCACATAGAGGTTTGAATCTATTGTGGCAGAAAGCAAAAAGCAGTGGCCAGGTTATCTGCAGTCTGCCTGTGTCTGCTCTCTGCTCAGTTCTGTCCCAGAAAAGCAACCACTGGGCATGCACAGGGTAGTTTAAGTCTATTGTGGCTTACAGCGAAAAGCTGCTACAAGGTTATCTGCCTTCTTTGAACACCTCTGTCCCTGCTGTTGAGCACTGTTCAATGGCTCCCAGCTGGCCTTTGTCCTTGCATAGGCAAAATATACTCTTCCAAATATACTCCAGGAAGGGGAACAATCTCTCCTAGTGTAACCCAGGGGATCTCCTTCCTGTGGTTTGTTGAGCCCTACCCACTGTGTTCTCTCCCGCTCTCTCCCTCTCTCTGACTTTGCTCCACGGAAATGGTTCCCTTCCGATGGAGTCCTGTGGTTTTCATCTCCCCCAGTTCATGGTTCCAAATGTCACATCTGCCACATTCTCTCCCTCCAGCTCTACAGATTATTTTCTTAGTTCTCAGATCATATCCCTGGTTGTTCAGAATAGTTGAACGTTGATCTAGCTGTGTTTGAGAGATGAGGAAAACAGTTTAGTGTTTGAGGTATAAGGCAAGTTCAGGGTCCCCCTATTACTATGCCATCTTAACTCTTCTCTCTGAAGTTTTAATTTAAATTTTAGTTAATATATAGTGTAATCTCGGTTTCAGAAATGTAGCCAACAACACTTCTATCTCTATCTTAATCTCTATTTGTATGTATCCTTGTATTTATATACTTTTCAGTTTGATTACATGCATGAATGTACCTATATATATGTGCATATGTATATATGATGTGTATGTAAATGTAATATACATACATATATTTATATATCTTCAAGAGCAGGTGATTGATTTAATAAATTAGTGATATATGCTCATAATGGAATAGTCATTAAAAATGATAGCTATAAAAAGTGGCAATATGGAAAAGTGTTGTGATTTAAATTCAAATAGAAAATGTATAAATGCTATGATTCCAACCATGAATCTATATTTGCACATGTACACATAATTGTATAGGCATTTGTGCACCAGAGCCATTGGACACTTCTTTTCCAAACATTAGAAAAATGGTTTTCAAACTTTAACATCTATCAGCATCATTTAGAAGGCTTGTTAAACTCAGACTCCCAGACCCCATCCCAAGGATTCTGGGGTAGGGCCTGATTATATATATATATTTATATATATAAATATATATAAATATATTAAAATATATATATTTATTTGTCTGGTATATTATAATAAATAAATAAATAAATAAATAAATAAATAAATAAATAAATCAGAACTTCTGGGAATGTGTCCCAGGCTTCAGCAGGTTTTGGAAGTTCCATAGGTGATTCTTATGTGCAGCTAAAGGTGAGGACCAAAGCTTTTAATCTACTTGATTAACCAAGTTCTCAGACTTGGGTGCGCATCAGAGTTGCATAGAGGGCTTTTTGAAGCAGATTGCTGATTCAGTAAGTCTGTGGCTGGCCAGGCAACTTGCATTTCTAACAAATTCCCAGGTGATCTGATGGTACTAGTCCAGGGACCATCCATTGAGAGACATTGCTTCAAAGTTTAGAACCTCAGGGTCTGTGCTGGCTGACTGAATCTTAACACTTCCACTAGTGTCACTGAAACTGCAACATTTTGGAAAGTATTGTAACAATATGTATTAAGAATCATAAACACCTTTATGACTGTTGGTCTAGTAATTCCACTTTGGGGAATCTATCCTAAGAAAATAGACTAGATATGGAAAATAGCTATAAGCTTGATGTTTACAGAACTGCCTTTTATAATGGTCAAAATATTACATAGCTAAAAATGTCCAAAAGTAGGTGATCGGTTCAATAAATCATGGTACATTCCCATAATGGGATAGTCATTAAAAATGATAGCTGTGAAAGTTGGCATTGTGGAAAAGTGTCGTGATTTAAATCCTCATAAAAATGTATAAATGCTTATGATTACAGCCATGAAAAAGGACACATAGGAAAAAAAATATCAGAAAGATATAAACCAAAACAATATATGCTATCTCAAGATGATGGGATTTTTTTCTTTCCCTCATTTCCAAATTTTCCATGACTATGTTTATCAATTTTATAACTACAGTTATAACTACACTATACATATATACATTTTTAAACTTAGCATCAAATTACTTATCGCCACTTCTCTTCATGATAATGTGGCTTTATCTTGGTCTGAGGTAAAATTTCTAAGAATTTTGCATTTGCCTGCAGATCCTAATTGCAACTTTTCCTGAGTGACAGCACATGCTCTGTCTCCTACAGTTTCTGTTCAGATATTCTCTGAGTGATGTTAATTACCTCAGAGGTGACATTGAAAGCTTAAAGGTTCCTATTAGGTAGAGAGCAGCCAAAGAAAGAGGCAGGGGGCATGTTGATGTTTCCTTTTTACGATAATTGATAAGGCATTCAAATGAAACTCATCTCTATTCATTATGGCTGCAATATCTAAAGGATTGGTAAGAAACCCCAATTATATTCTTTGGTACTGTGCTGGTTCACCAGAGGAGCTGAAAGTTATTTTTTAAGTCACTGTATAAGACAATGTATAACACGTCAAATCCTATGACTGGAAATATAATTTCAGGAGATTGTTCACTATAATTAAAATAGATCTCAGATGTACATGTCTTAGGGCATCTTGCTTTGCAGCCTTATTAAGACTAGATCACCTGCCATAAACACCCCTGCCATCTTCAGGAGTAGACTGAGGATAACCCTTAGGATGGCACACACACAACTCAAATTGATGAAAGTTATTATATTCCGTGTTTGGTCTTTAAGTATTTCTTAAAATACTGAGTTTTTGTTTTTTAATTGTATTTTTTTTATAGTTTCTTTTTTAAGCTATTGACATTAACAGTGTTCAGAAATGAGATTTCCTTGGAACTCAGGATGGTTTTTCACATGTTCACCCAAGGGTTTCCTGTGTTTTTGGAGGGTATATTTTCTTTTATATTATTATGTAAATAGAAACATCTCGATTTGTAAACAAATTTTGCCAATTTCATTGCTGACCATTGTCCCTTTTATTTAATTCCAACATTCCAGGATAATTTTTCATCTTGCTCAAATGCACTCCTTCTTTCACATACTTGTGGTAATAATTCTCTCTTTTGCACCTGAAAATATCATTATTTCCATTCTCTCTAATTAATTAGGGTCAAGAATTCTAAATTTTCCTACCATACTTTGGAGATATTCTCCATTGTCTTTTGCCTCCTTTGTTGCTGATGAATCTGCTGCCAAGTGATTGTCATTTCTTCTGGGCAGCCTTTCTTTTCTGTCCATAGCTCTTTTTCCTTGATATTTTGCCATTTTACTATAGTATGTAGGGATGCGAATTTGAACTATTTATTCTGCTTGTGTTATGTGATCTTTTCACTTTGACAGCTCATGTTTTTCTCCAGTTCCAGAAAATTCTTAGCAATTACCTCCTTCTGAAAATTCTGTTAGACACATCTTAAAACTTCTCAATAAATCCTCCATATTAATTCTCTTTCATAATTTTCATCTCTTTATATTTCTCCGCTGCATTATCTGGGATTTCCTCACTTCTAATTCATTAAATCTTTTGCACTTCTTCTTTAATCTACTTACCTACTGAGTTTTAAACATTTCAGTGACTGCATTTTTCATTTATAAAATTTTTTTAAAGATTTTATTTAATTATTTGAATGAAAGACAGCACAAGTTGCAGGGAGAGGCAGAGTCAGAAGGAGAGGGAAAGGGAGAAGCAGGCTCCTCACTGAGAAGGGAGTCAAATGCTGGGCTCCATCCTAGGACCCTGGAGTCATGACCTGAACCAAAGGCAGACATTTAACTGCCTGAGCCCCTCAGGCACCCCACATTTATAAAATTTTTAATTGCTTCTTTTTTATATCTCCTAGTTCTCATTTTGTATTTTCTTGTTTTTGTTGTATAAGCCCTATTTGTGCTTTATGGGAGCTATCTTCTCCTTGATTTCCTTAAAGATTTTAAACAACAATATTTTCTGATTGTTCAATTATTTCTCTTTCTTTAAGTATAAAATCTTCTTTGGTTATAGTTTTTACCTATGTTTTGTGACTAAAGATAGCTTTCAAAATTATTCTTTACATTAAACAGGAAATATATCCAATGTACAGAGATTAGTACAAACACCCATATATATACCTCCAGCAATAAAAAATGCTAAAATTTTGTCATAAATATTTCAGATTATTTAAAAAGTAATAAGCATTATAGATACTTAAAATTTATGTTTAAATATGCTATTTATCTTCAGTTTCCTTTTACTGCCTTATAAATTATGGTTAACTTCTGTCCTAAAGTGTGAGTTATGTTTCTTATGCAATTTATATTATCCAATAATGTTTCCATAATATTTAATTTTGATATTTCTTAAAATTTGCAAAAATAGTTTATTATGCTATTTTGCAATATCCTTTCTTCATCTTAGCCATGTTTTTGAGATCTGTATTGGTGCACACAGGGCACACAATCATGTACATATCTCAACATGCACATGTTTGAGAATTTCTCAGTAGAAGGTATTTATTTATTTATTTATTTATTTATTTATTATTTATTTATTTATTATTTTTAAAGATTTTATTTATTTAGTCATGAGAGACAGAGAGAGTGAGAGAGAGGCAGAGACACAGGCAAAGGGAGAAGCAGGTTCTATGCAGGGAGCCCGACGTGGGACTCAATCCTGGGTCTTCAGGATCACACGCTGGGCTGAAGGCAGCACTAACCTGCTGAGCCCCCCAGGCTGCCCTAAGTAGAACCTATTTAAAGTGAAATACCTAGGTCCTAAGCTGGGTCCATTGTCAACTTCACTAGGTAGTATAACATTGTTATCTAAGTCATTGTACTGATCTATACTCCCCTCAACCAGCAATGTGTGAGAACTTCCATTTCTTCTCATTGTCATTGATAATTTTATTGGTGATTTAACTTTAAAAAAAATCATCAGCTTTATTTTCAATGAGTTTTAACAGAAATATACACCTTACTACAATTAAGCTAGACATTTCCATGACCCCAAAAAGTTATTTCTTGCTCCCTTTTGATCAATCCCCTTTCCCATCCATGGTCCCTACTGGTTTGATTTCAATCATTAGTTTTCCTTTTCCTAGACTTTTGCTTAACATCACGTGTTTCTGAGATTCATTCATGTTGTTGCATGTATCAGTAGTTTGTTTCTTTTTCTTGTTTAGTATTCCATATAGGTAATCTACATATTGATGGAAGATTGATGGAAATGAAGATTGTTCCTGTTTGAGGTGTTATGAACAGAGGTAATAGTCATCTATAAATTGGTGTATGAATTGAGCAAATACCTAGGACTAGAATTTCTGAGTTGTATGGTAAATATATATTTAACTATATAAGAAACTGCTAGACTGTTTTTCCAAAATGGCTGCACCATTTTGTATTCCTACTGCTAATATATGAGGTCCAGTTGCTCTACATTTTTGCCAACACTTGAAATTGCCAGTCTTCTTAATGTTAATCATTTAAGTGTGTGTGTGTATTGCCCTAATGACTAATGATGTTGAGCACTTTTCATGTGCTCATTTTCCATTCATGTAGGCCGTTCAGTAAAGTTTTTGTTCAATTTTTCCCCTGTCTTGAACTAAATTGTCTTCTCAATATTCAGTTGTAGGAATGTTTATGTATTCTGAATAAAGGTCTTCAATAAGATAAATATTTTACAAATATTTTCCTTGGAGTGCCTTTCTGTGGATGTCTTTGGATTGCCTTTTTGTTTTCTTACAATGCCTTTTAAAGAACCCAAACTGCCTTTTTAAAATTTTTCTATTTTTAATTTTATTTTTACTGTTTTCATTTTTATTGTCTATTTCATTTTTAAAAATATTTTTCCTTAAAAATTTGATATGATATATCCATTTTAGAAGAATACAGATATAGAATGAATGAGTTTTTAGAAATCTAATATTTAATTAGTAAATATCTAACTTCTCTTATTACACTTAATAATGGCATATATTTATTTAAAATTAATACTAGATATTGAAATTCCTTATATCTGTTGAAAATGTAATTAAATTTTAACTCTCTTTAGCAATAGCAATAGTCCTGTGTTCTGTAGTGGTATCACCTAACAGAAATGTAATGCAAGCCACAGATGTAATTTAAACTTCCCCACTAACTACATTAACAGAGTAAAAGAAAAAGGTGATGATAAGATGAGCCCTGGGTGTTATACTATAAATTGGCAAATTGAATTTAAATAAAATTTAAAAATAAAAAGATAGAAAAGAAAAAGGTGAAATTAATTCTAGTAATATATTTTATTTGACCCAAATATATCTAAAAATGCTGTCATTTCAACATATAATCAGTATGAAAATTAATGAGATATTTCAGATTCTTTCATACACTACTTTATTTTATTAAAATGTGGCACAAGCCACGTTTCAAGTACTCCGTGACCACATGTGACTAGTGGTATGTCATATTTACTGGCCGGTACAATTCTAGAGGAAAAGTAAAATTTATTTCAATTTAATAATATCCTATAGTATACACAATGCTGTACTAAATGTTGATAAAACATATGAGATTCAACTGGGTAGCCAGAAGAATACAAAAAAAAAAACAAAACAATTTCAGCTTTGAAGACTTCCTGGAAACACCATTGGGTAGTTTATTAAAGCTCTATTTGTTTATTACATCCTGGAAAATGGATGTAGGTCTCAAAAATTCTGTTAGTGACAAAAATATTTTTACCATTAAACAGAAAACAGGAGGGAGGTTTTTGTTTAGCAACTGCACACCCAAGTTTCTTTCTACCGGCAAAGTAATTAATAGTTTATCAGTGTTATTGTTCAATGACCCATATTAGTGGGGCTCCTTCTGAATGGTCTTCATTCGTTTAATTATCACATTCCCACACTATATAAAAATCTGGTTACGTGTTCTTCTTTCCTCTCCCTGTTCAACAATCCACATGTAGCAATTTTCTAGGTCACTGCATACCTATTAGAATTCCTGGTGAAAAACAACAATTAAAAATACCACTTGCTAGAAGGTACATGGAGCAACTGAAACTCCTACACAGTTGGTGGGAATGGAAAATGGCATAGCCACTCTGGAAAGCACTTTCTTATGAAGTTAAACATATTTACCACCTAACTGAGCAATCCCACTCTGAGGTGTTTACTGAAGAGAATGAAAATTTGAGTTTGCACAAGTTGAGGAATTCCAGGAACTAGAGGTGGGGGAAGGCAATGACCGTGAAAAAGCACAGTATAATTTTTTGAGGTGATAGATCACTTTTTCATCTTGACTGTATTAGTAGTTAAGTGATTGTAGGCATTTGCCAGACTCAAAGAGTCATACCTAAAAAAGAGTGACCTTTACTGTAGACATTACTAAAAGAAAAATATATTGGGTTACTATTAAATGCTAGGACCAAAGGAGGGACAAAGGTAAGAGTGTATAAATGTGATACAATACCAGTTCACACAAAGTAATGGGATTTGATCTGGAAACCAATATGGCTTTAGATTAATTCAACTCGGTAAATGCATATTGATTGCCTACCCTGTGTCAGGTACTCTTTTTGGTCAACAGATAGACAGCTGCTGACTCCAAGAAGCAATTTACTTTTTTGTATGATATGCAGCCATAAAATTAACATGATTCTAGTTTATTCTCCTCCAAAGTTAAGTAAATACACTTCTAAGCATGTTTGCTTTAAAGCAAACCCCAGGAGGGACACCTGGGTTGCACAGTCAAGTAAGTGTCCAACTCCTTATTTCAGCTCCAGGTCATGATCTTAGGGATATGAGATCAAGCCCCCAGTCGAACTCCCGGTTGAGCCCCAGATGAAGCCCCATGTCACGGAGGCTCTGTGGTCAGCAGGGAGTCTATTTCTTTCCTTCTCCCTCTCCCTCCTGCTCCTCCCCCACGCTTGCACGTTCTTTCTTTCTTTCTTTTTCTTTCTTTCTTTCTTTCTTTCTTTCTTTCTTTCTTTCTTTCTTTCTTTCTTTCTCTCTCTCTCTCTCTCTCTCTCTCTCTCTCTCTCTCTCTCAAATACATACATACATACATACATACATACATACATACATACATACATAAATCCGTAAAGCAAACCCAAGGAAGCTGTTCAGAAGGGACATAAAGCAGTAGCAGTTTTTGAAATATATGCTCATTTCTATTCCTTCTCATGTTTGGGATATCGGTACCGTTAGAGTGAATTAACCGGGAAGTAGGTGATATTAAGTAGAAGAGTGTCTTGCTACTAGGAGTAATAGGAAAAGGCCCATCACGGGAAAGTGTGTGCTAAGATATATCATACGTCTCTAGTGCTGATGATTCTGTTCAAGATTCGACTTGACTGACAGCTACTTAATCCTGGGTGAATGACTTGTTACCTCCTAATGAAACCACTCATTCTGATGATGGAAGCCATTGCAATTCTGCAATCAGCCCAATAAAGTCATGCCTGGTGGGGATGAAGCAGGAGTCTTAGCACAAGTGAATATTTAGAGAGTGACAAAAGCATTATCTCACTGTGCAACACTCTCTGGGTGGCTTAAGGTTATACCCACGTGGGCTTTATACCAATACCAATTTTTATCTGTTCCTCATATTCTATCCCTGGGTTATATACTGTCTAATCTTTCCATTGTGTTCTGCTCTAAAGGGAGCAGATCTGTGGGACATCCAAGTAGAAAATAACCTCTATATTTGCATAGTGTTTAATGGCTATAGAGCACTTTTTTCCTTTTTAATATTTTATTTAAATTAAATTAGTTAGCATATATATATATATATATATATATATATATATATATCATTAGTTTCAGAGGTAAGTTCAGTTAGTCATTAGTTGCATATAACATCCAATGCTCATTACATCACACGCCCTCCTTAATGCCCATCACCCAGTTTCCCCATCCCCTCTCCCCTCCAGAAACCCTCATTTCAGTTTCCTATAGTTAAAAGTCTCTTATGATTTGTTTCCCTCTCTGATTTTGTCTTATTTCCCTCCCTTCCCCTATATTACTCTAGTATCTTAAATTCCACATATGAGTGAAACCATATGATAGTTATCTTTCTCTGATTGACTTATTTTGCTTAGCATAATACACTCCAGTTCCATCCACATCCTTGCAAATGGTAATATTTCATCCTTCTGATGTCTGAGTAATATTCCATTGTATATATACCACCTCTTCCTTATCCATTCCTCTCTTGATGGACATCTGGGCTCTTTCCATAGCTTGGCTATTATGGACATTGCTGCTATAAATATTGAGGTGCAGGTGCCCCTTTGGATTGCAATGTTTGTATTCTTTGGATAAATACCTAGTAGTGCAATTCCTGGGTCATAGAGTAGTGCTATTTTTACCTTTTTGGGGATCTTCCATACTATTTTCCAGAGTGCCTGTCCCAGTTTACATTCCTACTAACAGCCTAAGAGGGTTCCCTTTTATTTGTACCCTCGCCAACAACTTGTTTCCTGACTTAGTGATTTTAGTCATTCTAACTGGTGTGGGATGGTATTTCATTGTGGTTTTGATTTCTATTTAATGATGCCAAGTGATGTGGAGCATTTTTCATATGTCTGTTGGCCATTTGTATATCTTCTTTGAAGAAATGTCTGTCTGTTCATGTCTTCTGCCTATTTCTTGACTAGATTATCTGTCTTCTGGGTGTTGAGTTTGAAAAGTTCTTTATAGATTTTGGATAGTATCCCCTTATCTGATAAGACATTTTCAAATATCTTCTCCCATCCTGTAGGGTGTTTTTTGGTTTTGTCAGCTCTTTCCTTTGCTGTGCAAAAGCTTTCTTTTTTTCCTTTGCTTTGATGAGGTCCCAATAGTTCATTTTTGTTTCATTTCCTTTGCCTTTGGAGATGTGTCTAGCATGAAGTTGATGCAGCCAAGGTCAAAGAGGTTGCTGCCTGTGTTCTGCTCTAGGATTTTGATGGATTCCTATCTCACAATTAGGTCTTTCATCCACTTTGAATTTGTATATGTGTGTGTGTATGTGTGTGTATATAGTGTAAGAAAGTTGCCCCATTTCATTCTTCTTCATGTTGCTATCCAGTTTTCCCAACATCATTTTTTGAAGAGACTTTCTTTTTTTCCATTGGGTATTCTTTCCTGTTTTGTCAAAGATTAGTTGACCATGGAGTTGAGGGTCCATTTCTGGGTTCCCTATTCTGTTCCATAAGTCTATCTGTCTGTTTTTGTGCCAGTTCCATATTGTCTTGATGAGTATAGCTTTGTAATATAGCTTGAAGCCTGGCATTAAGATGCCACCAACTTTGGTTTGCTTTTTCAACATTCCTCTGGCTGTTTGGGGTCTTTTCTGGCTCCATACAAACCTTAGCATTTGTTCCAGCTTTCTGAAAAATACTGGTGGTATTTTGATAGGGATTGCCCTGAATCGGTAGATTGCTCTGGATAGCATAGACATTTTAAGAACATTTGTTCTTCCTTGGACAGCCCGGGTGGCTCAGTAGTTTAGTGCTGCCTTCAGCCCAGGGCCTGATCCTGGAGTCCCGGGATTGAGTCCCCCAACAGGCTCCCTGCATGGGGCCGGTTTCTCCCTCTGCTTGTGTCTCTGCCTCTCTCTCTCTGCATCTCTCTGTGTCTTTCATGAATAAATAAATAAAATCTAAAAAAAAACATATTTGTTCTTCCAACCCACAAGGATGGAATGTTTTTCTGTTTCTTTGTGTCCTCCTCAATTTCTTTCATAAGCATTCTATAGCTTTCAGAGTACAGATCCTTTACCTCTTTGGTTACGTTTATGTCTGGGTATTTTATGGGTTTTGGTGCAGTTATAAATGGGATTGATTCCTTGATTTTTCTTTCTTCTGTCTCATTGTTATTGTATAGAAATGCAACTGATTTCTGTGCATTGATTTTATATCCTGCAACTTTGTTGAATTCCTGAATGAGATCTAGCACATTTTTGTAGACTTTTGGGTTTTCTACATACATCTGTGAAGTGAGAGAGAGTTTGACTTCTTCTTTGCCAATTTGGATGCCTTTTATTTCTTTTTGTTGTCTGATTGCTGAAGCAGTGGTGAGAGTGGACATCCCTGCCATGTTCTTGACCTTAGGGGAAAGCTCTCAGTATTTCGCAATTGAGAATAATATTCACCATAGGCTTTTCATATATGGCTTTTATTATATTGAGGTATGTTCCCTCTAGCCATGCAATGTAGAGAGTTTTAATCAAGAAAGGATGCTGTATTTTGTCAAGTGCTTTTTCTGCGTCAGTCAAGAGGATCATATGATTCCCATCCTTTCTTTTATTAACGTGGTGTATCATGTTGGTTGATTTGCGAATGTTGAGCCACCCTTGTAACTCATGAATAAATCCCACTGGACAAGGTGAATAATCCTTTTAATGTACTATTGGATTTGATTTGTTAGTATTTTGTTCAGAATTTTTTTATTTTTTTTTATTGGAGTTCAATTTGCCAACATAGAGTATAACACCCAGTGCTCATCCCATCAAGTGCCCCCCTCAGTGCCCATCACCCAGTCACCCCATAACCCTGCCAGCCTCCCCTTCCACTACCCCTTGTTCGTTTCCCAGAGTAAGGAGTCTCTCATGTCACCATCTCTAATTTTTCCCACTCATTTTCCCGCCTTTCCCTTAAATCCCTTTTACTATTTCTTATATTCCCCATATGAGTGAAACCATATGATGATTGTCCTTCTCCAATTGACTTATTTCACTTGCATAATACCCTCCAATTCCATCTACGTCAAAGCAAATGGTGTGTATTTGTCATTTCTAATGGCTGAGTAATATTCCCTTGTATATATAGACCACATCTTTATCCATCTATCTTTTGATGGACACCAAAGTTCCTTCCACAGTTTGGCTATTGTGGCCATTGCTGCTATAAACACTGGGGTGCAGGTGTCTCGGCTTTTCACTGCATCTGTATCTTTGGAGGTAAATCCCCAGTAGTCCAATTGCTGGGTCATAGGGTAGCTCTATTTTTAACTCTTTGAGGAACACCTGCACTCCAGTTTTCCAGAGTAGCTGCACCAGTTCACATTCCCAGCAACAGTACAAGAGGGCTCCCCTTTCTCCACATCCTCTCCAACATTTATTATTTCCGGTCTTGTTAATTTTCAACATTCTCACTGGTGTGAGATGGTATCTCATTGTGGTTTTGATTTGCATTTCTCTGATGGCAAGTGTCCAAAATTTTTGCATTCGCTTTGCATTAGTATTAATTGAGTATTTAGTGTATACTTCTATGAAAAGAGATGATAATTACTGTAAAATAACTACTTCTTATTAAGTATTTTGTAAAGATTAGCCTTTAATACATTATTTCCTTTACTTCCACAACAAAATTATGGGAAATTTTGAATGAGGGACGGAGACTTAGAGGTTAAACAACATGTTCAACTAAAAAATGGAAGAGCCCGAATTCCACTCCAGATTTACCTTTGCTGTCATTCTGTGGGCAAGACACAGCCCTCTACTCAAATAGATTCAAGTGTACAAGGGATCCTGAGAAAAGACTAAGCAAGTGGAGAAATAACAGTTCTGGGAAATACAATGGGGTCTGTAAGAGGAGAATGAGCAAATATGTCTTGAGATTTGACAAGCATAACTCTCACCTGGGTTAAAAGCAGAAGAGGCTTCGTGAAGGATGTGGCATCTAAGGTGGGCTTGGAAGGAAAGATAGGACTATTATGGCATATGGGGATGTTTATCTGTGGACTGTAAATGTGCATAAGTAGAAATGCTGATTCTGCATTATTAGCAGAGAACAAAACATGGAAATTCTGGCTCCTAAAATTTTATTTGAAATGCTTTATTCACTCACGTGTCAAAACTCAGAGCTAGCATTCTCACATGCACTCTCTCTGTCTCTTTGTCTCTCTATCAAACACATGCATGCACACACACACAGGATAATCCTAGTGATTGCATGTATACACACACACACACACACACACATAGTATAATTAGTATAATATAAAAAATTATCCTCTTCAAAATGTCATTGTTCTCAGGAGGAGTACTTAAAGGCAAAGGAACATAATATTTGCCACTTAAAAATGATCTAATAAAAAGTGTGTATATATATATATATATATATATTTATTATACATTATATATGGACCATCCTTAAGGGAGAATAAAGTAGAGTGCATGGATGTATGTATGAATGGATAGATAGAAAAATGGGTGGAGGGAGAGAGGGAAGGGAAGAGAGAGGGAGAGAGAGTTAGAGACTAAACATGTGAAACTTGTTAACAATTAGTACATATGGTTCTAAGTGCAGAGTAGGTGAATGCTCATTATACTAACTTTGTTTTGTATTTTCCATTAAAAGTTGGGAGAAACTATGGAGGATATAAAAATGGCAAAAGGAGTAAATAAAAACCACCCATGAGCCCCCAGTCTGATATAGCCACATTAATGTATTATAACATTTGAGTGAATTCTCTTCCAGTTTTTTTTCTAGATATATGGATGTTTTGCCTAATTTTGTCATCAAGTTGTATGTATAGCTTTACAACATGCTGTTTTTCATTTAGCATTATACCCCAAGCGTTTTCTCACATCAGTAAAATCTTTACAAACAGTCGATTCTTAAGGGGAAGGGAATTAGTTTCTATCTTTTTAACATTTTATTTATTTATTTATTTATTCATGAGAGACATAGAAAGAGAGGCAGAAACATAGGTAGAGGGAGAAGCAGGCTCCCTGTGGGGAGCCTGATGTGGGACTTGATCCCAGGACCCTGGGATCATGACCTGAGCCAAAGGCGGATGCTCAACCACTGAGCCACCCAGTTGCCCCTAGTTTCTACCTTTGAGGAGAAAAGTAACATAGAATTTGTGGACACATTTTAAAACCACAGTTACCTTTTCCCATCAAGGGTTCACAGAGTAAGGGGATTGTCAGGATAGATATCATTTTACAGTAGATGTTGATTCAATATGGGCTAAACTTTGGGGTCTAGAATAGATCTGATGGATCCAGATCAGCCTAAGTGATTACATATCCCTAGCACCTTGCACTATGTAAATGCCAAAATACATGGTAGACACTGTGAATGTTGAATGAGTAAAGGAGGGAAAGACTGATTGAATCTGAGTGGATGATGGCTGGGTGAACGAATGTCAACTTTTAGGATCCCAAACCATAATTAAACTAACTCTTCAAATATGATGATTCAGTGAGCAATCTGGTTGTATTAGTTCTGAATTACTTCTTTAACAATAAGACAACCCATTTCAAAACAGTTCACAAAACTCAAACATTGTGGAAAGCCAGGTTGAAACACTCATGTATATGTTCAGGATTTATAACCAGCAAATAGAACCTACAGTCAAGAGCAAGTCAATAGTCCCACAGACTCTAAATAATATTAGGAGACAGCCATTGCTTTTGAGTAACAGAAAATGTTCTCACCCTCTAGGCTCAGCAAATTCAGATGGGAGGAAAGGTGACTGTTACTGTTCTATCTTACTTTCCCTTTTCACCAGCTTGAATCACTTGCTATTTTTGAGAAGTTGCTTCCTGTCTAGCAAGATGCAGATAATGGCAGAGCAGCAAATTTCTCACTCATCAATCTGAACTAGCAGGTCTAAACCAGCATAGCACTTTTGAGAGAGCTGGTGAGACAAAATGGAATGACATCCGATTGGACATCTTTGAAAGATTTTTGTGACGCACTTGGCTAGTTTTCTGAAAAGTGAAAGCAAGCCTCAAGGTGACAGAATTCTGTTGCTTAGCTAGAGAGTTCTGAGAAATCCACTGAGCTCCCCTTTAACGTGGATTTTGAGCAACCAATCTTGGGACTTGCCTCAAAGTTTCTGTTTTGAAGACACTGGATTGGACATGCTGGTATAATAGAATATTTTTTTAATCTAGAGAGATTATTCCACAGTTAAAGGCAATTTGCAGCAATTTATTTTATTCAGCATATATTTAATGAGCTCTTATTAGACACTTGCTGATATGCCAAGCTCTGAGGATACAGGGTAAATGAGAGAGAAATAGCGCCTGCTTCCATAGACATTAAGGTCCAGCTTTCTATTCCTGACTGAAAACTCAGTGGCAAACTCATAAAAAGACTTGACCTTTTGAGCTTTTCTTGGTCTTGCCAAGTGGAGGAGAACTTGATTATGATAGACTTTTTGCAGTGCTTGCTCTGAGGGAAACTAGCTATCATGTTGACAGAACTTCTCAAGGAGCTCCATGGAGAAGTCCACATGGTTAGGAACCTTCAGGTAGATTCAAAATCAGCAAACACTATAAAGTTGAGACTAAGTGTACCCTTTTATTTTTTAAATTTTTTTAAGTTGTATATGTTTTATTTTTTTATTTTATTATTTTTTATTGGAGTTCAATTTGCCAACATATAGCATAACACCCAGTGCTCATCCCTCCATGTGCCCCCTCAGTGCCCATCACCCAGTCACCCCAACCCCCTGCCCACCTTCCTTTCCACTACCCCTTGTTCATTTCCCAGAGTTACGTGTCTCAAATGTTTTGTCACCCTCACTGATATTTTCACTCATTTTCTATCCTTTCCCCTTTATTCCCTTTCACTATTTTTTATATTCCCTAAATGAATGAGACCATATAATGTTTGTCCTTCTCCGATTGACTTATTTCATTCAGCATAATACCCTCCAGTTCCATCCATGTCGAAGCAAATGGTGGGTATTTGTCGTTTCTAATGGCTGAGGAATATTTCATGGTATACATAGACCACAGCTTCTTTATCCATTCATCTTTCTATGGACACCGAGGCTCCTTCCACCATTTGGGTATTGTGGACATTGCTGCTAGAAACATTGGGGTGCAGGTGTCCCGGCGTTTCACTGCATCTGTATCTTGAGTCCCCAGGAGTACAATTGCTGGATCATAGGGCAGGTCTATTTTTAACTCTTTGAGAAACCTCCACACAGTTTTCCAGAGTCGCTGCACCAGTTCACATTCCCAGCAACAGTGCAAGAGGGTTCCCCTTTCTCCACATCCTCTCCAACATTTGTGGTTTCCTGTCTTGTTAATTTTCACCATTCTCACTGGTGTGAGGTGGAATCTCCTTGTGGTTTGGATTTGTATTTCCCTGATGGCCAGTGATGCGGAGCATTTTCTCATGTGCTTGTTGGCCATGTCTATGTCTTCTTTGATGAAATTTCTGTTCATGTCTTTTGCCCATTTCATGATTGGATTGTTTGTTTCTTTGCTGTTGAGTTTGATAAGTTCTTTATAGATCTTGGATACTAGCCCTCTATCTGATACGTCATTTGCAAATATCTTCTCCCATTCTGTAGGTTGTCTTTTAGTTTTGTGGACTGTTTCTTTTGCTGTGCAGAAGCTTTTTATCTTAAGTCCCAATAATTCATTTTTGCTTTTCTTTCTCTTGCCTTCATGTATGTATCTTGCAAGAAGTTGCTGTGGCCAAGTTCAAAGAGGGTGTTGCCTGTGTTCTCATCTAGGATTTTGATGGATTCTTGTCTCACATTTAGGTCTTTCATCCATTTTGAATTTATATTTGTGTATGGTGTAAGAGAGTGGTCTAGTTTCATTCTTCTGCAGGTGGCTGTTCAATTTTCCCAGCACCATTTATTGAAGAGACTGTCTTTTTTCCAGTGGATAGTCTTTCCTGCTTTGTCAAATATTAGTTGACCATAGAGCTGAGGGCCCACTTCTGTGTTCTCTATTCTGTTTCATTGATCTACGTGTCTGTTTTTGTGCCAGTACCACACTGTCTTAATGATCACAGCTTTGTAGTACAACCTGAAATCTGGCATTGTGATGCCCTCAGCTCTAGCCTTCTTTTTAATATTCCCCTGGCTATTCAGGGTCTTTTCTGATTCCACACAAATCTTAAGATGATTTGTTCCAACACTCTGAAGAAAGTCCATGGTATTTTGATAGGGATTGCATTAAATGTATAAATTGCCTTGGGTAGCATTGACATTTTCACAATATTAATTCTTCCAATTCATGAGCATGGAATATTTTTTCCATCTCTTTGCGTCTTCCTCAATTTCTTTCAGAAGTGTTCTATAGTTTTTAGGGTATAGATCCTTTACCTCTTTGGTTAGGTTTCTTCCTGGGTATCTTATGCTTTTGGGTGCAATTATAAATAGGATTGACTCCTTAATTTCTCTTTCTTCAGTCTCATTGTTAGTGTATAGAAATGCCACTGATTTCTGGGCATTGATTTTGTATCCTGCCACACTGCCGAATTGCTGTATGAGTTCTAGCAATCTTGGGGTAGAGTCTTTTGGGTTTTCTATGTAGAGTATCATGTCATCTGTGAAGAGGGAGAGTTTGACTTCTTTTTTTGCCAATTTGAATGCCTTTTATTTCTTTTTGTTGCCTGATTGCTGAGGCTAGGACTTCTAGTACTATGTTGAATAGCAGTGGTGAGAGTGGACATCCCTGTCGTGTTCCTGATCTTAGGGGAAAGGCTCCCAGTGTTTCCCCATTGAGAATGATATTTGTTGTGGGCTTTTCGTAGATGGCTTTTAAGATGCTGAGGAATGTTCCCTCTATCTCTACACTCTCAAGAGTTTTGATCAGGAATGGATGCTGTATTTTGTCAAATGCTTTCTCTGCATCTATTGAGAGGATCATATGGTTCTTGTTTTTTCTCTTGTTGATATGATTTATCACATTGATTCCGTTATGAGTGTTGAACCAGCCTTGCATCCCGGGGATAAATCCCACTTGGTCATGATGAATAATCTTCTTAGTATACTGTTAGATCTTATTGGCTAGTATCTTGTTGAGAATTTTTGCATCTGTGTTCATCAGGGATATTGTTCTATAATATTCCTTTTTGGTGGGGTCTTCGTCTGGTTTTGGAATTAAGATGATGCTGGCTTCATAGAACAAGTTTGGAAGTATTCCATCTCTTTCTATCTTTCGGAACAGCCTTAGTAAAATAGGTATGGTTTCTTCTTTAAACGTTTGATAGAATTCCCCTGGGAAGCCATCTGGCCCTGGACTTGAAGAGTCAAAACTCTTCACTCAAGCTGGAACAGTCCCACCCAAGCTAGCCACTGAGGTTAAGGGACAGGTGATTTTTTTAAAGGAAATTCGGGCACAAATAGAAAAATAAGTAGCTATGCATGCTTTTGCCATGGTTTTGTCTTTGGCATTCTCAGCCTTCTTTTATTTTCATTTTTATACTTTATTTTTTAGAACAGTTATAGATTTACAGAAAAATTGTAAGCTGGCACAGAGGGTCCCCAATATACTGCAATCCAGTTTCCCCTATTATTAACACCTTACATTAGATGGTAATAAACCAACATTTGATACATTATTATTAAGTAAGGTCCGTAATTTATTCAGAGTTTCTTATTTTCATCTACTGTCCTTCTGTACCTGATTCCCATTGTGGTTACAACATTACAATTAGATGTCATGTGTTCTTTTTTTTTTTTTTTTTTTGATGTCATGTGTTCTTAGGCCCCTTTTGGCTATGGCAGTTTCTCAGACTTTACTTGGTATCCTACTCCTTCACCTTATAACTTAAACCAAGTGTTACCTTTATAAAATCAATGTGTCCAACTCATAGTAGGATTTGAAGAAATTACTTGTTGGATATTTGAATTAAGAAAAGCTGACTTTTATAGTCCTAGTTCCCTTTGTGGCTTTAGAAATTTTTCCTCTAGGGGGATATGCATCTTAAAGTGGAATTTAATTTAAATCAGAGTAGATGATACTCTAAGCATGAAATTACAGGTTCATTTGGGGAAGGTGGTGGTGATGAGATTAGAGAAGAAGGAATGTGTTATTTAGCCATTGGGGATTTCATAACACATCTTAATTCATACTATGGAGACAGACTTATGTAAAGTCTCATGTTATGGGTAGAATTTTGACATAATAGAGGACAGTATTCAGAAGACAGCTATATGGGATATTTGGGAGGGAAAATTAGTAGTTAAAGAAATAACAGCTACTACGGATTACTTGCTTTATCCTATTGAAGGAAAGGAAATTTGGAAAGGGAGACTGAGACTCTTGTAGATGATAAAAGGTGATTATTTATTTATATATCATCTTTAATAGACCCTGAGGCTGGAGAGAAGTACTGATAATTTTTTAAGCCTGGCTTATCTATCTGTAATTAACAAATTATTATTTAGCCCTTCACAAATTTACTAATAGCCACCTTTAGCTCTGGGACATCTAAGTCCAGGATGGTTCTAGCAAATTATGGCTCTTTTCATCATTTTATGCTGTCCATATTCATCCTCTTGTACTTGAGGGAGATAATGACAGACCATTCCTGAAACTAACAGAGAACGTCAGAGAGTCTCTAAAAATGAATTGTGTGGGATTTGCTGCCCCAGGGCAGTTAGTGCTTAGTCTTGGTGAAGGGTAGGAGTCTCTTACAAGAAGACTCAGGTTGGAACACCTGGGTCGCTCAGCAGTTGAGCATCTGCCTTCGGCTCAGGGCATGATCTCAGGGTCCTGGGATGGAGTCTCGCTTCGGGCTCCTCATGGGGAGCCTGCTTCTCCCTCTGCCTCTCTCTCTCTCTCTCTCTCTCTCTCTCTCTCTCTCATGAATAAATAAATACAATCTTTAAAAAAAAAAAAAGACTACTCAGGTTGGGGTAAGTCAGGGAGGCTGTTAGTGGCTTGTCCCTTCTGTAAACAGGTATGGGATATCGTAATGGGCCAATCTCAAGCTCAGACCAATCCTGAGTACCCTTGTGAAGCAGGCAAAACTCATGTTCCATATCCCAGTTGTTCTTTTTCCAGCTCCTTTCTCACTGATGATCCTGATCCCACCCTCCTCAAGCTGTAGGCCCTTTATGCTAAGGTTTTACACTCTATTGTTTCCTTTTCAAAACCCACTCTTAGGAAAAGGCCTAACAAACCCATTTATGTCAGAATATGAATATCTGCAATTGCTCAACCTTTGTCAAGGAATGAACCTCTAGTTATAGAATTTCAGACACCATGCAGTATGGGTAGGATGTGAAGAGTGGATATGGTTTTAGGTAGGATCCCTCCTATCCTAGTGCTCCTGAAATATGGCCTTAAGTACCTGGATCCCACTTTGTGTACCTGGGAAGCTCTGAGCTGGGAAGTGAGATCAAGATTAGTACTCTCTTCAACTCCAGTGACTTGGAGAAAGCCTCTCCTTTCCCGAGTTAGACTTTTCTATTTGATACAAGAATCTGGCAATTCTTTCAGCATATTATTGAAGAAAACAGCCACTTGTCTCACTGCTCTGTATTTCAGGTGCATATGTTTAGTTCAATAAGTATTTCCAGAGCACCTGCTTTTTCCAGGTGATGTGTGAAGCTCTGAGCTAGGTTAGGTAGCACTGACTTCTCAGGCTTATGGTCTCATCTGGAATGCCTACACAGGAACAGGTCATTCTGCTAGGAGGCCCATTAAGGAGTTCATTCTTCTCTGGCTACAGAAGGAGAAGTGAAGGACAGAATGAAGCTGGGAGATGAGGGGTGAATCCTGACTAGGAAGGACTGCTTCAGAAGCAACAGGGAGTTTAGCAGTGCCTTGTTGGATTTGACAGGAAAAGATGGAGAAAAGGAAAATCATTCCCAACACAAAAACTAGTCAAAGTACATGACTTGGTGAGGCTGTAGCCTGAGAAGCACAGAAAGGAAAGGGAAATAACTGTCAGCAAAATTTTGGGACTTGTAAGGTTCTAGCACTGACCTCAGATAGCCTGGGTCCCAGGTTTGGCTTCACTGTTTACCAGCAATACAACCTTGGACATTTTATTAACTTTTCTGTACCTCATTTTCTTATCTGTGAAAATGGGGATAGTAGTAGTAGCTAACTTATAAGCTTGATGTCAGGATTACAAGATATATCTAGGGTATATTCTTGGAAAAGTTTATGACACATGGCAATGACTCAAAAAGTGTTCTTATATAGTTAGGGTACCACTAGACTTTGCACCAAATAAACCTACAAATTTCAACTCTTAATACAACAGAGGTCTAATTCTTCACTCATATAATGGTCCTAATGGGACATGATACAGGACCTCCTGTTCTCAGAGGTTTATCAATTCAATTAATTCACCATCCTCTAGGATCTATAAATGCCCATGGCATTTAGTCAGCATATGGAGGTTGGAAAACACAACTCTTCTTAACCTTTACTCAAGCCTGAAGGCAACACATATCACTTAGTGAGAACGGGTCCCATAGCCCTACCTGGATGGCAATTGCTTCACAAAACAATTCTATGCCCAGGAGGAGGAGCATGGATTTTGGTGTACAATTAGCTGCCCCTGCCTCTGTTAGTTAGAAAGATGAAGAAGAAGAGGAGGAGGAGGAGGAGGAGGAGGAGGAGGCGGCTCAGGTCTGATCATGGAGTATCTTGGCTCTAGATTAAGATTCAAAATTTTGCTCAAACATATCATGGTTTGGTGGAAGCAGCAGTGATACCCCCATCATACCTCTAAAATTCATTGCTCAGTTTCTCGTGTTCCCCCAGGTGGGAGTCTGACACTTCCTGAAGCCCAGGGAACAAGTGGTCATCTTCTTTTCCCTGTCATTGTTGAAATGAAATGGGTGATGGGATTTATAGCTTATATAAGGCTTTTGAGTTGGTTTATTAGAGTGAGTTCATGCAGAGGGTTAGCCAAATAGCCCTCCAAGTTGAAAAATAATAACACTGCAGCTTTATCTCTGCTTTTATCTGAAGAGCTACAAAGCACTTTACAAAGCCTGACAGCATCCCCCTGAGGTAACTAATATTATAGCTATTTTAACAGGGAGATTTTATCTCTATTACAAGTTGGTATAAAGCTATTCTGAAAACACTCTGGCCAAGGTTAAAAATTCTATTCAGAAAAAAGAAGCAGTTGGACACAAACTCTGTTTTCTACTCTTCCCATTAGGGACTGTATAGAGGTCTATATTTTATCATTATGATGATTTTCTCGGCTCTATCTCTGGTACATTTCTCTATACAAGAGACCAATGGTGCCATTGAAGCCCTTTCAAACATTTTAGGAGAAAATTATTTACCTTAAGAAGCTAAAATTTTCTCCCTAGAGGAGTGACACTGTCCTATGAGTCCAGAGGGGTGAGAGCAAAGTCTTGCCTCTTAACTAAGCTCACACATGAATTTATGCTGAAAGCATTAGGGAGCCTTTGCTGTTTAAGGTATCTTGGTAGATGATCTTGTTTGGGAAAATCAGAATTTTGGCTCTTAAAGGGATACTTTCTCTGGGGTGTCTATTTTATTTTTATTAATAATAATTATATGCTTTGGAGACAAACAAACATCCTTTAGAATCCTGGCATTCCTATTCTCATCAAGGCTGAATTTAAGGTGAAGAGAATTTCTCTTATATCCATTAAGTGCAAAATCTATTCTGGTGCTATAGATCCACTCCTCGGACTGTAAGATGGATAGTTGCATGTCAGACATTTACAGAAGAGTACTCTCATGAATCACTCATGTGAAGGAGTGAAGGAAGGAAGATTGGACAGAGGGAGAAGTTGAACTGTGAAGCAATTGTAACAAGGCCTCAGCCAGTACCACTGGGAACTTGAGAACTAGAATGGGCCATCCAAGTTGTCAAGAGTTAGGTCAAAGGGCCTAGCTTTTATATCCTTGTATTGACAAGCCATTGGATATACATTGCCTTGGGAAGCAGTGTAACTTTGAGCAAGGAAGCCCTCTAAGTGAAGAATAATTCCTGGGAGGAATTCTGCTGTGTGCCACCACTGGCCAATACTCTTCACACCTAGGGGACTGTATGTGTTGTTTCTGAAGGGCAGCCTGAGCACTACACCATAACATCTACTATAAGTTAACCTCTTACATGCTCAAATCCACTGTTTTCAAGTATTAAGTTCATTCCAATTGGGAAAAGATTCTCAAGAATTATGGCTAGTCTCTTTCAAGGGAAAACTTATATGAGGAAGGTTAGAAGATAAGCCTCAGCTGCTATACTACAGTTGGTCTCAGGTCAATAATGATACTCATCATTTCCCTTCTCTACTACCCACCCCTCACCCTCAAAACTCTTACAGTCAAAGTAGCATATCTTGTGTGAGGCAACCCAGACCCTCACCCGTGAAGGGTCTGAATCTTTGGGCACCATGCTCTTCTATATCTGTGACTGCTACATGTGACCTTCAGAATTGGGCAGGAGAGTACCAAGAGCTGCCCCTGTAAGTACCTGGTCAAAGAGAAATATTACAAGCCAGGATCTGTAGACCTAAATAGCCTAGAGCTGTGAAGATGGGAGATACAACTTCCCCAAGAAGGTCACTAGGAGTAATGATAGTGATGCCATTCCTACTTCCATCCTTGTGTTCCAGATCCCTGTGTTTTAACTATTGGTAGCATACTGCCCTTGAAGGGCATTATCTCCAAACTGATAGGTCAGTGAGCCTCCCAAATGTCAGCTGGGTCTAGAAGCTTGTGAGTTGTACAGGATGTGATTAAGAGTGCTGGATGCAATACTCATATGCTCAGTACTCTACCTTCTTTGCTCTAAAGTGGGTTCCTTGGTTCAATGTGATGTTATGTGTGATTCTAAATTGGTGGATCAAACATTCTCTAGACCCTTGGATAATAATACAGGCTGAGACCCTATGGATAGACCAAGCAAATCCATACCTAGAATATATGTCAATTCCAGTCAAGGTTAATCATTATGCTTTTAAAGAGAAGAAGTTTAATGTAATCAACTTGCTACAAAGTAGATATTTGATCTTCTCATAAATGGTGCCATATGAAGCTCATTGGTCTTTTTTATTAGAAGATGGGACATTTGTCAGCAGTGAAAGCTAGGTATTACTTGGTGTGAAGGATCTTGTACTGTCAGGCCCATGTATTCCTTCCATCCCTGCCATCATGGCTACTTTGTTCATATGGTCGTGCCCAAACTGGCATGGCTAATGACAGAGGCTGGTTGTCATAAAGTGCCTGAGTCATTCTGTCTTCTTAGTTATGAAGGGTTGTCAATATTGGAAGTCCTCAAAATGTGTTGAATTGATTTTTTTCTTTCCTCAGTGTATGGCTACCTGAGTAAATGGTCACAGATCCCATTGGGAGGACTGAGGAAATACTACCATATGCAATTGCCATGGTGTTTCAGGATATTTTCTCCTGGTAATTCAGCCTTTCCTACAGCCAATGGGCTATAGGTCTGAAAACTTACTCAGACATGAAAATTGTGTGAGGAATTTTATTTATTTTTTTCTAGATTTTATTTATTTATTCATGATTGTCACACAGAGAGAGGGAGAGACAGAGACACAGGCAGAGGGAGAAGCAGGCTCCATGCAGGGAGCCCGACGTGGGATTCCATCCCGGGTCTCCAGGATTGCGCCCTGGGCCAAAGGCAGGCGCCAAACCGCTGCGCCACCCAGGGATCCCCTGTGTGAGGAATTTTAAAAGTGTGTTGAAGAATTACCCTGTACCTCCTGATAATCCATTCTTACTTTATTTATGAGCTATGCAATACCCTGTGGGCTGCCTAATTATCTTGCCCCTGGAGATGGTGTGTCTTATTAACCATTTCCATAGCTCTCCATGGGTAAGTACCTTTGGAAGCCACTCTGATTTTCTGTTTTCTGGAATAACTATACCTACTTTGTTTCTGATGGTTTTAAGTGTCAGCACTGGGCCTCTATTATTTTGGGAACTGGTCAAGTCTCTTGTTATAAAGGAACCCAATTCTATAACAACATCTGTCAATAATTCTTTACTATAAAGGATGTGTACTCCTCAGCTTCTCACTGATTCTGATATCCCATCAGCAGTACATTCCTTATCATTATGACACTCAGAGTGACCTGTGAGCTCTCTGAGTCCACTGAACATAGTTGACTGAAGGTTTTCCTAGCTTTACATTGTATACCCCTTCTAACATGCCACTATTCTCAGCCATTTGATCACTTCTTCCATCTTCTGTCATGACAATTAGGCATGATTTGATGGTATGACAATGCTTCCTTGAGCCATTCTATCAGCATGCTAGCACCATCTCTGAAAGTCCTTGGCAGGGTTTTAAATCTTGTATCACTGGATGATGTCCCTATATAAAGTCTATAAACTCTTCCTTATCCAAATTTATGTTCTCTTCCTTGAGCCAGTATCCTTAAGATTCAGTCCTGTCGATCTTCTCCTGAATCCTGCTGGTATATATGTTGCTAGGTCCTGTATCTTCAGGGTATAGTGCCTTTCCTCCCTCAGCTGGTTAAGTTATGGTTTGATCCTAGTTATTGGTCAGGTGACCAGTAGGGGAGATAGGGATAGACTCTGAGGAAGCATATGCTGTCTTTCAAGTCAAAGTTCTTTGTAGTATTATTACCGGGCAATGGGGGAGTGATAGCTGCCAACAGGGAGAGGTGGGCCTCCTCTATAAGTCCAGATGGTTCAACGGGATCACAGTTTTCAAGATTTTTAAATATGTCAAACCAGATGTCCTTAGCCCAAGTCTCATGGTACCATTCCCCCTCAAATAGGGCTTTAAGCTTTCTTAGCAGACGTGCTAGGGTAGTGAATTCAGGATTCTCTAGAAATCTGCTACCATTGTGATTAAGTCTCCAACCTGAATACATCTCAGGTTATTCTGACCTCACTCCTCCTCCCCACTCCCAACCACCTTGCAGAGGAAAATCTTTATATTTTGCCCAGGAGGCCCTCTGAATTTTTTTAAATTTATTTGAGAGAGAGAGAGAGAGAGAGAGAGAGATATCAAGCATGCACATGTGAGGAGGGGGAGGGGCAGAAGGAGAGGGAGAGAGAGAAGCAGACTCCTTGTAGAATGTAGAGCCTGACCTAAGGCTTGATCCTACAACCCTGAGATCATTACCAAAATCAAGAGTGGGACACTTAACTGATTGAGCCACTCAGGTGTCTCTGCCTTTTTAATTTTATACTTCTCTTTGAATTAGTAGTCAATCACCCTTAGTCTTTCTTTTCACACTGTCTTAGCTCAGATTCCCTGAGAAACAACTCTGAGATGAATGTTCTTCTGCAGAAGATACATCTGGGTATGTTTTCAGGGACAATGCTCATGATGGAATTATGGAAAGAAAGGAGAGGGGGAACAGTGAAAAAATTGGTACAGAGGCTTCAGCTGATCTCACTGAGAACTCTGGAGTGATGATGTACCATCAGAGATGTCTTAAATTGGGGCATCTAGGTGGCTCAGCAGTTGAGCATCTGCCTTCACCTTAGGGCATGATCCTGGGGTCCTGGGATAGAGTCTCACCTCAGGCTCCATGCAGGGAGTCTGCTTCCCCCTCTGCCTATGTCTCTGCCTCTCTCATGAATAAATAAATAAAGTCTTTTTTTTTTTTTAAGAGAGATGTCTTAAATCGATACAGAGGATTAGGTCTTGTGTCCCTAACTAGGCCTTGTGTTGACCAGTCATTGAATGTAAATGACCCCCAAAAGGATGTGTGATCTTGGTGAAAGCAGTTCCTCTTGCCAAGGGCTTTCCAAACTGTGAGCCAGCACTTGCGGCATCAGGAAAATGAATGCTTTGGTCCTGAAAGAACATCTCAGGAATGTACTACAGCATCCAGGATACTTGGTATATACCTTCCTAGTTGGGCCTGAGACACAAGAGTTTTCACTCCCACACTGAAAATAAGCACAAGACTCAAAACTCAAAGGTCTGTCAGATTATGTCTCAAGAGGAAAAGAGAACATTGAAAAAAAAAAAAAAGAGAACATTGATCTTTATTTTTGTTGACAGGCCTTCAATAGTAGACAAGACACTAACTAATATCTCTGTAATTCACCCTGTTACTTATAAAGATCACAATACACTGCCTGGATAAGCGCTCAATAATGACAATAAGAATAACGATAGCAAATTTTATTAGATGCTTACTCTATCTCAGGCACTGCTCTAAGTTCTTTTCACATAATAATATTCACCCCACAAATAACTATGTGATCATGATATAATACTTATTCTACAGATGAGGAATTAAAACACAAAAAGATAAGCATCTTTCTTATATTCACACAGCTAAGTGAATGGTAGAGCTATGATTTGAACCAAGGCCTAATTTTAGAGCCCATGCTCATGATCGGTACATTATTTTACTGTAATTGCTAGCAAATGCTAGCTATTATTTTTATTATATCTTTACAAGTCATGGACATATAGTAATGTTATAGGAAAGGGATTGTGGGATTTTACAATTAAATCTACATTTTGATGGATGTGGTCCATTTTAAAATGAGAAATCCTACATCTTTTGTGTTTTCCTATAGGAATGTGGTTCTCAAAATTGGCTGAGCATTAGAATCATCTGAGTAAAAATATTAAAATTCCCAACATTCAGGCCACATGCCAGAACCAGATGCCAATCAGCATCTCTGGTGGTGAGACCCAGACATCAGTATTTTTTTGGAAGTGTTCCAGGTATTACAAATGTAGCCATATTTGAGAACTGCTGTCCTAGGGCTCCATCTGCCTCTGTGCCTCCCAGCAAGGGTCTGCATTTGGCTTTCTTCCCTCTCCATTGTCTTTACAAAGAAGCACATTCATTGTCCATGCCTGTAATGGCTCAGTGTCTCTTTTTAAGGTCTCAGACTCACTCCTGTACCACCATTATGAAGTAGGCATGATTGTTGACTAAGTAAGTAAGTAAGTAACTTACTTACCTAATGTCACACAGGTAAGAAGTAGCACATCTAAGATCCAAATCCAGGCACTCTAGTTCTAGGATCCATGTGATTTACTATTATACTACATCACTGGACATCTCTATCCATTGTTTGAATTTTACCTGCCAAACTAAATATCTTCCACCTCCAGCCTTCTCCCATGCCCCACTCTTCAAAAAGAAAACTAACATTACCCATTCTCTTGCATTGTTTATATTCTTTAAAGGAACCTAAAACTTAAGGTTCAACTTGGATACCTCCATTTCCTTTGGCTCTTATATGTAATAAACTTATTAGAATGTTAGCCAGAAATTAGAAGATGACCAATAGTCATCCTAAAGTGAGGAGTGGGTTTGGAAAGTCCAGTTAGATTCGTGGAGGAGATAAAGGGTAAATAAGTACAAAAATCCAATTAGTTGTTAGCTCCTATTGATTCTGCCTCCCTCTAATCTCCCATATCTGGCATTTCTCCACTGCTATAATCCAAACCACCGTTTTCCCTCTTCTAAACCAATGCCCTTGTTTTCTTACTCTTTTCTCTCTACTCCAGTCCATCTTTGTTCCAGGTAAAACTAGTTGAAACATAGGTTTGGTCATGGCATCTGAGCCCATCCTAGATCAGCTTGTAAGAGGCACATTCTCAAATATGGTAATGATTTTCATAGAATATTAGAAAACTGAGAATATAATGTGACTTGATCCAACAGTTTCTCCTGAAGGAATAGGAACTATGAAAGTAAAAACATAGTTATGCCTTAGAGGCCATAGGATTCAGAATAAGAGGCACAAAGTCATTTGCCTACAGGAGCCAGGCAGAGAATATAGATAAGCATGTGGATTAAAGAGGTGGGAAGCTGAGGCAAATAAGAGCTTCTGCCCTGTGCAAAGGGAGTGACCCATCTTCACCTTGGGTAAGATGGGCCTGGTGTGGCCAGATTTTCTCAATTCTCTCCATTAGCCAGAAATTCAAATTTAATATATCTCCTGGCTTTTAAATGTTGGAAACCAAATCAAATTTTTTACTGCCATAGTACAGACAAACAAAGTATGCCCATGGGTGCTGATGTGCTCTGTGGCCTCTGGTTTGCAACTAGTGGTCTAGGGAAAGTTATTTTCTCCTTTATGTACTCTGACTCTCTGGTTGAATTGTAAATAAACTAAGGCCTTAAATTTTAAAAGTAAGTCCTGTAAATCCTAATGAAAAGTGCTCTCCAGCAATCTCTGAAATGAGCTTTATCATTTTAACAAAGAATGTGTGGCAGAAGTGGAGACATCTCCTCAATGGTTATAGGGTAACTAGATGGACTATGAAATTTTAATCAAGTAGAAAAGCATGTGTAGTTCATTGCACCAACATTTCCTCATAGAAGCGTTTTTCCCTGATCCTAAACAAATGGAAAATTGAAAGAGATAAATCGAATCTAATGTTACTGAGTATCTACAATATACAAAGCATACTACTAGGTATAATAACTATGGTGTCAATTCTCCGTATGACCTTAGAAACATAGCTGGGTGAACACTTGCTTCCCCTGCGCACACTCGAAGTAATAGTTGACATGGTGACGTTAAAATAACAATGAGGGAACCCTGGGTGGCACAGCGGTTTAGCGCCTGCCTTTGGCCCGGGATCGGGATCGAGTCCCACGTTGGGCTCCCGGTGCATGGAGCCTGCTTCTCCCTCTGCCTATGTCTCTGCCTCTCTCTCTTTCTCTGTGTGACTATCATAAATAAATACAAATTAAAAAATTTAAAACAACAATGAAAAGCTATTAGCTTTGCCAATAAGATATCAGTGGTTAGGTTGTGAGAAACATGGAAAAGATAATCATGGGTAAAGTTTTCTTCCTTCCTTTCTTCTTTTCTTTTCTTTTCTTTTCTTTTCTTTTCTTTTCTTTTCTTTTCTTTTCTCTTCTCTTCTCTTCTCTTCTCTTCCCTTTTTTCTTTTCTTTTCTTTCTTTCTTTCTTTCTTTCTTTCTTTCTTTCTTTCTTTCTTTCTTTCTTTCTTTCTTTCTTTCTTTCTTTCTTCTTCTTCTTTCTAAGGTGTATGAGGTGGGGGGAGTAGTTCAAAGAAATAAAGTAACTCACCAGAGATTAAATAGCCAGTAAGGGGATATACCCAGGATTCAAACACAACTCTATTTAATGCTAAAATCTGTGCCTGTTCCATTGCACTCCACCAGTTCTCCACTTTTAATAAAAGGAGTCTTAAAGTTGGGTGGTACTGTTATGAAATCAGTGATCTGAAGAATATTATAAATGAAAAATCATGGGATCTTAATCTATGAAAAGAGACATAGCTCCCAGGTGCTTCTTTCTCCTACTTTTTTTTTTTTATTGGAGTTCAATTTGCCAACATTTAGCATAACACCCAGTGCTCATCCCTCCAAGTGCCCTCCTCAGTGCCCATCACCCAGTCTACTACCTTCTAATACAGACTAGAGCAAATGGGACAGTTGCCCCAGTACTCATTCTCACTTTGGTAAGCCAATAAGCCAACCAAAATGAATATTTTCATTTTCTTCCTGAAAACAGAAGTAAACTACATTCCCTCACCTCTCTTGTAAGCCAGAATGGCAATATGACTAGGTTTTAACCAATAGAATTTGAGCTGAAGAGGAATATATCATTTCTGGACCAAAAAACTTAAATATATGTCTATGGTTCCTACCTGTTTTTTCCCCCTTTGTGTGAAATAGATGCAAATTGATGGCAACTTGGACCAGGGAAATGATGACAGGGCCACAAGATGAAAAGAACACAGGCCACTGAGTTATCTCATAACAAAAAACCACTCACCAACCTAGAACACTCACATTGGACTATGTCAACAAGAAATTAACTTCAATTGCATAGGAGACCTCATACCCTTTGACATCTATTTGTTACAACAATTTACAATGCCCTAATATAGAAATTGATACCATAAAGCCAGTACTGCTGTATAAAAGCCTAAAATATGTGGTTCTAATTTTGCAGTCAAACAGTAAAGAAATAGATATTTCAGACTGAGAAGTTGGAAACCCAGTGGTAGAACATTTGGTAATGGTTTTTCTTGCTTCATTAGATAAGACATTCAAGTAAAAATTGGCTGTTTGAGATTAAAAATGGAAGGGAATATGGAGAATCCAGAAATTTAGGGCTTTACTGGGCTTGAAAAGCCAACTGCTTCTGAATTTAAGCAATAAAAGATCGACTAAAGAATGCATTGAACAATAAAAACTCATACAATTTTTGTAGTTAATCAGAGGAATCCCAACTCGTGACTTCCCCTTCTTCTAGGTGTCTGCTTCCATGTCTCTGCCAAAGTCAGAGGGAGAATTTGCTCCTTTAATAAATATTTATTTAAAATAGTCCAAGAAATACAGAATTCCCTTCATTATTTCTGGACTTAGCTATCTAAAGTGTTTTCGATTGTTGTAGCAGGTTTAGCTGTTGTGTATTCAGACTGTGTGGTAGGCATAATAATGGCCTCCAAAATTTTCCACATCTTAACCTCTGGAACCTGTGAATATGATATTTTATGTGGCAAAGGGGACTTTAAAGATATGATTAAGGACCTTGGGATCAGGAATTTATCCAGGTTGGCTTTAAACATAATAACTTCCTTAAAAGTGTCAGAGATGTGATAATCAAAGCAAAGCATCATATTCAGAGAAAGATTTAAAGTTGCTTTACTGTTGATTTTGAAGTTGGAGGAGGGGGTCATGAGCCAAGAAATACAGGAAGCCTCTTCAAGCTGGAAAACACAAGGAAACAGACTTCCCCCAGCATCTCCAGAAGGAACACAATCCTGCAACACCTTGACTTTAGCATAGTGAGTTCTATGTCATACATCTGACCTCTGAAACTGTGAGATGATAACTATGTATTGTTTTAAGCCACTAAATTTGTGGCGGTTGGTCACAGCAGCGATGGGAACAGACAGTTAAAGTGAAGATTTTAGGTAGGGCAAGAAGAGAGCTTTTCCCTGGTTTGATTAGATAGTCTCTGAGAACATCACTCAGAACATTCATTGGGAGCTGAAGGGAGTGACTAAAGTCTTTCAGATAGAGCTAAAGTTTAAAACAATCTCATGTGGAGCAGGGACAGTCCTCAACTCACCATACTAGGTCACAATGTTCTACAAGTAGAGTGTATATCTTTTGCAAGAAGAAACTAATTATCTTCAAAGTAGTGAAATTACAACTGAGAGAAAAAGATACCCAAACCCAAAAAAGGCAGTATGGTATAGTAGCTAAGTGCACATATTCTTTGGATTTTTTTTAAAACGGGGAAAGCCTGTTTTTTTGTTTTTACTGGAGGCTCAGGTGGCACATGACAGTTCATAAAATGGCTTCAGAGGTAGGGGCTGGGGTTTTGGTGGGGGAGACAAAAAATAAACTGGGGTGGGAAAGAAAACAGCCAGGAGGAGGTAAGAGCTGGCTGGTTCCTTCTCAGCCTGATTTAGGGGAGGGAGCTGTTGTCTCTGAACAATAGGATGGATCCCTTCCTTCACCCCTTGGTAGGGGAGAGAGAAAAAGCAAAAGGCTATTTCATATCTGTGTGACGTTGAGCAAGATATTTAACCTCTCCATGACTCAGTTTTCCATCTGAATAAGAGGATAACTGTAGTATTTTTTAAGATTATTGTGAGGAGCAAATGATTGTGTATCTAAAGCACCTAGAACAATGTCTGGCACACAGTAAGTGCTCAATGAGTGTAAGCACTACTACTTGCTACCTACAGGGTGAATAAATATCATTGAGACTCAGTCGGTTATTGGCACAATCAGGATCAGTATACAGATGTCTTAGCCTCCTGATTCATGGATTTCTTTTCCCATTAGACAGAGTGACCTTCTGAAATAGCTGGTAGAAAAGAAGCATTAACAATCTTCTAGTGGTATGACATGGCCGTGGCATTAGAGAGGAAGTGAAGTGGTCTGGTTTAGCCTGTTGCCTGGATTTCTTTATGAATCAATAAAGATTCTTTGGTTGCGATCATAGAAACTGCTTGGCTGACTTAAGTGAAAGGGAGCTGATTGGCAGGATTGGTAGTGGTTGGGGTGCTCTCAGGATAGATGGGAAATTTGGAGACCTCAGAAGCAGGAGCATAGCCATGATCTCCTAGCAGGAAGGGCCAGGTTAGGGTGGGACTGAATGAGTCTGATACGTGTGTCCATTGCTCAAAGTTTGAATTCCAGGAGGAGAGCATCTAATTTATTAAGTTCTAGCTACATGCTCTTCCCCTAACTATAATGTGGCAGAGAGGGGAAGGATGTGATTTCTGGTCTCTCATTCATATCAAGACTATACACAGGACTACACCATATCTTTACTGGCTTCTAAAAATCCTCATGAACAGATGAGAGGAGAAAGCTAGAGGAGAGGATCCTATCTAGGCTTATTTGGGTGATATAAAAGTATGCTGTGGGAGAGGTAGTTAAATAAGGAAGCATAGGGAGTTCTCTGTACTGACAAGGAGCTGCCATGGTTTAATAGCAATGTAGAATCTGACAGTGAAGAGAAAGATAAATGTAAGAAAGAGATGAAGAAAGAAATAAAAGTTAAGAGAAATTCATCAGTAAATCATAAGGAAGTGTTAAAAATGGCCTGGCTGGATCATTAGGAAGTGAAAGAGCTGGAACACATATGTTTTTGTAAGAAGAAAAGGCATCATTAGTATAGAAACTGAAGGCTTAATTGGCTGATTACACTTAATCATTATATGAGGGCCTGTGCTTATTATGTATATATATACATACAAGCTAAAATTAATTGTAACCTGATTTAGTAATTCTACAGAGACCACTCTGTTATTTTGAAAAGTGAAGCTTTGGATTTTATATAGTAGTATGAACTAGAAAAACCTAACCAAAGGTATTTTGTGAATAATTAAGCATCCAGTGGGGGAAAAATGTGATCTAGAAAAAACAACATCATTAAAATATGATTCTATGATATATTTAATGCCAATGCATATATGTAAGCATGCCTGGATAGTTCTTTATGGATGTGTGCATGTGTATGTGAAAAAGCATTTATTTTGAAACAAGTCAAATAGAAGACCAATTCTGTCAAGAATTTTGGGTATAAAATGCCTTGTTTTGTTACTGTTGATAATGGCTTTAAATCTGGGGGAGGGTTTGTTTGGTTTTTGTTTTGTTTTGTTTTGTTTTTTACTCTTCTCCATCATTGAGTGAATGAGTCAATTATGGTCTAGGTTGGAAAGCACAACCACCATGGTCCCTTCCTTCATGGGGCTAATAGCTTGGATGACTCAGTTAAGAGACTGTTTTTCCTATGCATAGAATGTAAAAGCATAAACATACCACACTGGAAGTTGGGAAATGCGGGTTTTGTACCGTTCCTTTTAGCTCATGTGTGATCTTGAGAAAGACACTTCACTTCTAACACTTCCTATTCACTCATAGGTTTCCTGAAATTGTATGTAAAATTTGCGTGTAAATTCATGTTCATATTTTTGGGGAGAGAATGTCTGTAACTTCATTAGCTTCTCCAAGATCCATTTGCTACTTGAAGGACCCTTTAAGATTCTAGTGGTTAAAACTTACTCTCACATATAAACCCTAGTTTTTCTTTTAGAATGTTCCAAACCAAGAATAGTTCCCAGTCTGAGAACTAGAAGGGAAGATAACATCATTTGAAGGATCAACCTCATTTTCTAAACATGAAAACTAAGGGCCAGATGGTTTATCAAAACAGAAGCAAATTGAAATATAAAGATTTGATTTAACAGCAGGTTTCTCAGTTTATGTTCCCTGAGGTATTTCCATTCACTTGACTTTATTTCCTGGATGCCTCCTGCAGATCCCCACACAGTCTTTCTTACAGGTCCAACTTGATTTTCTCTTGAAACAGATAAGGATAAAACAGTTGCTGCCTGTTCCTTCATGTTTTTTTTTTTTTTTTGATCCTGTTGGCTCTCCCCAATATGCACCCCAACTGCCAAAGCATAGGGAGGCTGTATGGTGGCGAGCTAAGCAAATTGTAAATGCCCAATCACCACGCTTGTTCTGGGGCTGTCTAAGCAGCAGTAGAGCATAATTGTGCAGATTGCTGTGTGTGCCATTTGGAGAAGGAGGGAGCTGCCTCAGTCAGCTTTCTTTTTAGCTCAATAATCACAGCTGAGCTAACAGACAAGTAACACAGATTCTTTTTGATAAGATACAATGGGTTTTTAATTGACTCTTACATTTCTAACTGCTTTTTGACCCATACCTGATAGTTGTTAGTGGATCCAGGATTCTAGGAAATGTATCATTTACTAAATCCCTTTCTGTTGGCTGTTTATTCTTACTCAGAAGTTAGGTAACTTATGAAGACTTTTCCTCCTTTATTCAAAATGTAAACTCCCAGCATCACGGAGTGAGTTGGGGTGTTCTGCCTCTTTTTCACTAGTCATTTAGTATATGGTTGTTACTGAAGGGACAAGAGACACTAAATAAAGCATGTCAACAATGGTTTTGGAGGGTACAGTCTATAGAGTGATTATGCCCATTTTTGTTATAAAGAAACTATGCACTGTGAAGTAAGGCCACTTGTCAAAGACAAGAATGGTCATTCTAGATCTTGAGTTTTCTGGTCAGTATGTACTCCTTTTGTTACAGTATGGCCCCAGACATCACCCTCAAACCTGACTCATTTGACCAACAATCTAATCTATCGTCGCCCTTTTCTCCTAAGGGGTCTGAAATATCTAGCATTAGAAGTCATTTATACATCAGACTCCAAAGGTCACATCATAGGCTCTACAAGGCCACTGTTAAGTGTTAGTTGTAGCTAAAAAGAGAAAGACAGTGTTCAAGGGGGCTGCTGGATCTTTGCATGTATGTGTATGAGGTGAGGATGGGTGGAAAGAAGGGAGGGAGGGAAAGACTGAATAATTCTGAGAGAGAGAGAGACAGAGAGAGAGAGAGAGAGAGATCTGAGCATGGAGGGCAGGCCATCAAAATGAGCACCACTTTCCAAGTGGGCATAAGAGAATGGTTTTCCAGGTGTAGGAGAGCTCAGTCCCCAGATGGGAGACGTTTCAATCCTTGTATGTATGTTAATGTTAGGTTTTTTGTGGGTGTAAGAGGTTGCATCCCTGCGTATGAAAGGGCTTTGTCCCTGTGTGGTGAAAGGACAAGTACCCCAGGTAGGAGAGGATTGAATTCTTGTGCATATAACAGGATTGGTTCTTTGTGGCTGTGAGATGAGCGCAGCTCTGCATATGAGAGAGAACCAGGCATGAGAAGGCAGAGACCTATGTACGAAAGACTGGGCCTCATTTATGAAGGAATGTTATGGTTGTCTATTGTTGTATAACAAACTTCCTAGAACTTAGTTTCATAAAATAATTATCCTTTTATTGTATCTCACAGATTTATGGGTCGGAAATCTTCACAGGACATAGCAGAGATGGTTCACCTCTGCCCCTGCATGACTGTGGCCTCAGCTGGGATGGCTCAGGCAACTAGATGATACAATGTCTTTCCTGGGTCATATATCCACTGTCTCAGTTCTAGAAGTTTGTTGCTTCTTTACATTGCATTTTCTGATGCTGGAATGGTCAAGAAGGCTTCACTCGTGTTTGGCTGGATTCAAGTGGCTGGAACAGTTGAGGCTGCCCAGTCATCTTTCCAAGGGGTTAGCTTGAGCTTCTTATGGGGGGGGCTGGCTTCCCCGGAGCTAGTGCTCTAAAAGATGAAAATGAAGCTGTGTTTCTCAAGGCCTGAGACCTCAAAATGGCAATGTCACTTCTGCCATGTTCTTTTGATTAAAGCAGTCATACAGCCTTACCAGATTAAAAAGAATAGAGCATCCCATCTTTCATTGGGAAAAATGTCTGAAAATTTATGGTCATTTCAAATCTGCTGCAATGATGGGTGAGTCTCCATGTGTGTAGAGGGCTGGGTCGTTGGGTATGTAAGAGGACAGGGATCTTTTTATGCATGTGGGGAGGTAATTTCTGTTGGGTGGACTCCAGAGATAAGTGACCAATGTGGGTGTGCTGGAGGTAGGAGAATCTGATAGAACAAGGCGGTTTCTGAAAAGGACTGAGTGAATGCCATGCCTCTCCACTCTGCACATTATAGGCTATACCTGTCATCTCTGGTGCCCTTGCGCGGCACACTGATGTAAAGGGTAGCTTGCCAGGCAGGTCCTGCTGTGGATCTCAAACTTAAAATTCCAAGTGGCAGGTCTTCTTTAGCTTCCACTCCGCTCCTGCCCCCCTGGCCTCATGTTTCTTTCCAGGTCAACAAGCAGGAAGCATTTTTACAACATGTAGTGTGCCTCTGTTTTGCCAACCCCTAGTTTCAATAGTTTGCTAGAAGGATTCACAGAACTCACTGAAACGTCTTGGTATACTCATGGTATAGTTTATCCCAAGGAAAGCATACAGGCTAAAAGTCAACCAAGGGAAGATGCACATAGGGCAGATACAGGGAAATGTCAAATATAAGTCTCAAATTTTTTCTCCCCATGCTTTTCAGGGCATATTATGTTCCCATCACCAATATGTGACAATACACAGAGAGTATTGTCAACTAAGAAAGCTCATCTAAGCCTTGGTGCTCAGAGTTTTTATTGGGACTCTGTTATATTCATATGATTGATTAATTTTCTGTGTGGTTAATCTTAGTCTCAGGGTCAACTAATATTATATAATCCAAAGTCCCCACCCTAAATCACACTGATGGTCTTTCTGGAATGGCCAGCCCCTACCCTTATTCATATTGTTAATAATTTGGCTAGCTCAAGGACCACAACCAAAGATTGTCTTACAGGAGCTGAAAGAAAAGGCTAGACCTCTTTTTTAGTAAGGTTAAATTATTTACTATACAATTTCATATAGAGAAGGCAGCCTGCAATGTGGATGGGTACCTCTCACCTACAGAATACTCTGAAAATATATCAGAGAAATACTGAGTGACGACCAGGAATTAGGATAACATGTTACTCTGTTAGTATGTGAATTCTGGCAACTGTAATGTTTTCTGCTTCAAAATTATAAAATATTTCAGGTTTTCTTTTCTCTCTTTCCCCAGTGTTCTCTGCAGCTCCTCCTAACTTTGGGAACAACCTTTTATTTGTTAGAAAACATTAGGAAAATGAACTGGATGAGCAGTGTCTCAATTTATCTCCACCAGGATATTTTCCTTCTTTCCTTTTCTTCTTTGTTCCCTCCTTCCTAATTCAGAGAGGAGAGTGTTGGCCTAGGCCATTCCCTCCACCCTTGGGAATCTATCCCCCACCTATTCCTCTGGATCCTCAGTCCTCAGTTATTAACCTGTTTTCAGTTTCAGTTTCTCCTTCTTCACTGGAATATGTTTAAACATACCAATTCCTCTAGCCACCATTTTTTTTTTATTTTTTTATTGGTGTTCAATTTACTAACATACAGAATAACCCACAGTGCCCCCATTCACTCCCACCCCCCGCCCTCCTCCCCTTCCAACACCCCTAGTTCGTTTCCCAGAGTTAGCAGTCTTTACGTTCTGTCTCCCTTTCTGATAATTCCCACACATTTCTTCCCCCTTCCCTTATATTCCCTTTCACTATTATTTATATTCCCCAAATGAATGAGAACATATAATGTTTGTCCTTCTCCGACTGGCTTACTTCACTCAGCATAATACCCTCCAGTTCCATCCACGTTGAAGCAAATGGTGGGTATTTGTCATTTCTAATAGCTGAGTAATATTCCATTGTATACATAAACCACATCTTCTTTATCCATTCATCTTTCGTTGGACACCGAGGCTCCTTCCACAGTTTACTAGCCACCATTTTGTATATTTTGGTAACTTCCAGTTTAAACTTCCAATTTAAGCTATTTCCTACTTTTCCTTTTTTTTTCCCCCTAATTCCCTCCACTGCTAGTCATAATGATTGTAACTGGCATTTATGTGGTACTATGTAGATAACCAAACACTGTAGGATCCATTGTTTTTGCGTTCTTAGTTAGCTATTTCTGTTTTGTCAGATAATAACACCCCAATTTTGCAGAGCAATGTCTTCTCCATTAAGGGCTACTAGGATTGTAAATCAAGATGCCCTGCCCTCCCTTTTCTTGCTAATGAGTCGTTATGTGATCCTGGCCAGTAAATCAGGTATTCTCCTCCCCTGGAACAGGAATCTTATCTGAGTAGTACAAGATTGAAAGTGGTTAGCATACCTTCATCCCTGAGACTTGTTGGAACATGCAGCATTAGATTCTTCCCCCTGCATCCTCTAACCTTGCACTGGCTCATGTATTTTCCCAAGACCTAGTTCTTCAGCTTTTCTTTTAATTCTATTATCCTTTTGAGAAATTATTTCATTTCCCCCAACTTAGCCTGTCAGTTCTGCCTCTAGCAACCAAAGAATCTTCATGGCATATTTTGATTCTCTATTAATCTTGTAAAGTATGGGGGGGTGGGGTAAGAAAGCTAATATTTACTGAAAAAAAAATTCTAGTTTAGCTAATTTAATTTATTTATTTTGAATCTTTAAAAATTTGAATATAGTTACATACAATGTTGCATTAGTTTGAAGTATAACAATATAATGATAATTTAAATAAGTTTAAACTCAGAAAGATTATATACCTTGTCATAAGTCCCATATAGTTTTAGGGGTGTCTGGATGCCTCAGTTGGTTAAGCATCCAACTCTTGATTTTGGCTTAGGTCATGATCTCAAGGTGGTGAGATTGAGCCCCACATCAGGCTCTGCACTCAGCAACAAGTCTGCCTGTCCCTCTCCCATCCCTGCTTGTACTCTCACTCTCTTTCAAATAAATAAATAAAATCTTTTTTTAAGTCTCATTTAGCTCTATTACTCACAAATTTCTTGAGACTCCACTATCTACTCTTCTCTCAATTCTTGAACCCTAATAATTTGGTTTCTCCATCTTGCTCTCTTATAAGATCCCAAGATATTATTACTCAATGACCAACATCATAACAGACTTCTATAACTCTATAATTATGATACAAAGACTTTGAGCCCAGGAACTATAATTCAAATTCAAGATATTATAAAATGATCAAAGAGAAAAATAAATGTCCAGTACACTATTTTTGAAAAATAAATAAAAAGATGACTTTGAAAATCACTGTTGCACTGATGGGTTTCAGAACTATTGCTGCTCTGGTGTGATGGGGGTAAGGAGGCCTAAAGAAATCATATCCCCCCATCACAGACATTGTAAATAAGATTTCTGGTCATTCATCAAAAGTTGATGAGAAAGGAAGTTCAGTTTTGGGGAATACAGAAAAAAAGGCCAGGAAATTGTTTTTGAAAATATGTATCTTTTTGGGAAAATTTGTGGTAGTTATTAGAAATCTAGCTCCATCTGGTTGGTGTTGGGAGAGGTAATAGCTAACTTCATCTTGAACCTTTAGGGCACTTGGAAATTGCGCTGATTTTTCCAGTATGCACCCTGAGCTGAACAAGCTGAAAAACAAATGCAGCCACATCTTCTGACTTCATTTGTACACTTGCTAAGAAAGCAAGCATACAATAGTTTGGAGGCAATTAGGGCTGTGGTGCAGAGCAGCATTATTTTAAAATTTACCCTTTAGCACAGTTGTGACAAGATAATGAATGTGAATTTGCTACTACGGGAGTGGAGTAACTTAGAAGGAAGGAAAAATGAGCTCATTGAGTGTTCATGGACCATCAAGTCCAGAGCTCTTTCAATGTGAAAGAGCCCTTTTTTAGTGCTTTTTTTTTGGGGGGGGGGTATCCTGACAGATGACAGAAAAGGGCCCAGACTATTCTTCAAGGAAAAGCCATCTCCAGAACAACCATGCCATGTTCAGCCTTTGCTCCCAACTTCACCTGGCCCAGCAATTCATACTGAGTACCTTATGGTTTCCATGCTAGTCTACCCTCCTCCCTCATAAGAGAAACCAGGTCAACAGTCACCTGTCCCAGTGCATGCACCAGGAAAGGCTACAAATTTTCCTGTCCATACTCTGCCCACCCATAGTATTCTCTGTGATACTCTCCTCTGGGCAATACCAAACACAAACCTGAGCCTCTCTTTCTTGGCCTCTTGAGTTCTTGGTACTTTTCAGTCTCTTTCCAACGATCTTGACTCCAGGATAGAATTCTTGGTCAGTAGGATAAAAATCAACTCAATTTTTAACAGTCCTCATTTTACAAAGGAGACTTCTTTTTTGTCCAACTTCTTATCTCTGGAAGGCTCTTAGCTTGCCAACACTGTCACTGCCTGTAGTAGGTTGAATAGTGCCCCATCCCCCAAAGAATATATTCATTCCTAGCCCCGAGAACCTGTGAATTTAACCTTATTTTTAAGAGGAGTCTTTATAAGTGTAATTAAAGATCTAGAGATCTCTTGAGATGAGACCATCCTGGATTAGGGAGGGCCCTAAGTCCAAAGACAGAGGTCTCCATAAGGAAAAAACACAGATTTGAAGAGGAGAACATAGAAAGAAGGCCATGTGTAGACACAGAAAGAGATTGGAGTTAGCAGATGCAAGCCAAGGATTGCCTGGAGCCATCAGAAGCTGGAAGAAGCAGGAAGGATTCTCCATTAGAGCATATGGGGGGAGTATGGCCCTGCCGACACCTTGATTTTGAATTTCTGGCCTCCAGGGCTGTGAAAGAATAAATTTCTGTTGTTTTAATCTGCCAAGTTTGTGATTATTTATGCAGCAGTCTTAGGAAACTAATACTTTGTCTGCTTCAGCCTGGGATGAGCTTGGATGAAGCTGCTCAATACTAACTTGGATTTATACATAATAGTTGGGGTGGGCCTTAGTGGTGAGGATAAAACAAATAAGTGAAGAATAGTGAATTCCCACTTTGAGGTTGAGAAGGTTGAATCTGCCTCCTCCTTGGGGACTTTATGTTCTAGTTTTTAGCACAAGATCTAAACATGCTTGTTTTTTAATGTCATGTTATTACGAGTCATCTTAACTGTAAAGACAGACACAAGGCACATCAAAATAAACTGATAAACCTAAGGAAAAGTGGTCTAGAGCTCAGAGGAAGGAGCAGTTGGATGGACTGAAGGGACTGCCATAGTCTTATGGAAACTGCCTGACCAAGAGTGGGCTAGTAGGAGCGGTCTGTCCAGTACAGGCAAAGAGTGCATAGTTTGTATGGAACTAAAAAATAATATAAACCAACTAAAAGTCAGTCTGGTTTTTTATTATCACTGTGGGCCGACAATTAGAAATTATGTCAGTGAGATAGTACTACTCCTCACAAATCTTTCATTGGTTTAAGTTTTAAATAATTGCTGCGGTATTGATCTTAAGATTATATATGTATGTTTCAAAATAGCACATTTGTATTACTTAGCCTCTAATAAGCATTGTGTTTTACATTGAAGTGAATTCAAGCTATGACCCCTGACATACAGGGTTACTACATGTACTTGTTTTGAGAGTCAGTGTACACAGTGAGGAATTGTTTGAGGTCACTTGGGCATTGTTCATGTCTCCAACACCTGGTACTACATATTCTTGTGTGTAAGTAGTACATTCATAAGAAGCAATGATAGCACATGGATTCTAAAGACAAAGGGACAACTTGAGTTACTTCCAATTCTGTCATTCTATGCAACTACTTTGAATTTTTATTGGTAATTGATTTTAAAACAGTGAAATGGTAAACACAAACTACTTTTGTTTGGTAAGCACAAATTAATTGTATTTCACACATGAAATAGTTTACTGAATTTGAATATCTTTAAAATTGAAATGAATTATTTTTAATTATTGTTTAAAAGCCAAAGAGCAAATCCAGAAAATATGGTTATTACTCATTATCAAATGGTTATTTCTGAAAATAAATTTTATTGTATTGGTAAGGTATTAAAAATGTTGTATTCTGGGTGTCAGGTAAGGTACATCATTATGTGGATGAAGAAAGGCAGATGTAGAATCTGAGGAATGATGGGTTTTAAGGCATTCCTCCAAATTTAAATCTGTTGCTTGGGATCCCTGGGTGGTGCAGTGGTTTAGCACCTGCCTTTGGCCCAGGGCACAATCCTGGAGACCCAGGATCGAATCCCACATCGGGCTCCCGGTACATGGAGCCTGCTTCTCCCTCTGCCTGTGTCTCTGCCTCTCTCTCTCTCTCTCTCTCTCTCTCTGTGACTATCATAAATAAATAAAAATTTAAAAAAATAAAAAAAAAATTAAAAAAAATCCTTTGCTTAAAATTATCCTGGTTAATTTGAACATTATCTTAACAAATATTTTACAGAAAAGAAGGAAGTTATGTAAATAATTAAGGTGGCCATATGTCCTGGCTTGCCTAGAACATTTCTGGTTTAAGCCTGTTACCCAGCAGTATAGTTAATAGAAGCTTTTTTCTGCTCTCCAAAGTGTCCCTACTGGTAATCCCTTAGATAAGTGGCAAGTTGTTTGTACACAGAACTAAGTTTAGAGAGTATTTGTTTGTTTTTCTAAATATATGGACTTTAGGAACCATCTATTAATGAGTAGCATTTGGGGTGCCTATCTGGCTCAGTCAGAGGAATGTGATAATCTTGTTATTTGGTTGTGAGTTTGAGCCCCATGCTATGTGCAGATATTACTAAAAAATAATAATAATAATAAAATAAATTTTCAAAGTACCCTCCTTTAAAAGAAAAGAATGGCAATCAATAACTTTACTATTAATTATGAATCACAAATATAAAAAAAACAATGAATAATGAAGGGAGATTATGAGTACATTTAAATGGCAATAAATTCCGTTTTAATTGGTTGGACATTCAGAAGCACTGGTGCGCGTCATCAAATTTCTATTCCTTTGGAAGTATGCCATAGTGATGACACACAAGCTAGACAGAAGAGAAATTTTTGAGGAAATTTGAAAATTCTTAGAGCTGGAGTAAAGTCAGGCAGCATGGAAGGGAAGATAGTGGAAGGTGTTAAAGGAGACAAAGATGTTCTTGTGGTGGACCATATGGGTAAAGGCAGCTGGAGTTCAGTAGAAGAGAGACTATCCAGAGAATAAATCAACAAACCAGATTTAAAATAAAAGGCATAATCTGAATTAGATAGCAGTTAAGATTGGGATGACATAAACCATGAGATAATTTTTCCCCAGAGTAGTTGTAAGTGAAAGCCAGCATAATTGTTTATGTTCCCCCATATTTGTCTTAATGCATGCCCTTTCTTGGATTAGGAATAATTGTTCCCATCTTATCCAGTGAACAAATTCCAAGCTGTCTTTTAAAAGGCAGTGGAGAATGATGGTTTTAAGCCCTGATATTGCAAGCACAGTTCCTGGATTCAAATCGAGCATTATCACTTTCTAGCTCTGTGTTCCTAGGTAAACACACAGGAACTCTGTTTTTCCTTCTTATCTGAAAAATGTGGGTTAGTGGGGATGTGAAGGCAAAATGAGTTAAATGTTTAGTATCTGGAATAGAAGCTGATTCCTGGGCAGCCCGGGTGGCTCAGCGGTTTAGCGCTGCCTTCAGCCCAGGGCCTGATCCTGGAGACCTGGGATCGAGTCCCACATCGGGCTCCCTGCATGGAGCCTGCTTCTCCCTCTGCCTGTGTCTCTGCCCCTCTCTCTCTCTCTCTCTCTCTCTCTCTCTCTGTGTGTGTGTGTGTGTGTGTCTCTCATGAATAAATAAATAAAATCTTTAAAAAAAAAAAAAAAAGAAGAAGCTGGTTCCTAATAAGTGCTGCATAAATTAACTGCTATTATTTAAAACTCAGTTCATAAAATCAACTTCTCTTGTGAGTGCTTCCTGATTCCACTTCCAAACTATCATAGGGCATCCTCTCATAAGGCCTTATGTACAGCCTGTCCTGTGTTGTAACTGTTTATCTGCCTACTTATTTTAAACTCCTTTTGTTAAAGATTGGGTAATATAGATTCCTACACCCCACTGCCTAGCCGAGTTCTTCATAATAGTACGTTCATGATAAATATTGAATGAACAAATGAATGAATGAATGAATGAATGAAGAGTGCTGGCAATTCATCTCTCAAGTCTCAGTCTTTGAAAGGGGTAATACTGTTAAGGAGAAACTAAGCCAACTTTAGCAGAAGAGGGCTCTAGAAAGAAGAATTTACTTCTTAACCACTGAAATCTGGCTTTTCCCCTTACTACTTGACTAGAAGACAGAAGTGAACCTTACTGTCACCACAAACAACCTCGTACTTGTCAAGACCAGTAGATAGCTTTAAATTATATTCTTTTTTTTTCAATTATAATCTTCTTAATCATTGGTGGCCTCTTATTGGAAACTCCTTTTATGATCCTATTTTCTCCTCGTACTTCACTGGCTACTGATTTTCAATCTACTCTGTGGACTTCCTTTTATCAGTTCAGTCCTTGAATGTTCATGTCCCTCAGAGCTATCTTTATTTCTCATTTATTCTTACTTGTCACATTTTCCCTGGGAAATCCCATTCTTCCTATTACTACCTGTTGATACCCAAATTTCTTTCTCTATCCTGGACTATCCCCTGAGTTGCAGACATGCCTTCCGGGCGAATCCACTGGACCTTAAAGGCAACAAACAAAAACACAAAATTGGACCTGTCATCATCTCTATCCCTACTTCAACCTGTTTGCGCTCTCTCTCTCTCTCTCTCTCTCTCTCTTTCTCCCCATTCTTATTAATGACATCTGTTACTGGAGTCAAAACCTTAGGAATTATTGTAGACAGCTATCCCTCTTTCCCTGATCCTATCAAGGGCTAGTCCTAGTTGTTTGGCCTCCTAAAGATCTCTTGGCTCCATCTTATCTTTTCTAGATCCTTACTGCAATTGCCTAAGTTCAACTTTCAACAGATTTTGCTAAAAATATTCCCAAATCTTTCTATTTGGGTCCTCACAGGATTCACTGGTTCTGCATGGTTTTTAAGCTTAGTTTCTTGAATTGAGGCTTCTAATCAAATAAATGCTCAAATTCAGACCTTTCATCTGCATAGCATAAGTGTTAGGTCCCTACCTGTTCATGATGATTCAGTTTTTCCATGTGGCCAAGGGCAGGCTGCTTGCAATGAGTTTCCCCTACGCATACATATATCACAACTTCTTTCTGGCTTCCAGCCCTATGGAAGAGACCTTTTCTACCTTATCACCAAGTATTGGGCATGCACAAACATAAAACCCACCTGTGAGAGATGCATTAACCCAGTGCCTCTGTGCGCTGCAGGATTTCAGCTCTGGCTCATAGCTGTGGCTGTTGGTGACTTCTTTGTTTCTGTCAGCTGGAGATTTTCCTTCCTTAGTTTTGAGCTTGGCTGTGTATCTACAATTGTTTTTAAAAAGTTTATCCAGCAAGTCCATGTGTTTGGAGAGAGAGGGGATATTGCTACCCATTCTCAGTCTGCCACACTGAAGAGAAATCTACTGTTAAAAAATAGTTCCAAAAGAGTATAAAATCACAACTCTCATATAGAGCTGCGAATAGACATTTTAAGGATTTTGTTTAACTCATTCCTGAGAAAACCAGCAAAGATATTATACCAAATCAAAGAAGAAATTGAAAACCAGACATATTTATAGATCAGGAATATTGAAAGAAAGGTACAAATGGGAGTAAAACTAACCTCTTACATAGTAGAGAGAGAGAGAAGTCAGTTGAACTGCCATTGGACAGGACAGAGTTCACCTGTCTGTAGGCAAGGATTATTTTGCATTGTTTACCAGTTATCTACAATTTACGGAGTTGTGAAATAGCTGAAAGGCAATGAATAGCTGGAAGATATGTTAGATTTAAATAATGCATAGTGGACAACCCTGTCAGGACCCCTCTCACATCCGAGAGCTTTCTCTGTATCTTTACTTAGTAAACTTCTATTTCTTTACTCACTAAAGTCAATCAATCAATCAAGCAAGCAAGCAAGCATAATTTTCCACTGAGGCACAATTTCCCCCCTATACTTGCTGTAATTATTTGTTTCATGTCTGTTTTAAATTTTTCTCAGTAACAGGGGTTGTGTTCAAGTCATTGCTGAACACTCAGTGCCTAGAATAAGTTACATTACTTGGAAATCTCTCACTAACTACAAATGGAATGAATGAAAACTAAATGTCCCCTGTAGAAACTAGAGGATTTTCTCCCCTCTCTTAAAGAGGGAGAATTTTTAGGAAAGAAAGGAGAGGGAAAAAAAACCATGTATGTGTATATGTATATACATATACATGCATACATGCACACACACACACACACACACACACACACACACACACAAACTTGGAAGAGGATCTGAGATGCCTTTGTCCTCTACTTTTCTTTCTCTCTAACTCCAGGCATTAGCTAGACTTGCTACTAATTGCACAGTGTCACTGCATCATTAATGCATGGCACTGTTGTAGATGAACTGCAAATAAAAGATACTTCTTTTTAAATTGTCTGTCATCAGGTCTAATTTCTTAGGGCATATTTGCCAAAGTATCTTTCTTTTGATAAATAATGCCAGCTCTTCTCCTGGAGTACATGTAAATAAAATTCTTAATTTTCTTTTCAGATGATTCTGCATCTAAATTGCTTAATGACTGCTGCCCCTTAGGTCCTGCCTTATCAGGGGGATCTTAGGGGCCTTGCCAGCAACACCATCAGTCAGGTAATTTACATGAATAGTTCTTTAATAAACATCCAGCCCCCTTATCACTGTTCCCTGCAGGATCCTCATTAGTCAGTAACCTAATTCAAGCTTGAAAGAGTTCCATTATGGTGCCCTTTGTTTCCTACCCATTGCCTAATTTTCTGTTCAGCAGGACATTTTTTTTCTGCAGCCCATGACTTGTTTCTTGACTGACATACATGTATTTTTTTTTCTTCAAAATAAATGAGTGCATAAATGCACACTGTCCATTTCCTATTAATGGTGTGTTCAGTTTGGCAATAAAATAAAATGTCAGAGGGGTTTTATCAAAACAACCCCTAATATTATCTTTAAAAACAAAATAAAGTAATAAAAAAATAGAAGTCAATAACTTGACTGTGAATATACATGAAGGTAGAAAGTCAATCCAAACCACAAAATCAATTTAATCATTAAAATAATAGCTCCCATTTTACCAACTTAAGAGCTTGATCATCTCTACCCTTTTTGTCCAACAAATTTGAGTTGAAACAATAATCTAAATTAGAATGTTTCACTTAATAGAAAAATTTAGAATATTTCAAAACTCTTTAAAATCTTACTCTTTAAAATCTTTAAATTACCTAAGTCAGTAATTTTCATCCCTGGCTGCACATTACCATCACCTAGGAAAATTTTAAGACCTGCCAATGAACTGATCCCATTCATAGATATTCTATTTCAATTGGTTTGAGATGAAGCCTAGGAAAAGGTAATTTTTGAAATCTCCATAGGTAATTCTAATGTCTAACCAGGGTTGAAAAACTCTAGACATTTTGTTGTATAGAATTCTTATAAATAACATTAAGTTGTGATTTTCTTATTATTGGATGACTGAGTTGTCATCTAGATTTCAAGGTGGTCTGTCAAGACATTTTTCTTCAGAAAAATAAAATGATATCTTTTGTATTAGCAGAGCATGTATGACATGCTTGGCTAGATTTAATCATGGTGGCCTAAGAGTTTGTGACTATGTATATTCCTGTTATGTAGGAATCAGAAGCATGGATTCCCACTCAATCTCTATTACATAGGAACGATAATCTTGAATTTGCATATTATGCTGAAAACAGGATTCAATTTGCAGCCTTTCAGTATATCAAGTACCTAACCCAAGATACTGTCCTTCCTATACATCCTGTCCATCATGTAGGGAACATCTTTCTACTTAATTCTCACTACCCACAACCTCCTTTTGTTCTTTTCTCTTTTATGGCTGTTCCACATCACAGCATCTTTCTCTAATTCTTCCATTTACCCAGCCAACTTCTTTTGTTTTCCAGGTCTCAGTTGAGGAATTACTTCCTTAAGTGACCTTACCTAACAGCATCCACCTCTAGGGTTCTGCATCCTCCTATGTGCTCCCAGAGCCTGTCCACTGAGGCATCCACCCTGAGTCATACTGACCTCTTTTCTTACTGACTCTCTCACTAGAAAGCTCCTTGACAACAGGGGCTGTGTTGTGTTCACTATTGCAGCATTGGTGGCAGTTGCTATTCCAATTACTTGTCTACTCTCTCCTTATAAATCTCACAAACAACCTTCTCTGACAGTTATTGCTATTATTCCCATATTAAACATGATAAAATGAGGCAAAAAGGTAATTAACTTGAATATCAAAATTCACACAATGTATGAAGAGGAGTTGGTAGGATTTGAACCTGAGCAGTCTGACTTCAGAGTCTGAGTTCAATAAATATACTGAATAAACAAATATGTGTGAATGAATACAAAGTCACAGGGGCCTAGGGGCATGGTGAGTGTAGTTCCAACTTTGATGTGCCCTAAGGGATTATGCTGAAAGATTGGGAACAGTGATAAATATATTTTCCCAAAAGAGAAGGGTGTGTGTATATGTGTGTGCGCTGGGAAGGCTGAGAGAGAGAGAGAGAGAAACAGAGACAGAGAGAGAATGAGAACATATTGTCAAACACAAAGAAAGATGCAAGATTCTGACAAGTCAGCCAATGACATGTCTGGGATAGGCCCAAGGGTCAAGTCAGAAAAATAAAAATGCAATATTGTATCAAAGCTTTATGAACTGTTTGTCTTTTATATAAAAGAGAGCAAGAAGAAGTGTCATAATCTATCTGTGGTTTAATTGGAACATTTGAAACTCCCTAGGTGACTTGGCATGAGAAAAAGATTTGAGAGTAAGTTTCAGAATGGTTTCTGTTGTCAGTGGTGTAAATATACAGCGGGCAGAATTCTGTATTTTATTTTTATTTTTTTTCTTCAAGTTTTTATTTAAATTCCAGTTAACATACAGTGTAATATTAGTTTCAGGTGTACAATGGAGTGGTTCAACACTTAACTACAAAAAAAAAACAAAAACACTTAACTACAACACTGGTTGGTGCTCATCACAAGTGCCCTCCTTAATCCCCATCACTTAAATAACTCATCCTCCCACCCACCTCCCCTCTGGTAACCATCAGTTTGTTCTCCATAGTTAAGAGTCTGTTTCTTGGTTTGCTTCTCTTTCCTCCCCACCCCCCCCCCATATTCATTTGTTTTGTTTCTTAAATTCTATGTGAGTGAAATCATATGGTGTTTGTCTTTCTCTGATGGATTTAGTTTAGCATAATACTCTCTAACTCCATCCACATCATTGCAGTGGCAAGATTTCATTCATTTTTAGGGCTGAGTAATATCCCATTGTGTACCCTATGATACAGCAATTGCACTACCAGGTATTTACCCAAAGTATACAAAAATATTAATTCAGAAAGATACACACACCCCAATGTTTATAGCAGCATTATCAACAATAGCCAAATTAGGGAAAGAATCTAAATGTCCAACAATGGACAAATGGATAAAGAAGAAATGGTGTGTATAGATACACACTCACACACACACACATACACACACTGGAATATAACTCAGCGTAAAAAAGAATCCTCTATTTTAAACCCTATTTGGAGGCTCTATGGATCAAACCTTTCTATTAGTTTTCCGTTGCTGCTGTAATAGATTATAAATTTAGTGGCTTAAGCACACAAATGTGTTATCTTACAAACCTAATAGTCAGAAGTTTGAAATGGATTTCAGTGCGCTGAAATTGAGTGTGGAAGTCTGCATTCCTAATGAAAACTTTAGGGGAGAATCTACTTCCACTTTCTAGAGGCTGCCTATATTTTTTGACTCCTGGGCCCTTACTCCATCTCCAAGGTCAGCAATGTAGCATTATCAGATTTCTTCCATACTCTGACTATCCTATCTCCCTCTCAGAAGAACCCTTGTGATTGCATTAAGCCCACCTGGATAATCTAAAATAATCTCCCCTCCTCAAGATCCTCACATTAATCACATTTGCAATGTCACTTTTACCATGTAAGGGTTTTACATACACTTTTACCATGTTCATGGGTTTCAGGAACATCTTTGGAGGCAGAGGGCATTATTCTATGTTTTTCTTTTAAGTTTATTTACCTGTATCCATGTTTTAATATGAAAGGGCTGGTCTCATTAGGAGATATGTGTAAACTGGCTCATTTTTCTGCATTTGAGAAATGATTTCTGGTCCAGGCTAAAAAGACTTCTTCATAATTTCCACTTCATGTTGAAGTCTGCAATATTCTCCTGTTGTCCATCCCACCAAATAAAGCCCTGGGTAAGTGGAAAAGAAAGCCTAGTTAAACAGGATTGCATTCCTCTGTATTCAACAATATCTCTGAAGAAGTTTGACAGAGAAAAACAGAGTCTGTTTTTCTTTGCTCTTTATGTTTTTGAAATTTTTCTCTGTTGAGGCATGAATGAAACCTAATGGACAATGAATGAGTCTACAATGGGTGTATTTCTATTCATCCCAGATCTCAGATTTCCATTATATGTGCTCCTTGATAATTCCTTTTTCATTCTCATATTGTCAGCCTTTTAAAGGCAGTCTCTGCAGCAGCCTAAAAATAGGAGTGAGGTTATTGAATTTTGACCCCTCCAAAAAATGCATATATTGAAGCCCTGACCTCCAGTGTGACTACTTTTAGAGATAGGACTTTTAAAGAAGTTATTGAGGTTAAAAGAGGCCATAGGGTAGGGGGCCTAATCCAATAAGATTAGTGTCCTTATAAGAAGAGACACAGATACCAGCGAAGTATGTACACAGATGAAAGGCCACATAGGGACACAGCAAGAATGCAGTCATCTATGGGCCAAGGGGAGAAGTTTAAGGAGAAACCAGTCCTGCCAGTACCTTGATCTTAGACGTCCAGGCTCCAGAAATGTTTGTTGGTTAAGCCACCCAGTCTGTGTTATTTTGTTATGGCAGCACTTGAAAACTAATACAATCTCTTCTTCTAGTCATGGAGACAGGAAACACTTAAGATGGTGGCTGTTTCATTGGCCAGAGCCCCCACATCAGTGCAGTAAAGATATAGCATCCTAACTGTGGATCTGTGATGAACATGAAACATGAGCAAACATTAACTTTGTAGTTTTAGAACACTAAGATAACTATGCCATGTTATATACATATTAGTTGTCATTTACATGTTTTGTTTGTAGAAGAGGGAAGAAATATTTTGTCTCTATTCATCTTAGGTTCTCAGGCCCTGTGTATTAGCCTGACAAAAGAAAATTTAACAAGAAAAAAACAAACAAACAGAAGTTGACATTGCATTGCATGTATACATTGGGAGTAGTCAATGATGAATAACTCAAGGGAGTGGTTAGAACTTGGGCTTTGCATCTCAACAAAAGAGCACGACATTTTTAGAGAAGTGATAAGAACGTGGAAAAGAACTTTGAGTTTCTAGGGCAGCAAATTGTGGGAAAATAAATATATGGGAAAACTAGTAGTAGATAAGGCCTAGTTTTAGTAAGATGAGTTAAACAGACTCCTCTGGTGGTCACTGGAATGATAAGAGTCTAGAATTGTCTCTGAGGGTTAATTTCTGTCTTTTCTGGTAGAGAAGAGAGGGGAAGCTCCTTTGTAAATTTATGTCTTGCTTTTAAGTAAATAGGGGAAGGGCCGAGTGCTTTTTAAATGTTTCATCCTCAACTGCCTTCAGCTCAAATAGTGAGTATACCAAAGTGGCATATTTTTTGGATGGCATATTCTGCTACCTTTCAAATTCTTTCAGAATCTGAGGAGCCTAATGATACGAAGGAAAAATCTTATGGAGAGAATAATTCAGGTTGCCAGCATTTGAAAGATAACTTAGAATAAAACAGCAAAGAGCAGGTAAATTAAGAAGTCAGGGGGAAAAAAAACAAAAACTTGGTTTTTGTTTTTGCTGCTTTTTCAAATTTCAAATAGAAGGTAAAATTGTTTGTGGTCTTGAAGTTAGAACAAGCCTGTATTCAAATACTGCTCTCTGTGTAATACTAGACAAGTGCTTAAATTCTCAGATTTTTAGTTTCTTCCCCTTTAAGATGGTGATGATTAAAATAGTTTCATGACCTTATAGGGGAGAATTTAATTCTGTAATAAATATAAGGTGATGCAGAGTAGGTGCTCTGTCATTTCCAGGCCCCTTCCCTAACACTACAGATGCTTAACAAGAGACCGTCAAGGGTTAAGTTATGCTTTTCTGAAAAGTTATTCTCAAAATGATCTCTGCTGCAGTCCTAGAATTCTGGAGGAAAGGCCCTGAAGGTGATTGTCCCTGAGTGTTTTCCCGCAGAGAATGAAGTTATTATAAATTACGACAATTTTCTCTAAGTAGAGGCAAACACTGTGGCTTTACAAGGCACATAATGTCCTGCTCAACATCTCAAAGATTTCATGGAGATTTGAATATAGAATGCCTGTCAGCTTTTTGCTTAGTCCAAATTCCTCCAAGTAGCAAAAGCCCCTGCTGTCTCAGTCCCTTAAGCCAGACCAAACTAGCTTTTAAAAGAAGTTTCAGCTCCATTCACTCTTGCAATCTGGTGGGCTTATCCTGGAGCCAGCCTCTCTGCTGGGGAGGTGATAGAAGCCAAGAAAGAATTAAGAATGAAAGAAAAAAAGAATTTCAGAATTGAACACTAAACTAGAAGACACAGAAAAGTGAATAAGCACATAGTGCCTTAAGAGAAGTAAAAAGGAAAAGGAAGAAAATGCTTAAAGTCAAAAAACAACTAAGGAATAGAAAAACGGTTTGAGAAGGAAATATGGCCAATACTGTAGACATTGAAAGAAAGATTCAACATATTCAATCCCTAAAGAAGAAAATGAAAGCAAGGGAACCAAATAATATAATTACTCAGGAAAACTTTCTGATTTGAAATTACTTATTGAAGAAGGACTCTGTGTTCCTGAGACTAATCAACCCAGAATGGCAAATACCAAGACATATTCTAGTAACTTTTTTGAACTAAAAAGAAAAAGAAAAACAGCCTTTGGATACCGAGGCAAGAACATGTGAATTATAAGGGGAAAAAGTTATATTATTTTCAGATTTTTCATTAGACACAAAGAAAATGGAGTAACATATTTAAAATACTCAAGAAAAGAAAGATGTTATATCCTTGAAATCAAAACTCCAAAGTATAAAGAGCACTAATAGGAGAGGAAAGGCTTTACCCTCCTAGGTTTGATGCCTGGCTATGAAATAAACAGACAACAGGTAGGTTAATGAGAATATTAATATAATAAATAAAAATTTATTAAATTTTAATATTACATGCACAGGAGCATCATGAGGGGAAAATGAATAGCCAAAAAGACTGTGAGATTTGAGAGTTTATATATCATCATAATAGGGGAGGGAGAGAGAAGATGTAGGCAACTTATGGGAGAGCAAATGATTTTTAGGAAAGATAAATGAGTCCTTAGAAGAATAGATGGGAGAAATGATAGTTTACAACAAAGTTTGTCTGGGTGTGGTATGGATATCTAGTCTTCTCTCCCGTAGTAAGAGTCAATCTTGCTTGGTTGATGAAACTCCCGGGGGAAGGGATTTATGGATTCCTTTTGGAAGATCTGTTGTTGGGCTGATCAGAGGAGCTCAGAGAAGGCCTGTCCCTGCGTTTGCAGTTTTTCAAGTGTCTTCAGGTCAAAATAATCAATATACCAAAGCAGCATGTTTTGGGGGGCGTGTCCTAACTCTTTGAATACAAAATCTTATAGACAAAAAGAACTTAGGGAATTTTGCTTCTAAGCAGAATTTACTAGAGAATAAGCTTCAGACAACCAAACTGACTAGAGACAAATGAGCTGATGGAGCCGTGGTAGGTGATAAATATATGCTTACTGAAAAATAAAGATTAAATAAGGGTCAAAGAGAGAGACTACTATATAATAGTCAACAATATATATTATATACAGTATATAATATGCAACAATGTAGATGTAACAAAACCATGCAAATAAGTGAGGGATTAAATTATATTCTAGATATGATTTATAACTCTTTGATTATACAGATTGCAATAAATTTTCCTACTCTAAAAAAAGAAGTGAAGGATAAAAAGTGAGGATAACATATGTAAAGAATTACTTTGAGTAATCACAATGGGTGGTAGTAGCATTAGCAATGTACATCTATGTTCTTATATATAATGTAATTATGGAGTGAACAATCATGCAATATTCTAATTCTGTTACCTCCTTTGTCCTTGAGAACCAGGACTTTGGTGTGGAAATGGAGATATAGACATATTATTTAAAAGGTTAGATTAAAACTCTGCAGTCCTGAAATTGAATTGGAAGTCTCAGTAAGAGCCCATGTGGTATTTTATTTTATATCCTAACTCTGTAACTGAGAAGTCTTAGAAACAATGACCAATGCAGTGGTAATGAGCATTCCTATTGCTGAGATCATGATATTAAAATATCATTTCCCACTAAAAGAGACCAGGGCTTCTTAAAATAATGGCTGATTCCTCGTTTCTTCCAGAAAATGTATAAGTTTGGATGATTTTGTCAGAGCAAATAGCCTGGAAGTTATCAGAAAGTACTGAGTTTTATCAAAAGGACTCAGTAGTCAACTTGAAGAGACTCTCACTGCCCCAAAATGGGATAATTTGAGTTTTAGTGATAAGAAAAATCATAATTACCTAACTTTTAAGAAAACCAATCAATTTGGTTATACTCATAAATTCTTAGTGATATTTTAAAAATTGGCCACCTTTGCAGGATGACAGAGAACTACTTCATCTAGTAAACTGCTAAAAGAAAATAAAGAAGATTTATTCTGCCTCTTTTAGATGAATGTACTAGTGGGTACGTCAATAGTAAATAAAGTTTCTTTATAAAATTATTTCATATAATAAATATAATAAAAGTATATAATTAGCACATAACTATTTTTAATCCCCCATTAATGAATGTAAACTCTGAGCATCAATAGTTGTAAGCACTGAGCTTCAATGGTTCTATCATCAGAGATACAGAGATCACCAGACCATTATGAATCTTTTGATGAAAGAAAATGCCTCTGCCTAAGGCCTTGCCAAAGGAGTCAAACTAAAATCTGATCAAGCTTTTGGATCCAGCTGGAGAACCTGAGCATGAACTTTACCATTAGCATATAAATCAGTAAAATCCAGACCGGGAAACTCTGTAGTTCAACTTGTCTGAGTTTTTCAACAAACGTATTTTAAGGGAAAGAAAAATATGGAAGAAGAGTCTATAAATTAAAAGAAATTTAATTTACCAAAATTGTGAAAAATGGGAAACACAATATACTAGTAAGGGTGTAGAGAAGGAGTCTAACTCATATATTGCAGGTAGGAATATAAATAGAGTTATTCTAGAAAAGAGTTTAATAATTTCTTCTAAAATTAAAAATTCACTAACTCCTTTCTATGATCCAGAAATTGCATTCTTTGGCATTTATCCCAAAGAAGTAAAAAGTTATGTTTACACAATCATCTGTACACAAATGTTCATAGCACCTTTATTCATAATAGCCACAAACTGGAAGCAACCTAAATGTTCTTCAATGAGTAACTGGATAAATAAACTGATACATCCGTAAATGAAATGCTACTCAACAACAAAAAGAAATATTACTATTATTACAGACAGCAGTGTCAATGGACCTCAAAGAAATTATGTTATGTGAAAAATACATCATGTGTGGATCCATTCTGGAATATTCTTGAAGAAATCATAGAGATGGAAAATAGATTAATAGTTGCCAGCATTGGGTTTTGGGAGAGAAGAGGGTTGTGTCTATAGAGAGGTAACTTAAGGAAGCCTTGTAGTGATGTTAACAGTTCTGCATCTTGATCACAGTGGTCGTTACACAAAGGTACACATGTGATAAAATTGTATTGCACTATGAGCACACATACACACATAAATGAGTGAATATATAATTGATTAAATTCCAATAAACTCTGTGAATTGTGTCAGTGGCAATTTCATGGAGCTCGTAGTGTACAGTAGTTATGCAAAAATGCTTATATTGGAGAATAAAGCGTGAAGGGTGAGTGGGACCATTACATTTCCACAACTTTCTGTGAATCTATAATTATTTCAGAAAAAAAGTTTGAAAATGGGCAAGGCTGAACAATAGTAGTTAAGAATGCACATTTGGGTGAGAATACTATAGTGAAATGTAAAGGAAGTGGTTACTATATAATTTGTGATAATGGTGGTTAGTTTTGGAGGGAGGAAGGGAGAGAGTTGTAACCAGGAAGGGCATGTAAAGGGGCTTCTGACTTTGGTGAAGTTCTATTTCATGATTTGGGAGATAGTTATAGGAGTTTACCTTATAATAATTCACCAAACTGCATTTTTTGTGCAAGTGTTACATGTTTTGTATGTACATGTTTATAGACTTTCTCTAGATTTACTTTTCTTTGTGGACCAGAGGAAAAGGTGAACAGTGGCCATTTACGTGCACACAGTAGATTGCTTTCAGCTAATACTAGACAGCTGCTGAAATTGGAAGGCTTAATGAACTGGTGCAACTCTCTTAGGTTTATGTCCTTGCATTAACAGGGAAAATCTCCAAATGATCCAGGTTTAAGTAAGGGAATGCATTCTGAATTGTTAAATTAGACTATTTTGGTAGCAATGAACATAGAAAACGCCATGCTTCACCTTGAGAATGTATGTTTTTAAAGATACCAGGAAATCCATAGGTTTGGCTGTGGTGAATTATAATCTAATGAATTTGCCATTATCATAAATTATTAAGCCGCCACAAAATTGTAGCTAATTGGATTCCGAGGTCTATTAAAGCTTATAACCACTTATATTGATATTTTCAAGACCCTCTTACATAAAGTGAGCATCTTTATTATTTTAATTCTGAGCTTCTGGGAGCATGAAATATCAGGACTGTTTTGTTTTGTTTTGTTTTTTTTAAGAAAATGTCCCAGAATGTATTTGATTTTACTCAACTTGCTCTGGGTAAATGCTGGGATATATTACAATGGCCTTTAAATATGGCATTATGGATTTGATGGCTGTCTCCCCACCTTAGTACTTCAGTGCTCCTGGTGGCAGAAAATGGCCAGGTCCAGAGTGAACTCTAAACAAATGCTAGCTGGATGAAGCCTATTGCGTGCATCAGGTTTTTCTCAAAGGTATTTTCCCGTAGCATTATTCAAAGGGGATTTGGCCAGATTTCCACATAGTAAAGGGGAAACATTTACCCAAAGAATATGGTGTAAATGTTTTATCAAATAAGGAATGCATTTTCAGAAGAGCGTTCTGATCAATACAGGTAAGAACATGGATGTTACAGCTCAGGTGTAAGAATACAGTCATTGGAGAATTCTGGATGAAATCCTCAATTTGAAGATTTTCTAGCTATTGAGAGTGACAATTTCACATTGAATATAAGGGTAAATGTAGCTGGTAAGGCAATTTGATGTAAATAGGGAGAAAAGAGAAGAGTAGTCTGGTAGTCTAGTCACCAGGCTAAGGATGGGAACTTCAGGGAGCTGAACACAGGGGAGTTAGTAGTCCTCATCAATTTAGCGATCCTGGATGGTAGAGAATGCCATTTTGTGTTTTATTCCAACAATTTGTTATTCTCCCCTTTCTCCCTTTTTCCCTTTCCTCATCCTCTATCTTTAGAAAACCTCCTCTGTTTCCTCCTGTATATTTCCACACAGTTGTTAGATAACAGTCATGTCACTATATCTTGAGTACACAGAGATTGAATGTCTAAAAGATATAATAGTAGTTTTAATAAAGAGAGCTCAACTGAGGTTTAATTTCCTCTTTGGGACTCAGCATTCTTTCTGAATACTCTGCCGTAGCTGTGTGAGGGAACAATTTCAATTTTAACATACCTTGGTTTAGAATAAAGTACTTCTTATCAAGATTGTTCACCTACTTGTTATGAAGCAATTGGGGCAATCACTAAAATCGTGAAATCTAATGATACAAAACTAATGGGGAATTTCACATATGAGCAGAATAAAGTCATCTCACTAGGAATTTCTTGTTGGTTTAGAAAAGCAAAGCTCTGTTTATATAAACCTAAACCTAATATTTTCCCTTCCATATGGATTCCTCTATTCATGAAAATTAACCCTTGGTTTAGAATCGATAAATCTATAGAAGAAAGACTTCTTCTTCTGCATGATCCGGCCTTTGGTGTTCCTAGACACGTGTGGTACTCAATTTTTAATAGAATATAATATGCAGGGGTAAAGTGGCATTCTTATTTGTAATGATGTCATGGCTCATCACATGACAAAACGGATGTGGACACGCTGTCTTTTTGTTTTCTTGTCTATCTGCCTTGTGTCTTCCTCCTCAGTAAATTCCATTCTTATTGAATAAGCCTTCAATACATGCTTTGGAATTTTATGTTTCAACTTCCGTGGCATTTCTGTCACCAATTTTACATTCTGCACGCAGGCACACCATTCTAGTCAATTCTAGCAATTGTCCCACCAGGAGCACACAGATTGGCAAATCTTTTCTTGGCCCTCTCTAGAATATCATCTTCTAAACTCTGTTGTCACATACACACAAGTCAGGCTTATTTGACTGATCTGTTATTCTGTCCTGAATGGCAAAATGTTTAAACCAGTTTTTTGGATAAAAACAGTCATTGACAACTCTGTGACTACTTAAAACTCATCTTGAGGCGCCCAGGTGGCTCAGTCAGTTAAGCATCTGTCTGACTCTTGGTTTTGGCTCAGGTCATGGTCACCTGGTCCTGGGATCAAACCGACAAACCCACGTTTGGCTCCACACTCAGTGCAGAGTCTGCTTCAGATTCTTCCTCCCTACCCCTTTGCCCCCACTGCTATCTCTCTCTCATAAATAAATAAATAAATAAATAAATAAATAAATAAATAAATACCAAAAAAACCTCATCTTTCCTTCTCTGGTTGTATTGAGCTTTTCAAGCTGCAGGAGGACAGGGCTGTGCCTGCTTGTCTTCTCCCCTGTCCCTATTATATCCTCGCATCCAGCACAGTGCTTAGCACATATGACTATATTTTTGTTAAGGGATGAATAAACAACAAATAATGATGAAATGAAAGTTTGCTGGCTTGCAGTGCTTTTTTTTTTTTCATGTTCTCTCTCAAGTTCTGCTTTCTGTGTTGTAGCTTCCATTCAATCTCTAAGTATCTCTTCTTTCCTTTAATGAATTTTATTGAATATTCCTCTTAACACCCAAGTTATTGCTGTGTGCCAAAAATTAGGCGAGATGCTAAAATTTACCGTACTTGATGTGCCCATGAGATCATAATCCAAGCTCAGAAAGCCCAGCATCCACTGAGTCTGGTGTGCAATCAGCTGTAGAAGTGAGTATTCCTAGTTTTGTACCTTTGTGTTTGGAAAATATTTGTGGTATGATTTCAGTCTTCTTAAATTTGAAATATTTGTTATGTCACTTTTTGTGTGATTTAACCAGGGGATTCTTCTGTGTGTACTTGAAGAAAAAAGAAAAAAGTGTATCCTGCTATTCTCAGATGGAATGTTTTATATGTATGTTTTAGAACCACGTATTCTGAAGTATACTTCAACTAAAAAATGTTACTGTTGCAAATAATAATTTTAAGTGAAAGTACTTGTTTAACGTAAAGCATATCAGAGGGGAAGTGGGTGGAAGGATGAGTGAAATAAGTAAAGGGGATAAAGAGTATACTTACGATGAGCATTGAGTAATGATGTATAGAATTGTTGGATTACTATACTGTACACCTGAAACTAACATAATACTGTATGTTAACTATCCTGGAATTAAAAGAAAAAACTTAATAAAAAAAAAAAAACAGAAGTGAGTTTTCCCTCCCCTAGTATAGTAACGTCTACTTTATTTGCTGTTATATGACAGACATACCTGGGTTCAACCTTCTCCCTCTAAAACCAATGATTTCCATAAAAGAAATAGAAATAAAGTCCTATGGCATTTAAAAAAAAAAAAGAATGTTACTCTTAGAACTACAAATTTCTTTTGCTTTATGCAGTATTGATAGAAATAATACCATTACATACTTCCAGCAATTTTAACTTAAAAAATACCTGATATTAACCTTCCATCCTGACTAGGGTAGTGCTTATTAAATTCTCCACCCAAAGGGATGCCGGGGTGGCTCAGTGGTTTAGCACCTGCCTTCAGCCCAGAACGTGATCCTGGAGTCCTAGGATTGAGTCCCACATTGGGCTCCCTGCATGGAGCCTGCTTCTCCCTCAGCCTCTCTCGTTCTCTCTCTCTCTCTCTCTCTCTCTCTCTCTCTGTATGTGTGTGTGTGTGTATGTGTCTCTCATGAATAAATAAAGTTTTAAAACAATAAATAAATTCTCCACCAAGAAATCTTGAAGGCAGAGAATAGCATGGGTATTATTGTTGGAGGGATGTGGGGAGAAACAGCCATATGCAAACTTAAAACTTTATTTGACATCTCCTATTTTCAATTTAAAATTAATGCAAACTTTAGACTTCTTTTAAAACCATGTATTTGGTATTCATGGAGTAAAACTGACATCCTGGGTATATCTGTCCTGATCTAAGGCTCCACGTACCCCTCACCTATTGCTGACACACCCCACTTTGTGAAGCCCAAAAATAGGGTTTTTGCAAGTTTGAAAGATACTTAAGCTTACTGAAAAAACAATTCTACCCCTAAACACTTAGGCTATATTAAGGAAAATAAAATACAACTTAAATGGGCAACATAAGGGCTATTCTCAGCATAGCCATATAAAGCTGTAAGATTATCAAGAAGCAAAATTTACTTCCAAAGGGGGGAACATCCAGGAAGTTTTCAAAAGGAAGTAGCATTCCAGGCAGTTAAGAATCTTCCTTTCTGGGGGATCCCTGGGTGGCTCAGTACCTGCCTTTGGCCCAGGGTGTGATCCAGAGTCCCAGGATCGAGTCCCATGTCAGGCTCCCAGCATGGAGCCTGCTTCTCTTTTTGCCTGTGTCTCTGCCTCTCTCTCTCTCTCTTTCTCTTTCTCTCTCTCTGTCTATCATGAATAAATAAATAAAATCTTAAGAAAAAAAAAAAGAATCTTCCTTTCTGTGTTCAGTGAAAATATAGATGAAGATCTACTTTTTAGTTTTCTGTTTCCTCCTCCCACATCTAGTCTGTGATTGCCTTACCTCCAATCTTTTGATAATCTTATCTTTAATGAATTATTGCATTTGCTACAAGTCAGGAAACAAAATTAACCTTGTGTGATAATTGTTTTCTAAAGAAGGCTCTAAGTGAAGGCTTTCAGGTAAAATGGGGCTGTGTGAGAGGTGTTTGAGATGCAAGGAACCAAATATCCAAGTATAAAGATATGTTTCAATGTATACAGTTCCCTGAGATACCACTCTGCAGATAATTGAGGTAATGCTTTGCTTATTATTTATCAATAACATGTACACTATATTATTACTCTTCTGTTTGTTTAAAAAAAATTCTCTTTATCATTGTTTTATTTCAAGTCACACCTGGACTAACTCATTCCAAGTATTTGAGCACCTGATCTTAACTCATGGTTTTAATGACATGTTGATGTTCCAAGAGCATGAAGTTGAGTGGAGGTGGATCTGTTAGAGAAAGGGAGAGGTTAGGGATGGGGCAGGTTACACAGCACCATCATATGAGGTCCTGCCAGACCCTGAGGCTTAAGGTCTAACAGCTGGGTGAAGGGAAGCAAGTGACTGGCCTCATGATGAGGTTGGCATTTTAGGTTGCTCACTCTGTCAAAATAAATCCTTAACTAAGGACAGTGCAAATAGAGAGGGTGTACTCTGGAGACAGCTAGAATATAGAATTGACAGCACTGAGTGACTAATGGAAATGAGTTTAGAGTGAACCAAGAGAAGTTATCTAGGTATACTCCCCTGGTTTGGAGGGGCTAGAGAGATATGATAACAAAAATTTCATAATAATGAAAATAACATTATTGAGCACCTACCATGTACCTGGTGCAAATTGAATGCTTTACATGAATTTTTAATCATCAAGCAGCATGGCAATTCTTGGAACTTGGTATAATTAGTGTCTCCATCTTAAAGATGATGAAACTGGGGCTCAAAGAGGTTTCCCAGCCTGAGATCATAAAGCTAGAATGGAGCAGAGGTGGGCGCGACAGGAGTAACAGGTGAGGTATGATTGCTGTCCTCAGTAAGACAGGCACTTAAGGAATCTCCTTATGGATGGCCAGTACTTTATTGTACTAGGAATGCTTTTAAATATATTATTTTGGTTGATCCTCATATAACACTATGAAGTAGGCATTGCCATCATCATTTTACAAATGTTGAAGCTGAGACCTAGAAAGAGTAAGTTTGTTGTCTAAGATGACACAGCAAGTAGATGACAAGTCTGGTTCAGATAAGGAATGTGACTACTTTGCAGAACACTACAGCTTCTTCTCTATAGGCCTCATTGGTGAGTTACTGCCATTGCTCATTCTGTTGCATGTTCCATGGCATTCATGGGAGGAGTGAAAAGGATAAAGTTTAGATTCTGGAATCAGACTGCTTAGGTTGGCATGCCATTTTTCCTATAAGACCTTGGTCAAGTTATACAATCTTTCCGAGTCTGTTTTCTTATCCAGGGAATGGGAATAATAATTGATTCTTTCGCTATTTTTATGGGGCTGCAGTCATAATTTTAAAAAGATAATTTATACAAAGTGCCTGGCACCTAGTAAAATTCAATAAATGTCAGTAGTGATAACAGTAGTTCAAAGAAGTGACATGACATTAATTATGGAAGGAAAGATTAAAATTTATAAAATTGCATTCGAAGTGAACTTTAAAGGATTTCAGAAGGTAAAGAAGGAACAATACTGAGGTTATGGAATTAAGAGTATTTTTAATCCTGGATATTATTTTTGTTTAGAGTTTATGAGTAGGAGAGTTAAATTACTGGAAGTGTACTTAAAGAAAATCAATTAGGTAACCCAAGTAATTTCTGGTGAGAGTCCCTAAGGTCCTGACCATGGGTGATAGTGGAAGGAACGGAAAGAGGACAGATCTGAGGTACTACAGAGCATGTAAGGAGAGCTCTTCCCAGTGTGCATTTGGGTTGCTTCCCCACAATATTACTTGGTAAAAAATAAAAAATGCAAATTCATTTTCCAGTGGGGCTAAGAAAAAATCTAATCTGGACAGCATTTGCTACACTATAATGAAATACATTCCAGAATCAGGTATAAATGATATGAGAGTTACATAATGTTCTGATTGCCTGCACTTTGTTTTTGTACTTTGGCAGAGGAAAACTGGAGTTGGTGTACAGATTCACTAATCCACCTTTGCTATTGCCTGCATTCTGGGAGGTGTTTATTTGATGACTCATATACTAGTGTGCATGTGAGTTTTCCACTTGAAATGGTATCTAGGATTCCCCCCCGCCCAGAATATAGAAGTATATAAGATATAAAAATATCTATCCCTAGTAGTTGTACTTAGTATAAAAATATCTATCCCTAGTAGTTTTACTTAGTATTTTAATCTCAGCTGAGTTTTCATGGTTGTCTAGCTCTTAAACTGAATTAACTTTGAGTAGAGTGATTTTTTCTTCAAATTTTATTTATTTATTCATGAGAAACACAGAGAGAGAGACAGAGACATAGGCAGAGGGAGAAGCAGGCTCCCCTTGGGAAGCCTCATGCGGGACTTGATTCCAGGACCCCAGGATCACAACCTGAGCCAAAGGCTAATGCTCAACCACTGAGCCACCCAGGTGCCTCTGATTACTTTAAAATTATTACTAATAGTGTTTTAATTCCTCACATCCTAGATTGAATAGTACTTAGGCTTTTTGTAATGATCTGAATATTCATTTTATAATGATAACTTTAGAATGTCTGTGATCTAAAACTAGCAAATTTCTTGAGACCATGCATTATCTTAGGGAAAAGAGAAAGGAGACATTTAAGCCTAAATGGTATTTTTCAACATATACCTGTCTGACAATCCTGGGGTTGGTTTATTATGTCTGACAGTCCTGGATCCACTGGGGCCATCCAGCTGCATGAGGTTGTAGGCGCTTATTCATATTAGAGCAAGGGGTGACATGGATGGTCTGGTTGTAGGTATATCCTTCCAGATGAGTATCCTTTTACACATCTACTCCAGTAGAATCTCAAGGTCTGAAATCATCTCAGATCCAAGGTGACCAATGACTTATATGGTCATAACTGGGTTTTTACTTAATATGTTTCTCTTTGGCATCTGTTCAAATGAGCTCAGATGTTTGGCATTCTCAGAACTGGCAATCAAAGACTTTTGTATATCCTAATGCCTGTGAACATAGCTTGGTTGGTCAAACAAGAATAAAGAATAGGCAATCACAACAATTCCCATCATCATATCTTATATTGGTGAGTTTGTAAGTTTTACTATGTATGAGGTAGCAAATTACAATGCCACTGAGAACTGGCATTGTGAAGCCTAGAACTACCTCACTCTGTCGCTATAAAATCACAGCCCCTCTGCATCTCTGTCGGACATTCAAAATGTCCTTAAAGTGCTGGAAACAGGCAAATCTGTTTTTAAGTCTACTACCTCATATTTGTTCCCATAACTTATCTGAATGAATCCTTTAAATGAGCTGTTGATGTCCTATTAGCCACTTTTTCCTCCCAAAGACATTCATGTTCAGCTGCAAAACAACTTCCTGTGTGAAATTTACAGGTCTGTCAGCCATAAAAAGCATTAATGCATAATACATAAACAAAACGTATGCTCTTTTTGCAAAAAAAATCGCAAAAGAAAAAAAGAAAGGAATTTAGTCTCTGCTTTCCAAAAGGAGAAAACATGAATCTTGCATTTTTATTTTTGATGCCGTTTTGCCTTAAATATATGAGATGACTATTAATGCCCATATTCACAGCAGGAGTAGAAGGGAAATGACAGTAAATTGTAAAGCACATTTACATTATAACAAGGCCCATGGAAGCATTGTAATTCACACAGTTATTTCAACAGAGGTTTGGACTCCCTCCAATTTAATTTTCTGAAGTTGGGCTGTGCAGCTGGGTCATTCCTGGTCTAATCTGGGAAATGTATCTCTTAAGGCTGTGGATCAGAATGCCAGCCTCCCAGCTGTCACCAAGGAGCATCATTTACAGTCATTGAGGTCTGAGGGCAAAGCATCAGAATCACTTTATGTGGACACAGCAGCCTAGCTAGATTTATAAATTCTGTTGCAAAGAGCAATAATCAATATTTCATGTTTAATGATGCAGAGCTAAAATTAGTATAGATTTTATGTCTTCTACTTTTCCAAATTATGCAAACATTAGTAACCCTTTTTTTTAGTGCCCTTGTTACATTTCCATTAAAAAAAAGCCAGTGGTTTGGCAGGGGGGCAGTGAGGAAAGTTGGTAATGTTTAATGATTGAAGAGTCAAAAGTGTCAAAAGTAATTTTGGCTCTTAATTTTTGTTAAATAGTCACCTTTAAGTTAACATAAAATTATTTCCAACACAAAAAATAATGTATGTCATTGGCATAGGTTATGTCACCTATAGCTACACAATGAAGTAAAATATATATTGTTTTCAGTTTTTAGTTACCTTAAATGCTCTGGGATACGCAGGGAATAAAATGGCCAAGGCATAAGTCAGAAAAGTTAAAAGGTTGGTGTTTAGATACAAGTACGCTTTAGAGAAAAAGTAATTTTGAGTGGATTTCTTATTTTAAACTTGTTCAAAGTAATATCCTGCTTGTTTAGACAGTAGAAGTGGCAGCGACAGAAAAAGAAAAAAAGAACAATATTTTGTTATTGGGTAGGTTAAAGGGGCTAAGTGGCCATAGAGATGAGCTTTATCTAACCTTATAGATATATTCTCCTATTTGTGACAGGAGAAAAAACCTAGGATTAAGGTAGGAGGGAAAGCCAGATACAGAAGAACAAAATCCAGCTTCTGCCATCCAGGCTAACAGCTCACACCCAAGTAACTTCAGAACAAAACTCTATGACAGTGGGAAGCATAGCCTTTGGCAAATAGTCAATCAATTATGCCCCTTAATAGTACAGCCTGCATTTCAGAGCCACCTATAACACAAGTTTTATTTGGGAAAATGGGATTAAGGATATGGAATGCTATATGTCTGCATTGTGCTTAAATCATTAAGGTTGTATTTTGCAGAGGGGCTTAGCCAAAATTTCAAAAAAGACAGAGGTTAAATAGAGAATGGTAGAAATTATCTTCTTATCCTGTGAATCAAATGGAGTCAGAAAATTGGGGCTAGGCCTTTCAAGCTGGGACAACTTCTCCTGTAGGATCAGCCATCAAACAGACATATTCTTTCTATTATTCAATATGATTAATCAATTGATTAATTGAATTTGTGGAATTACAGAAAAGGAATTGCAAGCAAAAGCAAATTTAGGATCCTTGAGTCATGTCGGCCTGATTCTAGTAAGAAGACGGATGACTCATTTAAAAGGGTGATTGAAAGAGTTAACAGAGTGGTTACATAGGGAGGGTGTAGGAAAAAATCACAAGGGATGGTGATGCATCTGGGTCTATCAATAGCTGGAAAGGGTAACAATAGGGAAGGAAAAGGAAGTGAAGGAAAGGAAGAAAAGGCCTTGGAGGGGCAAGAAATGAGAGCAGTTATGAGACTATGGCAAGAACCACACCTTGTTGGAAAGGCCACCCATGGGAGCTGTGGCCTTAATTATACCAGTCTATGCTTTTAGTAAGAGATAGGAGAAAAGAAAATAAATACTCCAACTTCTTTCTTCTACTAACCTCTGATCTTATGCAGTGCCTCCCACTGCTCAAATCCTACCCAAAGGACAGAGGGGCTTGGTTGATAAAGCCTAAAATTTTGAGCCTCCCAGAACTCAAAGGAGAGTGGAGATGAGTCAAGAGTATGAATAGGGAGATGTTGGTCAAGTGGTACAAAATTTTAGTTATGCAAAATGAGTAACTTTTAGAGATCTAATGAACAGCAGTTAACAATACTGTAGTATAGACTTGAAATTTGCTAAAAGGGTAGATCTTGAGTGTTTTACCACACCAAAAACAAAAACAACAAAAAGAAAAAAAAAAGGAAAGAAAAAAAGAAAAAAAAGGAAGGAAGTGGTAACTATGTAAGGTGATAGATATGTTAATTAGCTTGAGTACGGTGATTATTTCAAAATGTTTACATATGTCAAATCATTAAGTAGTACAACTTAAATATATATAATTTTTAATTGTCACTTATATCTCAATAAAGCTGGAAAAATATAATGTTAAATAAAAATGAAAGTTACCGAATGATTATAAAGGTGCATTAGGAGATGTAGAGAAGAATCAGCAGAAGACATACAATTTCTTGGGATTTGGGGGGGGGGGCATTAAGCAACTAAGATTTCTTTTCACTTCAGTTAGAATAATGCATTTGATACATTTATAATTCATTTATTCAACAGATATTTATTAAGCACCTCCTAAATGCCTCATTGGGGAATAGGCATCTCAGTGTGAGCAAGTCACCATTCCTGATTTCAAGTATCTTAGTGGTGAGGGAGCAGGGTACATCAATCAGGTAGAGAAGTAATGTTAAAATAGGGATCACTGTGAGTAGCAGGGTGGGGTATCTGGCACTCCTGTTGAGTTCAGAAAGCTTTTATGGAGTAGGATAATGTTGGGAGCTTCCTACATGAAGAGTGGGAGTAGGAGAGTAGAATAATTGGGGACAGACTATCATTGAATCATCAATAAGACAGGATGTAAGTTCCAGGATTATGTGAAGTTTCTTATGACCAGACTTAGGAAAGGAGTATGTGGGGCAGGGCTCATGAGGTGGAGTGGGAAGAGACAGCTGGGCCCTATTGCACCAGACCTCCTTGGCTGAGGAATTTGGAATCTATCCTCAAAGCACTGGGGAGCTACTATTGGTTTCTAGTAGGGAAGTGGCATTGCCCGATATGGAATCAGAGACAAAAGGAACTAGTAGGAGAAATTAGTGATGAAAAAGACCAATTTGTATATGTTTTTAATGGCAAATTGAAACAAAACTTTCTCAAAAAGTGAAACTCCAAGTGAAGATCTGTTGAGCAAGCAACTTCCGTATCCATTTCCAAGAAAATGAGGACATGGTTTGGAACTTCCAGGCCAATTGAATTGAAGTGTTTTTGTATAGTTAGCTTAAATAACCAAATGATGAAATCAATCCTCCAAATTGTCAGCAGAGCAGCTGTTCAGAAAGCTCTTGTTAGTCATTGACCTTATGTTTAATATGATTTCCTAGAACGTGGATAGTCAGATTGAATAAAGTACTGCATCAAAGCCCTCCCCACACAGCAAGCTCTCTGCATTAAAAGAACCAAGGAAAGGAGAGTGGCTGACACAGAGTGCAAAAGCCCTTTATTTCCTATACCCCAAGTCCCCAGGGGAAAAGAAAAGAAGAAAGCACGCCACAGGCATATCTTAGAGAAGAAAGTGTTGGGACTACTAACAGCCCCATCTCTTTCCTAATCATAGTGCAGGGGGTAAAAAAGAACAAATTTATGTCCTAAAAATCCTCCTTTGGTTTTCAAGAATAACTATGGATTCCTTTTCAATCTACTTCCTTTCTGTAACAGCTGCTTCATCTATTGCTTATGTCATGAGGTGGGATGGGATATGATGAAGGATTAGGTGGGAGGGTGGGAGGTTTGGGGGAAAATAGAGGGTAAGTGTGAGGACTTGTTCTTAGAATAAGAAACCAGTGTCTTTTGTGCTGAAGAGCTAGTTTTACCTTGAAAATAAAAAGCCATGTATAAGAGCTAAAAGGATGTTCTATCAATCTGTTTGTCTACCTGCTTACCTATCTATCGATCATCTTTATCCTCCTACCCATTTATCATATATATACTCTGCCTATACTGTACTGGCTTCCACTTACTGTGAAAAGCACACATGTAAAAGAGTTAAAATAAAATTAAAGAATTTCACACACCATGAGGTGAAAGAGAGGGGTATCATTGTACTAACATCATGGAAAAAGTAGTTCTGACAATTTAGCTTAAGTTTCAAGGCAAAATAGACAACTTCTGTAAGACTTACTAGATGTCATTGCTGATGAGAAGAAGTGTACTATTGTCTCAGAAGGGGAAAATATACCTCATAGTAAATCCTAAAATTTTATTCTTTTTATGAGAGAACCTGTAGCAACATGTACAGTGTCTTATACAGCAATTTTACAAAAGATACAGAGATGTTCTTCTTATGAGGTTTGTTATACCAATATTGGATATAAAAGCAGCAGCCCTTAATAAAAAGAAACTGAAGACCATGATGTGCTTCAGCCTTTATTCTTCTGAATAACACATTTTTAAGACACTGACAAAACAAACAAGAACTGGTCAGTTCTGAACTTTTATAGTTCCATGTCTCATCTAAGTTAGGGTTTTATATACAGTAGCCCTAGGTTATGGCTCATACTGTCACTTCTGAGTTTGGATTCTTTCAACTTAAAGAAAATAGAAATCTCAACCAAAAGTGCCTTAAGAAATTAGAGAATCTATTGGGTCATGAAAGTGAAAAGTCCATCAGTATGCTGGTTTCAAGCTCCAGTTTGACCCAGAGGTCCACAGCATCACTAGGGCATTGATTCTTTAGCTGTTTTCCTTGGCTCCCATCCTCTCTGCTATGTTATCTTTTTCTTCCAGTTAGTAGCTCTTAGCATGGCAAATACTTACATTGAGTTCCAGAGTTCTTCATACTTAAAAATCTTTATACTATAGAATTCAGAGGGAAAAACTGAAATTCTTCTCTAGTTAACCAAAGTGAAGTTTAAAAAATTACCATTGGTTGAACAACTAATTTTAAAATATAATGCTGAGTGAATTAAACCAGATACAAAAGAATAGATGATTTTATATGAAGTTCTACAACAAGCCAACTTAATCTATGGTGATAGAAATCAGAACAGGAGAGGGGAATTGAGAGAGAATTCAAAAGGAAACTTCTAAAGAGAGAAATGTTCTTTATTTCATTTTTAGATAGTGGTTCTGCCAATGTATGCATTTGTCAAAAGTTGTATGTTTATGATATGTGCACTTCACATACTTAGAAATGAAAGCCTAGGTACTAACCTGTCATGCTGGCTGATGTAAGGAGAATTGACTAAAATGAAATTAATATGGGAAACAGAGATGGGAGACTCACAGTTGGTCTAGACCACACTGAGAAGCAGAGGTCAAGTTCTGGATAAATTTTAAAGTTGGGATCAACAAGATTAGCTGATTGATTGTGTGTTATGAGAGAAACAAAGGCCTAAAGGCTGACTCCTAGGGTTTAGCTCTGCATATCTAGGTGAATAGTGATGTCATTTGCTAAAATGAGGAAGAAGTGGTGAAGATGGAGTTTTGGGTTGGAGGATAGAGGCCAGGAAATCAAGACTTTGGTTTTGAATGTGAGATGCCCATCAGATGTGCATCTGGAGATGTCAGGTAAGAAAGTGGATGTAGAAGGCTGGAGTTTAGAAGAGAGGTCAGGTGCAAATATAAATTTAAAACCTTGGGACTGGATAAGACCTGAGGAATGAGGATTGATATGGAAGAGGGCAGAAGCCTAGGATAAACTGCTGGCATATTTGCAGAGGAGCTAAGCTTTTGTAGGAATGAGGAGGATCTGGGAGAAGCAATAAGGAGAAGATGGGGTCTCATACCTCCTTTAGACTGCTGGGTGTAGCATGTGGAAAGAAATGGCCACCTCTTAAGCAGACTTCAAGGGAGATGGTGTGTTCAGGGACTCAGTTAAGTTTGTCATCAGCAAAGTCTTCTATATCCTAAAATTCTTTTCTAAATGACTCTTTGATTTTCTTGCTCTAACAAAAAAACTTAGCCATTCCCAGAACAGTGAGGCAGGGTACAGAGTAAGTTGAAGGGAATGTTCCAAAAAGTTGAGACGATAGAGGATTTTGCTAATGACAGACTATGAGTTCCAAAAGTCTCAGTGGAAAGGTTGGAGGGATTGGGGAAAGGTGAGTGACTGGGTCAAATTTTGGGATACACAATGCAGCATAAAGTTTAAGAAATTGAGCATGGGGGATAGCCTAGGAGACTTGGATGTCTAGTAGCTTAGAAGTATGTTGAGACTGCTTAAAAGCCAAAAGACCTCATGGTCTTTTTGGGACAAATGTGTAATTCTCATTAGAGATTCCTCTTGGTACTTCAGTAGCTTTTGTGAAGAGGCAAGTAGAGGCAACCAATCACTGTAGCCTGGAGAATGGAATTACAGAGACTATGGATGCCTGAAATGCAGGGAAGGTGTGTGCGTGTGCGTGTGCGTGTGTGTGTGTGTGTGTGTGTGTGTCTGAGCACAGTGACTAAGGGATGAGGTTACCTAGAGTTACCAAAAGACAGGAGGGGATGATTGCTAAATGGCTAAACCCAGCACATGCTCATTAGAGCCCTTTACCCAGCAACCATCAAACATAATACTGTTGACAGAGTAAATTTGGGAAGAGCATGAGTGGATCCATGTAAACACATCCTCACTCAGCGAAAATAACAGGAAGCACTATCTTTAGTGGCATAAAAAATTCATACAATTTGAGTGGCAGTATTGTATGTTAATTTGATCGAGAATCAAATTGTATGTTTAAGCACTTATCCATTGTTTAGTCCAGAACTCTCAACAGTTATCTCAATTTTGCAAACAATTGTTCTCCAATATTATTACCCACAAGTACACGGGGTCAAATTGTAAGTTACTTCTTTTCTTTTTCACAGGAAGAAATGAAACGGTTGCAGAACCCTTTAGAACAAGTTAATGATGGAAAATATTTACTTGAAAAGTAAGTAAAAAATACCAAAGGAAATTAAATTATGTTTGAAGTTAAAAAGCTTGCAAGAAAAAGACAAAACAAAACACCTGGCAAGGCAAAAATGAGTGAGTAAATTTGACAGTTTCTTTATGATACCACTGTGGTCAGGACCCAGGTATATGGCTTATTTGAGATACAGTTAGGTAGATTTATGGCCAGTTGAGGTGTGATACACAAGCTACACTGATTAACAGAATAATATGATGCATGGTGCTGTGTCTGAGGGCTTAAAACTTAACCTTTCCCTGTTTTTGGCTTTTAATCAATGACATGTATGGAAGGCAGTCATAAAATTTGCAAAAAGCATAAGGGTAACACTGACTAATCGAAGAACATTTAAAATAATACTACAGAAAGGAACAAAAGTGCTCTGACCTCAGTAATCACGTGATCTGCCCCCTCATAACCTCTGAGAACCACTGATCTGTTTTCCATTGCTGTAGTTTTGTCTTTTTAAGAATAAGATCTTTTGTACTGAAAAAAAAAGCAAGAAAGAAAGAGATGAAATTTAAAAGATACAAGTGAACTTTTCATTTATATTTTCAAAAAATTGTACAATTAGAGCATGTGAGAGATATATTCTGATTTCAGTTTGTGTGAATAGAAGCTTAGAGGTTTTATCTGATTTTAACACAGACCCTGATCTTATATGGCTTCTAAAAATATTATCACAATATTAGACTGATCAATAGACATGCATCGTCAAGATAAAAGAAAAAAACGAACATTTACTGAGTATTTACAATATCCTCCATATTAGTGAATGCTTAGAGATGTTTCCTCATAGAATTCTGATAACAGCCTTTGACATAGGCACTGTTTCTATTTTATAGATGGAGAAAGACTCAAAGAGCTTTCAGCACTTATCTAAATATATTTAGCTAAGAGTAGTGAGGATGAGAATTTGGAAGCCACCAGTGCTCCTGCTCTCAACCACTGGCTAAGCCCCAATGCAAAGCCCATGTGGGTGCCACCGGTGGCTCTGGTCACCACATTTAAAAAGCACATAGAGGGGCATCTGGCTGGCTCAGTTAGTTCATTGTCCAACTCTTGATCTCGGCTCAGGTCTTGATCTTAGGGTCGTGAGATCAAGGCCCACAGAGGGCTCTTCCCTGGGCATGGAGCCTGCTTAGGATTCTTTCTCTCCTTCTCCCTTTCCACCCACTGCTCACATAATTCTCTCCCTCTCTTTCTAGAATAGAATAGAATAGAATAGAATAGAAAAATTAAAATAAAATAAATAAAAATATGCATTGACCTCCCACGAGTATCAGAGGAGGTCAATTAAAATTGTGAGGGATCTGGAACCACATGAAACTATTACAAAGAGCTGAGGATGTGAACTTGGAGAAAAGAAATCTCAGAGGGAACATAATGGCTTTCCTTAAACATTCGAAGGAATTTTCCTATTTAAAAAGGAGCTAAATTGCTCTTCTTGCTCTAGAGAGCATAGCAAGAATCAGTGAGCAGGATTTATGGAGAAACAGCTTTGTGACTTAGAAAAAGAATAACTTTTGTAAAAATGCTGCCTGCCCAACAAAATGGACTTCTTTGTTAAGGAGTGAGATGACAGAAAGTAGAGGTACCCAAGAAGAGTGAAGTGTCCATCCATTTGAAGTGCTAGTGAAAGCATTCCTGAAAATGGAAAATCTTGGATGTGATTCCTCTTTCTGATTTTATTCTAGCTTTGTGAGACTGGACAACTTATATAATACACACACCCCCGAACCAGCTTCCTCATCTTTAAAAATGAAGACAGTAACACTGACTGGACAGTCTTAGTGAGACCATTAACTGAGATACGCACAATAGCACAGTACCTTCAATGTCAGCGCCTTCTCTTTCCATCCTGGTGGCTGTTTGGAAGACAGTTCAGGTTCATTCTGTCTCGGTGATTCTAAGAAGTTGCTTTGTCATCACTCGAAGGACAGTTCCAGCCCTTTGATCAAATGAAGTTTCTGAGTTAACTTCAGATTTAATTTATCCTCGTCATGTCTACTGTCATTAATGTGAATAACTAAGAATAAATTAATTCAGCACCACCCCACCCCATCATCACTAGCAATATTGTAAACAATAATAACTAAAAATTTTTTGACTGTGTAGCTAGAAAGTTTTTCCTCTATGGAGATTAGTGTGGTAATGACATTAGATCAGTAGTTCTTCATACTGGATACCCTTAGAATCACCTGGGAGTTAATAAAAATGGCATAAGCCTTGGCATAACCTCCAACCTAGACAAATTGAATCTGAATCTCTGGGGATGAGATTAGTATTTCTTAAAAGCTGACTTCATGTGATTCTAATGAGGAGCTGGGGATGAGAACCAGCGGTCTAAGTGCATTTTAGATTCCTGTTAGTTATTCAATAATCTCGTGTAGCTTCATTCTCATGGGACACACTTCTCTGTGACCTTCAGCCCTTTTGATGAGGGGACACTGAGCAAATGGTCAAGAAAGAGTTCTTGAGACATCTTTGGTGCCAAAAGATGCTTTTATTAAATCAAGGGGACAGGGCCCATGGGCAGAAAGAGCTGTCCTGTGATCTTGAGGAGCCATTGATTATATACATTTAAGTTATGGAGGGAGGGTAGAGATAAAGGAAGTCTCTAAAGATATTTCCTTATGTTAAAGAAGACTTACAGGATCCTGGAGGTCTGGCTGTTCTTCAACTGAGGTTGCTTTTAGCCTCTAGCAAAACATCAGCAGTATTAAGGCAGCTATGAGTTCCTTGAGGAATGTCACACTCTGCATGTCTCAGGTATTTGTCAATAGGCTGCAAGTTGTAAGGAAATTTAATTTATCTACATTTGCCTTTGCTCTCCTCATCACTTTCATCTATTAAATTTGGTTATGCTGATATTTCATTATTGATTTTAATATAAGAAGTGAGCTCCAGAAGTTTTTTTTCTTGCTAATTGACCACAACTCTGTACTAAACTTCTCACTAATACCAGCGTGTATCTTTCCCAGCTCTCTGCTCTCAGGAAGATTTGTGAAGGTTAATGGCAGATATGTGGGCTTCTATCTCCTTCCTCCCCTATTCTTTCCTTCTTGTTACCCAGAAGCCTGGGAAAGCTAAAAGCTTTTGGAAATAGCCAATCTACTTTGCATGCCTATTCTTCCTTATCATGATTGAGGAGTTCCAGAGATGGGAATTAAAATCTCCTCTCAAAGCAAACAGGCCTGTGGGGAGCTTCCCTTTCATGTTTGTCCAGGACAGAGAGAAAACAATGGCTCCCAGCCCTAACAACTATGCTCATTTGCCTGGAATTCTAGAGATTTTCCTGGTTGGCTTTGGGGCAGAGCTGTGTCCTTGAAAGCTGTCAAATTTGATTGAAAAATTGGTGTACTTTGAGTGAGCAGTTAGGCATTTCATTATGGCTGTAGCTGACTTAGGTGCTGATGTAAATCATCTCAGCTACTTGAAATGACCATAAGTTAAGTGATAGTGGTGTCATAGCAGTTGATCAGTTACTCCCCCTTGGAACATTACATTTATTCTGAATGCTCAACAGGGTTTTGTGGTAGACAGTCAGTGTGAAGGGAGGGGAAGCTGCAACTCTGTTCTACTTGAGACGATGTGCAGGGCCAGGCCAGTGCATTTGTATACACATACATGCACATACTCAACAAAGCTTTCTCTGGGCCCATAAACAGAAGAGTAATGAGTAAGGCCGTTAATTAAGAGCCTGCTTATGACTGTATTGTTTTTGATAATCATTTATTACCTTAAGTAAGACCTTAGGCTGACTGCTATTTGTTGTAAATATTGAATCAGGCTGGGTTTCTGGTGTGATTTGCAATCACACATTCACCTCATATATCATCATTTTATTACCCACAGGTAATTATTGATGGAATGAGCTAAGCTATCCAATTAAACCTACAGGTATTCATAGTTTATAGTTTGTTGAGGTTGTATAAATTATAACCCCAAATTAGCAAAATTTATTAATATATAATTTTTTTTCTTTTTATAAAAACTTAAGCTTTGCCTTTGGTTGCTGAATAACTACAAGTCCCACACCACCTCACATGTATCTCTATCGCCCAGTTTGCTGAGATGCTAGTAAGGTGTTCAATTAACAAAATTTTAAAGTATCTTTGCTGTAAGGCCGTTGTCCCTACAAGATCATAGCAATGTACAAACAAGACTTTTTATGCCCGTCAACCCTGGATTAGGTTTCTTCTGTGTTTACCCTTGAATAGCATCCATCACACTTGTAGTTATTAGTTATCCATCATCTCCTTGATTGTAAAACCATAGAACAGGGACTGTGTCCAGTGTTTTCACCATTGTATCATTTGTGTTCTGCATCATTTCTGACACATAGAAGACATACACTATATTTATGAATGAGTGAATAAGGATGAATAAATAATGCCAGAATATGAATGGCACAGAGCACACAAGAGTAGTTTTTTCTTTACCCCCTCAACACCCCAGCTGGGTAATCACAAAGCTATATTGTGCTGATGGCACCATCTACCGGCCATATAGGAATTTATCTAACCTATTGTGTGTTTCCCCACCTCTTGGTTATTCTTTACTAAAGAGGAGATAATCCTAGATATCTTCTGCACAATTTTTTTTAATCTTTTTCTTTTCTTTCTAAAACCACAGTGCTGGTCCTTGATTGTTGAACCAATTTGAATACCTTCCTGAATATTTTCCATCACTTTCCTTGCTCACTCCTACCAAAAATCACCCTTAAGCATCCCATTCAAGTTTCCCTTCTCCAAATGTTTTAGGTGTCCTGCAGCAATGTTTTTCACACTGTTGGTAACAATTCATTGACGATTTGTTAAATTAATTTGATGAGTCACCATTGAAAGATAATTTTAAAAATCTGAAATATAAGATTTTATTTATTCATTCATGAGAGACAGAGAGAGAGAGGAAGACATAGGTAGAAGGAGAAGCAGGCTCCTCGCAGGGAGCCTGATGTGGGATTCGATCCCAGGCCCCAAGATCACACCCTGAGTTGAAGGCAGATGCTCAATTGCTGAGCCACTCAGGCATCCCTGAAAATCTGAAATATAATAAAAGATATCAGCATACATTACATGTAGTTGGGGAAATAATATTCCCTGATATTTTTGTTTCAGTTTTAAACACATGTGCTTACACATGTGCACACACAGACCCTTAGCAAATGCATGTAATGGATTGGGATGTCAAATATTTGACCTGTGAAAACCACAATAAGTAGGATCAAGTTTAGTAAGTATGATATTATAATCCTTCAAGCAGTATTTTGTGGTTGTGAGACTCAAGTTTTAATGTGGTTTCTGCTACATAGTGACCTGAGCATAATTTCTTTGAGCTTCAGATTCTCAACTGTACAATGGGGAGAATAGTTAATTGGTAGAGGCTACTGTGGGAATTGAATAATATAATGCATGTAAAATGTCTATGACACTATTTTATATATATTATGTAGCCGATGACTATTAGTTTTCTTCTTATCCAAACTTATTTCCTACTTTTATCCTCCATTATCACCAAATTGCTCCTTATTGTCCAAAAATAGCCTGAATTTTTTCACCTCTACTCCTTTGTTTTAGTATCCCTCTCATGTGTATTATCTTTTGCATCTCAATTTACCTAATTCCTGTCCATTCTTTAAAACCCACATCAACTACCACCAAATCCATAAAATCTTCTTTGATCATTGTAGCACCCAGTGATTGCCTAATAAGCTCATTAGGAGCAGTGATCAAATATCTATAGACTCCTGCCAGCAGTTTTCCAGGGTGGAGATTATACTTTGTTCATAGTGGGAGCTCTGCAAAAGCCTATAGAATGAAAGGAGGAAAGGGTCAATGGCAGTGGCACCTTTGGGGTGAGAATGAGTGAGATCCTCTCTTGGGCAATGCCATGGGTTTTATAACACTCACCTTATGTTTTTCTTCTCCTCCTGAAATGGCCCAGTATTCTGCTTTCCTCTTTGCTTAAAGGAAATGACTTTCATGCCTTAAATATGAATGTTGAGCTGAGGAGTAAAAATTAAAAGAATGCAAAGGTAAATGGCAAAATAATATTTTCTTTTCATGGTATAGTTGTTTATCCTTTATCCATCAATAGCAACCTTTAGGCCTCTGTGAATTAATTAAAATGAACAAGATCGGATGTATATCTGCTTTTTCTAATAAATATAAATTAGCAGTTTTATTGCTATAAAGGTTAACTATATAGACTCAGCTATACTGAGACATTATTTCTGTTTCTAGTCATCAACTGGCCATGGATATGGAGAATAACATTGAGAAATATCACCTCAATCTACAGCCCCTGGAATCAAAAGTGAAAATGTAAGTTATTTCAAAGTTTACATTAAAGCATTAGTTTTACAGTTCTTGTTTTATGAACTTCTAGCCTACTCTGGAATTTGAGGGTATAAGAATTAAGCATTTATTTATTTCACATCTATCTATGTGTTAAACATTATTTCCTTTGTTCTGGGTAGCAACAAAACTGTTTTGGGCAAACATCACCACCTACTGGATATTATGGAGAATTATTTGGTTGTCATCACATCTTCATTTCTTGGATTTTTCCCGTTCTAGGCAGCGTGCAGCTCTTCAGCATCCATTAGCATTTTTCACCGTCTTTCATCTTAGTAACTTGGTTAATCCCACCTTGAAACAACTTGGCTGTTGTTCCAAGCTATTTCTTTATTATACACACACATATTTTTAATCCTCCTATTTCTATTCCATCTCTCATCCATATATTTTGGAAAAATATCTCTTCTTTTTCTCCTCACTTACTGTCGTTTTCCTTTTTTATTCTCTCTCTTTTTTAAGATTTTATTTATTTATTCATGAGAGTCACAGAGAGGCAGAGACATAGGCAGAGGGAGAAGCAGGCTCCTCACAGGAAGCCTGATGTGGGACTTGATCCCCAAACTGGGATCACGCCCTGAGCCAAAGGCAGACACTCAGCCACTGAGTCACCCAGGTGTACCTTTAGTCTCTCTTAATAAGACCAATCCCCTTCCCACTACAAATGACCGATGAATAAAGATAGTGCCTAGAAGGGATTCCTGGGTGGCTCAGTTGGTTAAGCCACCAACTCTTGATTTCAGTTTAAGTTATGATCTCAGGGTCTTGAGATCTAGCTCCACCTTGCTCCCCACCCCCCTCATTGAGGGCTTCCAGGTTAGGGGCCTCATGGAGTTTGCTTGGGATTCCCTTTCTCCCTCTCCCTCTGCCCCTTCCTCTGCTCACATCCTCTCTTTCTCAAATAAACAAATAAATCCTTACAAAAAATAGTGCTAAGAACATCTCAATATTAACAAAAATGAAACTAGTAGCTTCCAGAGTGAAACAGGCTATATTCTAGAACAAAATAGCAACTTTCTAAAACTATGTTTAAGGAGAGAAGGAGTCTATCATAATCACCTTAGAAGCAATTTTTAACTATATTTGTTTTCTGTGATCCTTTCCTCTTCTGATCTTCCTTCAGAGGTGCATATAAGAATTTTCAGTGAGGTCATATGAAATCTCTCTCTCTCTCTCTCTCTCTCTCACACACACACACACACACACACACACACACAGCTTAACACTCTGAGAGGCATGTATCCGAGAATTTAAACATGTCTAAGCTGGCTAGGATCACTGATCATTTGCAGAAAAGCCCAAAGAGGAATCTTTTAGAAAATAAATCACCCTGAAAAAGGGAGCCTTGAGCTGTACATCTTTGAAGAACAATAAGCTATGGATTTAGGAACTAAGACAGAAATGATGCAGCCATATAATATCCTACTGGATAAAAGCATATATTAACATAAACCCCTGTCAATTTATATTAACCCTGGTTATCAATAAAAAGCTTGTTTCTGAGCGGAAACATAGAGATACCTTGAAGATAAAATTCAAATATGGCTTCTGAACCTGTTGGGTCCCCCATTAGGAAGTTCTGTGTCATGCTCACTAAATGAATAATAAATCAGGCTACCAAATTTTATGCAAGCAATGTGTCAGCCTTGCTATACAGGATGCTAGTTTGCAAACATAGGTTACTTTATCCTTAGGAACTTTCTCATTAAGATAACCTTCTCTTAAATGAAAAAGTGCTGGAATTGAAAGTTGTTTGTGTGAAAAATTAGACTGTTTGATTTGAATGCTGAAATGAAGCTAGGAAACCTCCCTGGTCTTTTTTGGTTTTCATCATCCCCAATATGTAGAGGCAGAGGGGCAGATGCCTGGAGGAGGAGCAGGCAAGAAAAAAAATATCTCTGGCTGAGATTCCAGCCAGCTCAGAGAGTCTGGGACTTTCTATGTAGCGGGCTTAATGGAGGAGTCTCAGTTCAGTGAGGTGCAAACAGAATGGTTTTATCTCTTCTAATAACTCTGAACCCCATTTCCACTCACTGGAGGGGGATGAGGGAGAGAAAACTTAATCTTGTCCAATAATGGAATTTGAGTCCCATTGGAGAATTTAGTCCAGTTCAGTGACTCTTGTCTAATCTAGTTATTAAATTCCTAACTCTCATGACAGTTTGAACATCTCCCTTCTACACACATTAGATCTTTCCAACAGCTGTGCAGCTTGCTCTCCTTTCTCTGTATTCTCTCCTCTTTCTGGTTGTCCCTTCTCCTTGGTATCATCTCTCCCACCCTTCATGTGCTGAACACCCAACTGTCCCAGCATGCCTATTAATGGTAAACACTTAGCTCCCAAGCAGTTGTTTCCTTAAAAAATAGCTCTAAGGGTTGGGATCCTGTGAGAAGAAAGGTCATCTGGTCTCCTGTGAGTCCCCACTGATGTTGTGGGCTGTGCCTCTCATTGTGTCCCTTGTTCTGGAGGGGGACCGTCTGCCGCAGACTGACCTTGGCATTCTCATCAGGGTGGATCTTGGGAAACCCTCATCCCCACTTCCCAAGGGATTTTCTTTAGCCCTGAAGAACATTGGATATGAAAGATGGGTCCTTGTCTCAGGCTCCAGAGTCACTGTCAGACTTCACAAGCTTTCTCTTACGGTCTTCTGGCTTTTGTTGGTGGGACCCTGCTGAACATCTATCTTCCTCTGGTGGGTAGAGAAAAGCAAGGGAAGTGAGGATTACTACACTGTAAAATTTGTTTTCCTGGAAACTCTCCTCTGTCTTCCCTGACAAGGAGGAGAGGGTCACTAGGTCCCAATAAAGTTTTTTTGGGACAGTCCAACCTCTGTAAACCTGAGGTGGGATGCTCCTTGGCAGGCCAATCTCTGAACATAAAAGACAATAAGACAGGATGAGAACTGTTCTCAAGTGTGGGCTGCCTCCATTATATACCTGCACTAGTGAGAACCTGAGGTGAGGGTTGGATGGGGCCGGAAAGACTCTCAATTGTTTCTTCACACTAAGGCCAACTAAAAAGAATTTGATAAGAAAGCCTAAACCTTTACGTGGATTGCAAAATATCAGTGGAAAGAAGTCAAGACCTGCAGGGAAAGAACACATGTGAGTGTGGGGGTGGAATTTAGAGGAAATGTCAGGAAGGGCACATTACCTGGTTCATGAATGTAACCATTAACAGGTAATTTTGAGTTTTTGACTTGAAGGATCAAAGGACTGTGTCAAAAAGGAAAAAGCAATCAAGACTGCACAGCTATTAATAAAAAGTCATTTGGGGGAGGTGAAAGGCAGGTTTTCTGAAGATCAAGCAAAGGCAAGCCTCTCAAGTCAGAAAATTTAGTGAAAGCAAAAGTAAAAGCACCACAGTGAAGACTCTCAACCCAACTCGACTAACGACAAATATATTCTTAAGAGGCAGGGCTGGAATGTGGGCCTGGGGATAAAGGCACACATCAAAGGAGCTTTAGCATTAAGAGGCTTTAGCACAAAGGCCTGGCTGCCAAGGAAGGAAATGGGCTCTCCAAATCCCATAAAACTATTACCCTTCACATGGAGGTCACACCTTGCATGTTGTGGTAAGATCTAAAACACATCTTCTGAATACAAACCATCACTTAACAGGCGTTCATTAACTGTGTGCAATCCCTCTCCTGATGTTTTAACAACATATTTATTTTGTTATGGACAACATCGGTATCCATTGAATACAAGTTATCTTTTGAACATCTGCTCATTAAATGTGTCTGATTCATTTTTTTTATTACTGTATTTGATGGTTTAGTGATAAAACAACATTTAGATTCTAAAAAAGAGAGGGAAGGAAAGAGACAGGCAGACAGACAGACAGACAGATAGACACACTCAAGGAAAAAGACAATTCCCAGAAGAATTTCAACAAATAAAGGCTTGTTACATGGCATTTTTTGAGAGTAACACCTATCAACATTAGTCAAAGTTTTAATTAAAAGAAGATAGAGAGAAGAATGGTTGAAAGCATGGGCTTTGGAATTAGAGCAATAGAAGAAATCCCAGCTCTGCTCCTTACCCACTGTATGATCTTAGGAACACTGCTTACCTGTCTGGGCCGCAGTTGCACCCCTCTATAAAATGATAACACTAATCATCTCCAAAAAGATTCTAGTGAGCTTTCAGTGTGAAAATTAAAAAAAGATTGACCTAATGTGTCTTTCCATGAGTTATACTGTTTCTAAACATGTTTTTATGCCAAATTGGGCTAATAAAATGTTGCCCTTGGGGCACCTGGGTGACTCAGTGGTTGAGTGCCTGACTTTGGCTCCAGTCGTGATGTGATCCCTGGTCCTGGGATTGAGTCCCGCACTGGGCTCCCCACAGGGAGCCTGCTTCTCCCTCTGCCTCTCTCTGTGTGTCTCTCATGAATAAATAAATAAAATCTAAAAAAATGTTGCCCTTAAGGATCCTTAGGAATCCAGTATATCATATCAATATATATGATTAATCACATGTTACTTACACATTTTTTAAAGTGTTTTATTTTCTTAAGTAATCATAATGCTTTATCGAAGACCTTTATTTATTGAGTTTGAGGCTTAGATACCTTATCCTTGATTCCTTGCCCAGAGGTTTTGCTATTCCTATTTTTGGGGTAAGCACAATATAGGTCAATAACTTCAGTATTTTGCCCAAAGAACACAGCTAATGAGAAGTAAACTGAGCAACAACCTATATCTCTAAACACACGTAGTTTCTGGGGAGTTCCAGTTCAAGATGGCTATGCAGGAAGATCCTGAATTCACCTCCTCCCGCAAACATACTGATTTTACAGCTATATATGGAGCAATATCCCTTGAAAAAAATCCTAAAAACTGGCAGAGCAACCCCTTTTACAACAGGCAAATAAGAGGGACACCACATCAAAACAGAAAGGAAAGGCTGGGATGTAATCTTGCAGTAAACTCCACCCCACCCAGTGCAGTGCTCACAATCAGGAGGGAACTCAAAACACAGAGCTTCTTCCTGAGGAATGAAGGATTATATTCTACATCAGGCACCCCAGCTACTAAGATCAGCACCTGAAGGACAAGCCCTCAAAACATTTGGCTTTGAGGACCAGAGGGGTTCCAGTGCCCATGAGACCAGCAGTGCTACGGCCAACTGAGGTAGGGCTCTTCAAGGGCCCATGTGCAGACTCACCTGTCTCAGGGCCACATGCAGAAGTAGCCCTTTGAAAACTGCCCAAACTTAATGTGAAAAAGACTGATCTCCTAGTTTTGAAGTTTGGGTCTGAGAGCCACGAGCCTGCTTGGGATACTCTCTGTGGTCAGAGAATGGTGGAAGCCGTCTCCCACTCTCTGCCTTACTAAAGCTATCAGGCACCACCTTTAAAATTTTTTTTCTTTTCATTTCTTTATTTTTTCTCTTTTCTTTCTTCCTCTCCCTCCCTCCCCCTTCTCCTCCTGCCACTCCTGCTCCTCTTTCTTCTTCTTCCTTCTCTTTTTTCTCTTCTTTTTTTTTTTCTGTTTTTGGCAGGTGCCATCTTACACTCCCCATCTTTCTTGCTCCAGCCAGTGAGCACCATCTTTGTGTTCTCCTTCTGTTGCACTCCAGAAGACCAGTATCTCCCAAAGGATAGCTTCTACACAGATTTGATAGCCTGGTGTTGGTCGCTACCACCCAGGGAACACCTCTTGATTACCTGGACCTAGAGTCCTGGGGGTTTGTATTCCTGGGTCTCATGGGACGGTGGCAATTAGAGAGACAGTTCTTGGCAGACCACCACTCCCAGGACACTGTGTAGACAGCAGACTGAAGTACACATCTGCTCTTTTTGAGAAAGAAGTCTATTTGCTGGTCCAGGAGCTTTGGCCTGAGCTTTGAGCCTACACGGGGGGGGGTCTCAGGGAATGGAAGCCAGTAAGTACAGTCTTTACACTGTCCCTCTGCCTTGCTCCACCTCACTAGAATCTTTGAGGAAGGAGATTTTACCTTTGTTTGGGGCCCTAATTTTTGCTGCTGCTGCTGCTGCTGCTAGGGGATACCTCTATACTACCTGGCTCTAGTGGCACTTGCAGTCCCCATAGGACTGTAACCAACAGAGAAAGAGTCTTAAACAGCTATCACCTCCAGGGCATGGCAAGAGGCAACAGATCCAGGAGCTCAGTATTGATGTAAAAAAGGCCTATTAGCTTATCATTATAGCTGCAGCCTGAAGGGCAGGCTTTTAATTAAACACTCATCGAAGGACTGACTGTAAACTTTGTCTAAGACCTCAGAGGGCAGACACTATCTTTAAATTCCCTCTACCACACTCCGGAGTACTAACATATCTTGAAAGGGAGATCTTATACATGTCTGATGTCCCAGTCTTTACATCTGGTGCCCTGGTTTTTGTGACTGCTGCCTAGGGAATACCCCTTGATCACTTGGCTCTGGGGGCCAGGGGGCTTGCATTCATGGGTCCTATAGGACAGTAACAATTGGAAAAGCAATTCCTGGCAGGCTACCACCCTAGGGCCCTGAATAGACAGCAGATGAAACACACCCTTGGCCTCTCTGTGAAAGAGGTCTATTTGCTTACCTGAAGTATGGGCCTTAGGGGCAGACTTCAGATTTGGCACACATCTATAGGCTACAGAGATGCTCTCAGGGAATATAGGCCTGGAGATACCATCTTTGTGATCTCCCTAACCCTTATTGGAACTTACACAAATCTTCCAGAAACAAAATAATACGCTTATCTAGAGCCCCAGATTTTGCTACTGCCACCCAGGGGACATCTCCAGATCACCTGGCTCGGGAGCCCAACAGAGTTTACAATTGCAGCCCCACAGGAATGTATATATCCTCATATTTTAAAAGCTACTACCTGAGAGTTTGGCTTCCATTCAGCCTGAATTTAGGTTCTGATTATGATCCTACCCCTTAGGACACTGACTGGTCTTGGCACACCTTCCACTACTGAGAGCTATTAAAAATAAAATAGGCTACTTGGACAATCACAGAGGTTGAGAGACAGCCAACAGCTAGGGCAAGGTTGAGCAATAAGGTTCATCTGCCACACAAGGCTAACCATTTAAGACTCAGAGAGGTGGCTGTTGCATCTAACACATAGAAACCAGTAGAGACTGTCAAGCAAAATGAAGAAACAGAGGAACATGTTCCAAATGAAAGGACAAGATAAAGCCACAGAAGGGGAAAAAAAAAAAAAAAAACCTTAATAAAACAGAGATAAGTAATTTATATAGTAAAGAGTTTAAAGCAATACTTGTATAAGCACTGACTGACCTTGGGAGAAGAATGGATGACCACAGTAAGAACTTTAAGGAAGGGAAGAAAGTTCTGAACAGAAGTCACAGAGCTGAAGAATGTAATAAATACATTTAGTTTCTAAGCACATTTCCTCATGAGTTAAAACTTTTTCTTCTTTGAGGATTTATTGAATTATTTCTGGTACACAATGTTAGGAGAATATATCTCCTACTTACCATATTTCTAGAACTGTGGCAATATGGTGGACACATGTAGTTACTGCCCTCAAGGGATTCATAATCTAGTGGAGGAAGACTTATTGGAAAAGAGTTGTCTGGATTAGCCTAATCTGACACCCTTCTTTTGAATGGTTAATATCCCCGAGAGCAGCTGTTCTCTTTCATAGACTCAGTAGCCCCTGTGTACCTTATTTCTAAAGTGCTTTCTCAATGTTGCCCAAAGTTGCCCAAATTCCATCTATGAGGAAGTTAGGAGTTGCTGACTGTTAAGGTGGTCATAGGTATTGGTGAAGGAACCTGCAGAAAGATCCAGAAAAGCATAAGTCCATGATGCTTAGGAAGGACCACCAATCAAAGTACCAGCAATCTAAGTAGAAAGTACCAACAATCAAATGAAGACAGGAGTTACAAACCAGCCAGAAACTGGAATGGAGCAGAAGCAGGCTAGAGATACAGACAAATGCTGTGGAAAACTTGCCTGTTGTATGTAGCGGCCCTTTACTAGCATTTGGGCAGGTTTGTATCAGGATACAGGGTTGCGGCAGACACCAAATAATGAAAACATGGTTTATCTGTTAGGATAGCTTTTAGTCACACATAGAAACTTTATCTAACAGGCTTAAACAAATAGGAGTTCTATTTATCTACTCAAAGTTAGTATGTGACAAGCCAAACTCATCACTTTGTTTTCTGTCTTTTGCTGAAACATGAGGAGGAAACACAACATAATGGAAAGACAGGGGATCTGGTCCAAATGTCAGATCTGTCAGTTAGTTCCCATCTTGTTTCTTGAAATTTTCAAGGACTCTCGGTTGCAAGTAAAAGAACTCAACTCAAACTGACTTATGTTTTAAAAAGAGATTATATTGGATCACCTAATAGCAACATGCAGGGGCTAATGTGCTTCAAGCGTATTCTAGACCCAGATAGTCAAGCATCCTCAGACATCTCTTTCCTCCTTCTTCTATAAGCTCTGCTGTGCACATTATTACTTCATTCTTGTGCGGGCTCTCCCAACATTGTGGCCATGGGTTGGTGGGTCCCCAAAGAAAAGTGAGTGCTGGAATAAAAAGAAGGAAAAATTAATATTGGGCAGGCAAAAACTGTCACTATGATAATAATAGTGCTTTCCTCACATTCCACTTGTGGTAAGAATTGAATGAGAAAGTACAAATTAAAAGAGTAACGTAATGTAATGAGTTGGTTATTTTCCGAGATACTCAGCCTTGTGTCCTCTTTGATGCTGTCCTTTTTTTCCATCCCCAAATTCAAACACTCTTGAGTAACAATGTATTTTGAAGTTGTAAAAATTATTTGGTAGCATTTAAGAACTAGTAACTTTCAGGGGCACCTGGGTGGCTCAGTGGTTGAGTGTCTGCCTTTGGCTCAGGTCGTGATCCTGGGGTCCTGGGATGGAGTCCCGCATTGGGCTCCCCACAGGGAGGCTGCTTCTCCCTCTGCCTGCATCTCTGCCTCTCCCTCTGTGCCTCTTATGAATGAATAAATAGAATCTTAAAAAAAAAAAAAAAACTAGTAACTTTCAAATAAAAATCAAGATTTCTGACTGTTCTGATACATAGTAAGATTTGGCCACAATCAACTGTGCCACGTTACGGTTCCCCCTCTTAAGAGGCAGATACTGCCCAATCTACCCCCAGACCAGTCCTTGTAGACATCTGGGATCCTTCTCGTATCTTCACAGCCTCATGCCCTACCACTTTTCTCTGGGAACCTCCTACCTTCTGCCTGGTACCTTCACTTCCAAGGCTTTGCCCAAAGGCCTTTCCTTATCCTTCTCATCAGTCTAAATCCCATCCATCCTTCAAGGCTAATAAAGTACCAGGACTCATCCCAGTTCTCAAAGCTCTGTCTTATAGGTAAGGACATGTCGTGTATAAGGACATCCAGTGACAACCAGGACTGCACTAGCTGTGAGCCCCTAAGTGGTTGTGAGTGCAGCCACGGGCACTGTAAAAGAGACAGGGATGTACAGAGAAATGTCAGAGGCAAGCGATGACACCATCCCTGAGATAGAAGACAAATAGGAATTGAACAAACAAAAAAATTATTGAAAAATGCATTTATCATCTACCTTGAAATAAGCCTCTGTATTTATAATTCAAAATATAGGAACACACAAAATGTGCTCTTTTACTGCAACCTGCCTTTAAAGAATTGTTTGATAGCACAGCTTTGTTTTAGAAGTAAAAGTGTTCATCACCCAGTCACCCCATCTCCCCGCCCCCCGCCCACCTCCCCTTCCACGGGCACTGAGGGGGGCACTTGATGGGATGGGCACTGGGTGTTATACAATATGTTGGCAAATCGAACTCCAATTTAAAAAATTACAAAAAAAAAAAAAAAATAGAAGTGTAAGTGCCAAGGTGGTGTTCAGGGCTTTCTCTGTAGGCTTAAAAGAGACTTGTGAGTAGGAATTCTGGTACAGTTAGGATAAGAAGGCTGAAAAGTGATTTCCCATGACTGAGGGATGAGGTGCTTCTTCATTTCATTTTAATTCGCTCTTTTGGTAAAATAGCATTTGGAGATTGTATTCATTGAATCTGCAAAGTTCTCATCGTTGTGGTCAAATGGGAGTAAACAGTGTGTAGTGTAAGTAGTGTCCTATGATTCAGAGAGTAATAATAGCATGATTTCACCATTCAAAAAAATATCCAGTATAGCAATTTAGGTAACAGTGATGTGACTGGCCTCTCATTTTTAACGTCTGAGTTAAAAAAGAATCAAGTATAGCATAATATGATTTCAACTAAGTAAAATTGTTTCCATATATGTGGAAAAGGATCATAAGGTATGTATTCAAAAATTAAAATAGCTTTTGTATTAAGGAGGTAAGGAGGCTTATAGGTGATTTTCATACACATTTTAAAGGTATTTAATTTTGTCACATTCGCTGTCAACTAAAAGAGGATATCCACCCACCTGGAAGAAAGGAATGTTGTCTTCTTAATTTCTGACTTAAGGAAAACTGACATATCACTTTCTAGGCACCATAGAACTAGGAGGTGAAAGGGGATGCTTTAAGTGCAAATTCACCTTTGCAGATCTCAGATTTTGCCCAGCAAAATCTATTTGGTTCTTTAAAGGTGTCACACTGCCCCCTGGTGTTCAATAAACTAAAATGTAAACTATCAAACGTCTACTACATTTTCTTTCTGTATTTTCTGCATTATCAAGACCATGAGGGAGCGACAGAGAGAGAGAGAGAGAGAGAGAGAGAGAGAGAGAGAGAGAGATACCTTGAATATAAATTTGTGGGTATTCTAAAAATATTTTATATTTTTAAAATAGCCTTTATTTACAATGTCACTTTTTTTTTTTTTTTTTAAAGCCTCTGATGGGCAGACTTACTGGCTTTAGGTGCCCTCCATTGGCAGAACTTGTTAGAAGGACTCGGGAGACCCTAAGTGCTTCAGAGGATGTCGATATTGACAATCTCCAAAAGTTTGCTACTCCCTACTAAGATGGGTCCCTGAAGAAGCAATGGGACTACCAAACTCTTACAGAACTTTCTTTGAGATTCTGTTTAAAATCTTTAAACCGGGATGCCTGGGTGGCTGAGCATTTGAGCGTCTGCCTTTGGCTCAGGGTGTGATCCCAGGGTTCCAGGATCAAGTCCTGCATTGGGCTCCTTGTGTGTGTGTGTGGGGGGGGGGGGGGGTGCTACTTCTCCCTCTGCCTATGTCTCTGCCTCTCTCTCTCTCTCTCTGTGTCACTCATGAATAAATTAATAAAACCTTTTAAAAAATAAAATAGACTAAAATCTTTAAACCAAAGAAAGATAAATAAATAAACAAATAAATAAATAAGGTATTTTGAGCAAGGATTGTATAATAAAGTAGTAATCACATATAATCCAAAACACAGCCATATGTTTCTTTTTTTTTTTTTAAAGATTTTATTTATTTATTCATGACAGTCACAGAGAGAGAGAGAGAGGCAGAGACACAGGCAGAGGGAGAAGCAGGCTCCATGCACCGGGAGCCCGATGTGGGATTCGATCCCGGGTCTCCAGGATCGAGCCCTGGGCCAAAGGCAGGCGCCAAACCGCAGCGCCACCCAGGGATCCCCATATGTTTCTTTAATAGAGTCTGAATTGCATATATAATTTGGGGTGCCCTTTAAAAAAACCCAAAAGATATCTACTTTTGCAATTTTTTTAAAAAAAGATTTCATTTATATATTCATGACAGACACAGAGACATAGGCAGAGGGAGAAGCAGGCTCCCTGAGGGGATCCAAATGTGGGGCTCAATCCTAGGATCCTGGGATCATGACCTGAGCTGAAGGCAGATGGTCAACCACTGAGCCACCCAGGTGCCCCCTATTTTTACAATTTTTAAAAAAGATTTTATATATTTATTTGAGTGAGAGCACAAGCAGGAGATGGCAGAAGGAGAGGGGAAAGCAGCTTAGCCATGGAGCAGGGGGCTCCATGGGGGGCTCAATCCCTGCACCCCTGGGGACTGTGACCTTAGTCAAAGGCAAATACTTAACTGACTGAGCCATCCAGGCACCCCTGCTTTTGCAATTTTGTACAAACCGTGAAGAACCCCTCATAGGGTCTTGGAAGAAACCCCTGGCCTGTAAGAGCCCCTGAAGCTTATGCTTCATAGCGTCAGAGGAAATTGGCCTCTGATCCAAAAGTATTGGCACCCTCTAGAGCTGCATTGTAATCGCTGTCTAGAGCCTAGGGCGGACAGATTTTGGCACAGAAGAGTCTTTCAATAAAGTTATATTAGTGCATGAGTAAGTGATATGTCAGCCTATTTATTATTCTCATTTGAAATATAGGATGAGAAATGGAAATATCTTGCATTCTGTAAATCAAAGTACATTTACATGTGCAAACTAGCTTCACTTTGATGCCTCTAAGATGACCCTTGTAGACTGATTTAGCGTAGTGCAGCCTGTGAATGTGAAACCAGTCAAATAGAGAAACAGTACAGGTCTTCTGATTTCCTCTGTCACATTCTATGTGTTACATTTTCTCTGTCTCCAAAGCCAATTCCTTCAGACTCCTTGTGCTTTTCTGAGTCTGTGGGCTGTGACTGGGTACTGACGGTGCATGTGCTGTTTTGTTTTGTTTTTCTAGCATTCAGCGGGCCTGGCGGGAGTACCTGCAGCGGCAGGATCCCCTGGAGAAGAGGAGCCCATCCCCACCCTCTGTGTCCTCAGAGAAGCTGAGCAGCTCCGTCAGCATGAACACCTTCTCAGACAGCAGCACCCCCGTGAGTGCCATGTTTCCTTTTTATGGCCTAACTGGCCAATCATTTATTTGATCACCAGGTCTTTGGTTCCAAGGAAGAAATCTTGAGATGTGAGCAGGTGGTTTGCTGTTAGGAGTATCTGCATTGCTTACTTGCTATATTTGAACCCATGGTGAGGGTTTTGTCATCTTAGAATAGAGACATGATTCCTAAGCACAAAATATACTTCATCAAGCCTGAGAGAATCGATTCCATTTGACCTCAGCCTAAACTACTCATTTGCATGTTTGCATTTCTCTTTTACTATCTTTTTCCTTTCCTTTGTAACAGTATGTTTCCTTTAGTCTGTGCCTCTGGTGGAGTTTTGTGGTGCTAATGCGATAGAAGATTAGCTTGGTTATAAGGATTATAAAAGAGAACTTATATAGGAAGAATTGAAAGGAGTCACAAACTCAAGGGTTGTGACTTAAATGCCTACAGGGGCCAGGTAGGGAACACATGTGGCTACTCTGTGACTAGTACTGAAGAACACAGGCCTTACCTAAAGGGTAAGGAGAATGGATATGTTGCTTGGATATGTTCCTGGTTCCTGGATATGTTGCTATGTGGGGATGCTGGACAGACACTGCCAAATGTGATTTCTTCCTTCAAGGGATGCTGGAAATTCAGATTTTTAAATGTTGGCAACTAGTAAAAAATATTTTAATGTCACTAGACCATGCCTACAGATCACAGTTGTCCAAAGGCCACCTGTTAAAGGTTAAGGAATGGGAACCTCTGCTGAAAATTTTTATTAAAAAAAAAAAAACTCCAACAAACCGACAAACATACCAAATGTGGTAGGAAATAAATGATTAGGCTATTGTAATACAGAGATTTTTGAATATGGCCATTGTGATTATGTATGATAGTGACTGGAATACACAGATAGAAGTTGGGAAAAGAAAGGAAGTAACTATACAAGTGTATTATTTAAAAAAATATATTTCCTGACTACTTTGTGATCATGTTTATTCGTTGGTAAAAAGGCTCCCCAGTGGCCAAAACGATGTATTCACATTGGGATCAAGCAAAGGTTGCTTGACATGTTTTCAGATGATTGCATAGCATGTTCTTTAATAAACAGCTTTATCTGTTATGGATTCTAAAGAGAGAGCAATAACTTGAGTGCAAGTAACAGTGCCAGGAGATCTATTTTTAGCAGATACCAGAAATTGAATACTCAGTGAATCTGTGCCTTTTTAAAACAATTTTTAGGGGAGTAGTGCTTTGTCTGAACTGGTCTCATGATCACTAGAGGGCACTGATGAGCCACATTGGAAAATGTCAAAGTAAAGCCTATTTATCTCATGATTTGCAAGTCAAAAATAATATGAAAATGGAGTGTTTAGGATGCCTTTGCTGTGAATAACAATAGAATTAATTTAATAGAAATTAAATGACTGAAAATTTTATCTGAATGATGGAAACTGAGTATCTGAAATCATTCTACCTAAGAGTTAAAGGTTTGGATTTACTGCCTTTGTACTTTCTCATTAGCCCCGATTCCTGACAGTATGAAACCATTGCTGTGTCCAGTGATACATGATGGTTTTAGTGTTGCTGTAGGGTAGCTAACCTCTGGGCTTTATTGAAATTCTGGAATAATCTATGGGTTGTTGTTGTTGTTGTTGTTGTTGTTTAATATATTTACCCTGCCACACCACTTATATTCTAGCCCCTTAAGTATTGGTGTGCATAAATGCACATTCTATCCCCATGGGGCATCACGTAAGTGTGATGTGCAATATCTTTTGCACAGCTCTGCTAACAGTTCTACCTTATTTAATTTAGCCTGGCCTCTAGGTCCCCTGATGTTTCTTAGTAAAGCAGATTTCCTTTCTCACATGTCCCCAGCAATTTGGTTTCCTATAAGGTGTCTCAGAATGAATTGGGAGTGGCATCCTGCTCCACTACTGTATCATCGTGCCTTGTCTCTGTGTTCATGGGACCAGGATAACTCTCTTCATTATGTGCAAGTCTCACTCAACTCCTGATTGCCTATAAACAGTGAGAATCAAAAACATTTTCAAAAAACATTATTGGAATTAGCTTCAGAAAGCAAGCAGGTCCTGTCCAGAATTCTAGTAGAGGTTATTGATTATAACAACTTTGG